>NC_136912.1:47369574-47704894 GCF_949606895.1 Notothenia rossii | reverse complement strand
AACAAACACACACACACACACACACACACACACACACACACACACACACACACACACACACACACACACACACACACACACACACACACACACACACACACACACACACACACACACACACACACACACACACACACACACACACACACACACACACGTTTTTTTTTCTGCTTTTAATCCAAATCTTTCTTGTGTCTTTGATTTCATCTCTTGCTGTCAGGTCGATGGATTCTGTTGTACCATTTAATCCTTCCTTTGTCATATGACCAATTTATTTGACTACTTCACTGTCTGCTGGATGCCATCACAACATCTATGAACCAATACACATCCACCATGTCCTGTTGAACAGCTGCTCTGAAATCAGCATTTCCAAAGCTCTCTTAGAGGTGCAACATCACTGACTCTATTTCTCCTTCTCATAGCTTAGCCGTATACAGAAAGAGCAGGTGTCTGGAACATCAGTCAAATGAAGCCCTGTTTTAATGAGGCAGACATGTGCGTTCACACCTGCCTTGTATAGTCCGGTTGAATCGAACCCTGGTGCGTTTAGCCGCTTGGTGCGGTTCATTCGGGTCGGTGTGAACACAGTCCGAGACCTCTTAAGTGAACTAAACAACCGGACTATGGTCCGCTAAAATAGGTGGTCTCGGAGCGCTTGCTTGCGAACTCTGGTGCGGTTCATTGCTGGTGTGAACGCAGTCCGCACCAAAACATAGGAAGCGCAGTATTTACGTGTCACAAGAACGCGGATATCTTCAAAAATCTTTAGCGAAAGAGTCTTTCAAGACATCCGCGGTTGTTTAGTTAAAGAGTAAAGAAGAATTGAGTGTTGAACAATGTCGTGTAAAGTAAAAATTCTCCGTCAGCTACATAAAAGAAAAATATTCCGTTGTTACTGTTTAACTAACGTAGCAACGGCAGGAACCACTTCGATAGCGTTTTTGAGGAGCTTTTTGATTACAGATTTGAAAACATCGTTGCTTGCTTTAAAAGTAGCACAATTCATTATGTCAAACCTTGGAAAGTATCTAGATATCCCTGCCCAAATGCCAAAGTAACTGGCAACTGAATATGTGTTGCCGTCTGATGTCTATGTCTGGACCCCTGCGTAAAAAAGAGGGTTTATGCCCGTTACTTCTTCTCCGCTGTTTTTTAACGGACGTTGTCTGATTATATAATCATATGCGCGGGCCGCTAGTGTCTGTTGATCTCCAGATTAACAGCAGCATGAGAATAACCTGCCGAAAGTGCCGATGCTCCATGGCGGAGGCTCCGCTAGAAATTGCCGGGATTTGCGTTTTTACCCCCTTATGTCTGACCAATGGTTGAACAGCATTTCCGAGCACATGTCTTGTGTTTAAAGTTTATAGTCCGTTTGAGTTTTGCCCGTGTGAACCTGGTGTGAACGCAAACCGAACCTTCTGAAAAATGAAACAATGTAACAAACTGTGGTCTGGTGCGCACCAGAGAGCGGACTATTAGGTGTGAATGCACCCAAAACTTCCTCAGTACATTGTTTCAGTCATACAGTCTTCTAGTAACCACAAAGAAAAACAACACAACAGAACGTGGATTTCCTAGATCATTTAAAGAAAACAATAACATTATGGTTATAAGTCAGTGTGCACCATCAGCAATAATATATATCTCCAATAATATACTTTTTCCCCCGAGTATAACCATGGTCAGATTTACAATCTAATGCAGAGAATCCTTACAGAGAATTTACTTTGAAAAAAATATACAAATTCATATTTGTTACAAATTGCAACTAGTTATCTAGGTTAGGATATAAACACTTCATTAAAAAAATAGAGGTTTAAATAAAAAATGTCTGTCTTGCTGTTCCTGCTGCCTGTTAGCTGCGGCTACATGCTAGCTGCTGGGGCTCAGCGACTTCATGCTACTTTCAGGTCTGATGGGAATCAGTGCAGCTGAGAATATGTTTCATATTTAAATGTTAGAAGCCATCATTATGTCCACATTCGAGTTTATTGTACACTTCCATTTCAACAGATTTCCACGTCTCTTCTGTATTGTAGTGCTGCCATCCAGATGTCATGGACTTTCACTATTGCAAAAACCAATCCATTAAAAACTAATCACACATATTCCTTAACTGACACAAAGTAATCCATCATTTTTAACTACACAAATATTTTACCTTTTTTACTTTAACACACTGCTTATTATATGTTAAAAAAAATCTGATTTGCCCATGACTGTGCACTGTTGATGATAAATTCATAATTTGAGATCAGTCATTTCTGGAAGAATGACAGTGCTTTTGACAGGATTACAGCTGCAGTGCTTGACAGTAATTATAACTACATGTCTAATTGAAATTGATGGATTATGCCATTAAATCTTGGCACCAATATCTTCCTGATATAAATTGAAGGCCAGGACTTCAGTAACTGACGCTAAAGCTGTGGTAATGAGGGGTTAATATGCGTATGTTGTAAAAACACAAGAACTTCATGAACCTTATACAACTTACTGCTCTGTCCTCGTGTCACCAGTCAAGCGTCTGAACTGCAGGATGACTTGATAAACATCTGCTGTTCTACTTCACTTTACTTTGTCATCTCTACATTCTCGCCATGACCTTGGTACCGATGGCAGAATTAGATCCAGGTCCATCACAGACCCTCGCTTCACAAACACTTTTGTTTTAAGCAGCTAACAAGCAGCTGCTTCAGATCCGTCACCTTCAAAGCACAGAGATTAAATATTTCCCTCGTTTCATGTATATTAATACATTCAATTTCATACAGCTGGTTCCTGCCACACTGAAAATACTCAGTGTCTATGTACTCTTCCTTTCATGTGTGAGCATGAGATGCAACATGAAACAATCCATTACAATCCACGCAGTCCTTAGGATTTACATGTTTTTAAAATTAGTTGTCTGTTTTTTTACTTTGCAAGTTTAAACAAACTTAAAATTGGACAGGTATGTTAGTGTGGCATTCTCCCCAGGAGAAAAAAAACATGTATTTGACTTAATTATAATATAAAATGACCTAAATTAACAAGTATTAAACATACAACTATAACAAACTTCATGCTTGATTCATATTCCTTCCATCACCTTAGCATCATCATCATTTGTATTTTAGATTTTAATATCCTATATTGGAATATTCCTGAGAGTGGACCAGCCCTATATGGCAGGTGTAGGCGTTGATTGGTGACACTCAGCCGACTGAAACGTCTTTTTTTACCTTGGTCCGTGCAGTTTGACGCCTTTATCTTGGAACACATATCACATTATTACTTGTGTAAGATTAAGGATAACATTATTAACATATTATTGCATGAAAGTGTTGTTGTGTTTTTCATTTTGTCATAAAACTGAAAAGAGAAAGATGTAGTATGAGCAACAGAAAGCTGTTCCAGCTAGCTTTCTGCATTTTAAGGCTGCATGATGTATGAAGGTGCAGCCATAGAGCTCCAAGGCACCTCCGTCATGAGTCCCGCTGGTAAATGCTGTTAGTGATATTAGTGAGTGGTCGTCAGTGCCACTTCCTAGAAAAAATAGCCAGAGTTTGTCCTACTAGTGAACGCAAAGCAGCTGTCCAATAGGAAAGCAGCAGGACTGTCCCGGCATGTGTGGCAGGCGGAGGGGGAAGCTCCTTCCTCCACCCATCAGCAGTCACCATCCGTCAGTGCAGTGTCAGAGCTCGTCTTCATGGTTCCTCTTTAAAACTTCCTTCTTTGCAGTGACTTGGTTTTAAAGACACTTCAGATGTTTCACACCTCTGATACAAATCTAATAACATATCTGGTAGCAGAGTCTCTCACAGTGCAGTGGTGGATTTTATTGTTTTTTCTTAACCATTCTACCAAGACTCAGTGGTTGTGGTGAATATTGTTGAGTCCATTTCCACAGTGTTCCGTTCTCCCCAGACATGTGTCCTATCTTCAGTGCAGTATGAGAGTTGGGACGGCAGCTACGCAGCCACGTGTCCGATCAGGTATATGTTGTCATAGAGATGGCCCACAAAGTCATCGGAGACATTATGTGCTGCTCGGCGAGTGTTCCTGATGAACTCCCTCTTAGACATCTTGTTTTTGACGTGGGGGCTGGTCAGGTCGATGGACAGCAGGATGAGACTGTAGCACAGCACGTACACAGCATCTGCGGGGGGGGGGGGGGGGGGGGGGGGAGAACATCAGGTGTGTGGGGCACTAACAGTCTAGTCCCAGCTCCTAGAGTCCTTTTGAGAACCAGGAAATGTTGAGTGTTATGTTGGAAATCTATAGTACGGGTCCCCCAGCCCAGCACATAGACACTGCTGGATGCTAACTTGGCATTATAGTCCATGTAAACAATAATGAATAGCCCAACGAGAGTACAAACATGTCCACTTTCTGGTTAAAACTGCCACCTGGGATCCTAAAAAAAATCTGAAATTGACTCAAAATCCACTTTGGCTGAATTGGCCAAGTGATTTTTCATCTATTGTTATCGTTCGAAGCCCCACTCAGGGACCAAAGCACTATTTTGTATTAAGCTGGCACAGCGGGAAACAAGATACATTGTTGAAAAACGGCTTAGAAAACCTTTTCAGATAACCTGAAGGGGAAACCAGGAGACCATCCAAATACATGGGGTGGGCTTCTTACATATCTGGAGACAGATTCCAAAGGGTAGCCTTACTTTCAAGTTCACATTTGGATTGATAACAATTTTTACAAGAGAATAGATAATAGATATGTTTGTTCTATATCTTATAATCATGGTTTTGTAACTATTGATATATAGGCTCTTTTTTACCCCACTTTTAATTGTATGGAGACAAACGAGCTGTTAACTGTTTCCTCCCTGCAACTATAGTGTTTACTTAAACAGGTTTTATGTTATCTTGTTAATTATTTCAATACTATGTCCCCTTTTTTTTTTTTTTTTTTTTTACATTTGTACTTGTTTTTCTTGGTATATGTACACATTGTGAAGAAGGTAATGGTCAGATCTGGTGGGAGGGGTGAGGTTAGCTGTACACAAACCCTGCATTAGTGTTCCATATAGCTTGATTGCAGAATGCAGAACCCTGTTATGGATTTTAAGCATGGAACCCTAATATCAGATCGTAAACAAGTTATTATCTCTAATTCTATGTGAAAACGATTAATAAGACACGTATTTATGGCTAATGTCACAAATAAACTGTTAGCCTCTGCTGTGGCCAATCCTTTCCAAAGGGTGAAATGAGCGGCAGCCATCCATCTCTAGCCTTGGGCTCAAACCATTACACTAATCCTGCTAATCACATGAGTATGTCCGAGGAGTTACCAGCAACAGAGACTGACATTAACAAAGCCCTCGATTGGTATATGCACAGTACATTGACCTACTGAAGCCAGTGATTACTTAAAAAAACCTTCACGGTTCACTTTCATATTGTGGATGAGCCGATTGGTCAGAAGTGTGGTAGCTTCAAAATAAAACAAATAAAATCCATACACCGTCAAATCTAAATGTTGACCAGATCATTGGTATTAATAAAATATATTCTCTCTACCTCAGAATTTACTGAATATATTTATGGTTTCATTCACTTCATTTGGGACCATCCATTTGCATTCCTCTAGCGCCACCTTCAGGTGAAGAATACAATGTACACAACTGTGAGGAAATTAGTGTTCACAGCAACAAATGCATAATTTGAGTTTCCACTGATGTATCCCGTCTGTGTATATGAGAGCCTGTAACAAGAAATTGCAGGATAGAAAATCTTTAATCTAAAAAATGACATGTTCATTCACTCCAGTATAAGATATAACCATAACCAAATAATTGTTTTAACTTTAAAATGTTAAGTGTCCCCTTCAGCAAAAATCGTTGTTACATGTTGAAATTAATCCACAAATAATTGAACGGGCATGAAATGAACTGTGTCCATTAAAGATTTTGTATTGCCATTCAAATTAATCTTCTGTAGTGTGTGTGTGTGTGTGTGTGTGTGTGTGTGTGTGTGTGTGTGTGTGTGTGTGTGTGTGTGTGTGTGTGTGTGTGTGTGTGTGTGTGTGTGTGTGTGTGTGTGTGTGTGTGTGTGTGTGTGTGTGTGTGTGTGTGTGTGTGTGTGTGTGTGTGTGTGTGTGTCTGTCTGTAGGGTATTAGTTATTTCATGTTCAAAGGTATCCTGGTGGATCATCCCAAAGAGCTGGCTAAATTCATCTTCTACACCAGTGTGTGTGCCATGCTATGCGTGTACTAACCAGGACTAAGGCCCAGATCTCGGACCAGGCCGGCGTTGCAGGTACAGAATCTGTGGCTGAACTTGGTGATGAGGGTCTCCAGATACTCGCCCCTCTCCTCGGGGGCGTGGATGTGTCTGAAAAAGTCCCTCAGAGCGTTGGGGAGAAACTGGTTACTGAAGTTATGGAGCGTCACCAACTCGTCCAGAACATCCCGCCTGCACACACAGACACACAGACTGAAAGGCATGATAGAAGCAATATTTATTCATTTTTACATGCAGCAATATCATTGTTTCATGTCTAGTTGCCAGCATAGTGAACCGGAAATGTTGAGTACCCCAAAGTTTTATGATAGAAATGTTTAGGGGTCCCCAGCAGAGAGAAATGCTGGATGCTAACTAGCATATGTTGGGAAATTAATGGCATTATAGCCTAAGTGGACAATAGTTAATGAAAATGTCTTGGCCGATTTGAAGAATTTTGGAGTGTTGTTGGCCGTTAGTGGGGATGCTGAATCCATTAATGATAGTTAACAGGATTAAAAATGACAGTTTTAACCAGAAAGTGGCCAAATGTTTACCAATAAATGGACCCAACAACCTCAATAACCCCCAAAACCAATCCAAAACTGTCCAAATCGGCCAAGCCATTTTCATCAACAATTGTCCGCTATAATGGAAATGTATGCTAATTAACGTAATTTGTGGTAATTGTGCAAATTGCCCAACATATGCAAGTTAGCATCCAGCAGTTTCTATTCTTAATTTACACTTCTAACATTAAACTTTGAATGTCTCATCATTCCCTGGTTCACAATATGACTATACAGTAGACAGTAGACCCAAACACCTTTCCACAGTTTCACATGGTAAAATGTTTCTGGGTGTTCCCTCTGTTCTTGTTACCTCTCATCCAGATAAACCCTCAGCATCTTCCAGTTTAGCCGTCTGGTGTAGAAGATGAATTTAGCCAGCTCTTTGGGATGATCCACCAGGATACCTTTGAACATGAAATAACTAATACCCTACAGACACACACACACACACACACACACACACACACACACACACACACACACACACACACACACACACACACACACACACACACACACACACACACACACACACACACACACACACACACACACACACACACACACACACACACACACACACACACACACACACACACACACAGAAAGAGAGTGGATCTAATGAGTGAAGTCTAACAGAGTCACTTCAACACTCCTTGATGTGGATAGTACAGATTGGCTCTTGTCCTAACATCGTATTTTGTTGCAGGGATAATCCTCAAGTTAGCATTGTAGTCCAGTTGGCAGCTCATCGAGTCCTTTTGAGAAGCAGGACATGTTGAGTACCCCAAAGTTTAATGTTAGAAATGTATAGTAGGGTCCCCAGCACATAGAAACTGCTGGATGCTAAGTTGCACATGTTGGAAAAATTGCACAATTAGCAGAAATTACATGAATTTGCATCAATTTCCATTATAGCCATCTGGCCAACAGTTGATGAAAATGGCTAATGGCTTGGCCGATTTAGACAGGTTTGGATTGGTTTTGGGGGTTATTGAGGACGCTGGGTCCACTTCTGGGCCCAGAGACGAATTAGCATAAGTTGCATTCCTTAGCATATGCAGACAATTGGCTTGGCCAATTTGGGCAATGGCGTAATTTTGGGGGCTATTGAGGATGCCGAATCAATTTCTGACATTTATAGGTTAACAAATTGCAGTTTTAAGTCCCCTGAAACCCTAAAATGGACCCAACATGTGGTATAAATGTGGCCTTTTTCTGGTTAAAACTGCTATTTTTGATCCTATAAATATCGGAAATGGATTCAGCATACTCAATTACCCCCAAAACCAGTCAAAGATTATGCATATCGGCGATGCCATTTTTCAGCTATTGTCTGCATGCTAATGAATGCTAATTAACGCAACTTATGCACATTTGGAAATTGCCCAACATATGCAAGTTAGCATCCGGCAGTTCCTACAGTACAGTATGTGTTAGGGCAGGGGTTCCCAACCTTTTTTCCCAAGAGCCCCCCCAAATGACTCCTGTTGGAAGTTGCCCCCCACACACACACACACAAGGGGGTAGTTCTATTCAAACTAGATGAATGTGGAGTATTTTGTTAAAGGAGGATGAAAGTGTAATTATGGAGCGCAATTGGAGTGACTTTGATGGTTATTGGACTCAGGATGAATTAATTTGGATTCCCACTGTATGAAGAAATTATAGGACGGAAACAATTCACAAAGGGATTAAACTGTTTAAAACACATGCTCAAAGTAAGCCGGATTTTGTGTTTATGTGGATTCAAAAGTCGTAAATAATCTACAAAATGGAGGAGACCGAACTGATCGGAGCAACTGACAAATAATCCAACTGAAACCGGCATGGACAATGACTATGTTTTAAAAATGCGCTTATCCAGAAAAGCCTGGTTTGGACACTTTACGGGCAGAAGAAACATTTCTATTAAAGAAAGATTTATAAATGTCTGTCTTTTTATGCCTTTAATAGCTACTAACTAGAATTTTTATTCAAATTAGTTAATCAATATTTTTTTATATTTTATTGTAATGTAGAGACAAGGCTTTTAGTGACAATCATGTATTGCGTTACAATTATATGAAAAAATATGATATTTGGCCTCAAATCATCTGAGGCCTGGCACTCCTCCTGCGACCTTTGGCACCCCCCAAGGGGGGCGCGCCCCCTAGGTTGGGAACCACTGTGCTATACATTTCTAACATTAAACTTTGGGGCACTCAACATTTCCTGGTTCATAATAGGACTTGATGAGCTGGTACCTAGACTATAGTGTTGCTTCCCTCCACAAAACTATTTTTTTCCTTAGGTTTTTTGATAATTAAACAGAACAAGCTTTGTGGAAAGCAAATATTGATGCTAGTTATAACCCATATGAACAGCACTAACTACGTCACACCACCGCTAAGCAAAGCTCATATTTGACCTGATTAGGTTTAGTAATGTTATTTAGCACCTTGTTAGTTCCTATCATTTTTAATACAGATAGATGCTTTTTAAATTCATGTGTGGGGTATTTACTGACGTATATTATTGAAGATTGAAGATTGAACTTATTGTCATTACGTAGTACAGATACTATGTAACAAAACGGTTTCTCTGCATTTGACCCATCCTAGTGTTAGGAGCAGTGGACTGCCATTATGTACGGCGCCCGGGGAGCAGTGTAGGGAACGGTGCCTTGCTCAGGGACACCTCGATAGCACTTGGTCTCTATGTCATTGAACAAAACAATAAACAAACATTAAGCTTGTGTTATCCACAGACCTTATTTTAGGCACCTAACCAAACACCCATTCAACAAAACCATTGACTTTGAGTAAAGCGACCCAACAGTGTAGAAATGCTGACTCATTTAGAGGTTTTAGGACTCAGTCCTGCACCACCTATTGTTTCCGACACCAACAAAGGCACAAACTCAACACACACATTGAGGAAGCTGTGAGGTACTGGGATGTTCAAATGAGCAAGTGATACCTCCTGAGCGTTAGCATTGAATGTCAGGCAGCCTTCATCCAGCTGGAGGTAAAGTCTCCTGTATGAAAATCCAGCAGGAAGTCTTTTGTTGTAGATGGAGCAGTGTCCCCATGTGGACTTACACAGCCTAATGGAACCGAACCACCCACACACACACACACACACACACACACACACACACACACACACACACACACACACACACACACACACACACACACACACACACACACACACACACACACACACACACACACACACACACACACACACACACACACACACACACACACACACACACACACACACACACACACACACACACACACACACACACACACACACACACAGAGAGAGTCATCATCGCAGACTGAAAAAGCTGTGTACTGCTCAGAAGGATTTCTGGTCACATAGAAGCATTTTTTATGAACCTCATTAAAATCACCCCCTCACAACTTCATCCACACAAAGAGCCTCCTTACCCCTGCCACAAGTATTCGTCATTTCCGAGGTCCTGCCACACGCAGCCAGCCAGGCACAGATCAGTAGCATTCAGGTATGAAAGTATGGTGATGCCTAATTCAGGGGGCAACATCTCCAAGTCTATAAAACCATGCCGTTCCTTACCTGCAGTCAGCAAGAAAAATAAGGAGATAAGCAGACATAAGAAAACAGACGTTTAGTTTATAATGTAATCTCATTGTGACACAACATTTGTACAACTACAAACATATAGTTTTAAAGACTTCCTTCCGACTTTGAAGCAGCTCTCCATATGTCCCACATTACAGTCACAGTCATACTTTGCTGGTGGATGAGTCAAGTTGATTTGCCAAACCTTAAAATGATCTGAAGACCAGTGGAAACATTTTTACGAATATATATTCCCCTTTAAGTTTGCCTGCTTGACTTTGTTGTTGATAAAAAAGCTTCTAGTACACTGATGAAAACAATCATTTACTTTTTGCTCTCGTAAATAATACTATGATTATGTGTTTAAATTACACATAATCGAAGAGCCGTTACGTGCGCGGAGCCGTTACATTTGGACCAATCCGCGGTCTTCCTCACACACACACTCAATCTTTTCTCAGCTGCAGCTCCGCGGATTTCTCAGCCTGACCCCTAGATTCCACCGGGTCCGTCTGCGGCGCGTTACGGCCGCGTTGCGGCCCCTACACACGGCGGTGTGCGTTGCCGCTTCAACGCTTCTGCCAATTCACTTTGAATGGGGTGACGTCACGATTCGCCGAACTGCATTGTGGGAGCAAAGCGTAGCTTCCCTCGCGGTGCTCGCTGCAAAAGTAGAGCAATGTTCTACTTTCTACGCCTCGATGGAGGCGTCAGCCAATCGAATCATATGCCAGTACAAGCTCTAGCCAATCAAACCGCGTGCTTGTGTGTCTGGGGCGGGAGATTCATGTGATTGGTTGTTGGTTGAGTTTCAGCCCCCCCCGCCGGCAAGCGACTACGCACGCCGCCGTGTGTAGGGCCCGCTACGGCTGCGCCGCGGCGTCTGCAAAGATCACTCTAGTCAATGGGTGCTATTCCACCAGATGCGCCGCGTTACGGCTCAGAAGCGTCTCGGAATAGGACGCGACGCAGCCGTAAGGAAATGTCGGGCAGGCAGGAAGTGGAACGTTCAGAGCATATAGAGTGGCGAAGTCACGCCCATCTACTTCCGGTCCATGGGACCTTATTTCGGAAAAAATATGCATTGAAGTCAATGAAGAGAGAAAACATATCTTTCGTTCCCGTTTGAATTGTGCCATGAATTACACATAATGATGTTTGTCAATCTTAAAAAATCCTTTCCATGTCAAAAAAGTCACCGTTTGTCGTAAAACTGTTGAAATATAAGACCATGAAAAATATGCAACTAGAAAGACTACAAATCCCAGAGTGATGTCACAATTGTTTTCCTCCACTAAGAGATAGCTACAGATGTAGCGATTCATTTCAGACAGTTTGAAACGCGAGGGCCGTGATCTGCCCTCGCTCAAGGGAAAACCTCCAGCTTGACTTGAGACCGCCCCCGTGATAGATAAATGTAATTATAATGAGGCCAGCTGCAATGGATCATTGATCCACCAGGGGGTGCAGTGGGGTTAAAGTCAGATACAGTACGCTGGATGTACAGCGGAACTTTGTTAAGATCCATATGTCACGGATATCATACTCTGTGCTAAATAAGAGACATGTAATCATTTACAGAACATCACCATGTTGTTATTTAACAAAATAATGTTGTTTAGTCGAAAAAAACGAACGGGAGGAAATGCAGCCCGGCTCTCGATTTTTTAATTTAATCATCATTTTCACCACGATCATTTATGTTTATGTTCGCCGAATTGACATGAAATCACTGACACATATGAATATACTGTATTCAACTTCATTAAAACGGTATTAACGTGCCTAAACTCAGTAATTCACCAAAAATATGTATATTTTAATGGAGCTTCGTCGGTCGATCAGGATCCCAAAGTGTAGCGGAGGGATCCTCATCTGCATGACGGGTGTTATTTTCCCCATAAGGAACAAGTCGCTGCAAATTATCCCGCTTATTACATGGCCACATTCTCAACAAAGTAACGACATGACTCCCAATATTAATTTAAATGCTTTTATGGATTTAGAAAATGTTTTTATTGATTTAAAAAATAGTTGTATGTATTGATTTAAAAAATAGTTGTATGTATTGATTTAAATTGACATGCATCCGCTAAGAAAAATAACAGTCTGAATGAAACGGCAGCTCTCAGCTGTGTGGCCCATCAACCACAGCTCTCTCCCCCCCTCCCCCCCTGATTTTTCTTCTCCAGCAGCTAAATTAACTGTAGGTTACTCTGAGTGACAAGCTTACAGTTAGACACAACACTGTCATTGCAAGTGACCCTCAGTTAGTTGACTTTTATGTTCAACTGCTAAAATCGTTACTGATAAAAAAAGGGCTTCTACTGTACCTAATTACCTTAACACTAGAACCGCCAGAGGTTTTTGTATAGGCCTACCTAAACCCGTCAAATCCCGCTATTAGAATGCAATTTTTAAAAACATAGCGTGCTACATAACACACTTTCAGGAAAAGTCACGGATTGGGAGACTTTAATATTTTATTGAAAAAAAGTTACATTGCACACACATCACACAAATTGACCCGATTGGCGGTTCTAGTGTTAAATAAACTCACTAGTTAATGAAACCAGTTCAATACGCATTATTCTTATCATTCTTTATGAGCGCAGAAATAGTCTTAAAATCAGATCTGTTTTTTTAAATGAAATCTGACGGCAGGCAGTTAGCTCTGATCACCTATGATAAATGCGCCACACCTAATCGCTGGCTATTCAGCCACAGACACTGTTCGAAATGGGGGGGAGCCAGGGGGAGCTTGGCTCCCCCGAAGAGGAAGGGAGCTCCCCCGAAGGCTGACTTTGAGATAAATAGGGGGAGCCCAAAACAATCGTGCATATTTGTGTCACACAGATTAGAAATGTTGAGTTTCTGTAAATAACAGTTCTTGAAATAAATAATAGTTATTGTTCATTACAGTTTCTGATTATTTGTTTTATATTTGTGAATAGGTCTGGGTGTTGCCATCTGTACGTGGCGTCGCTGCATTCTTACTTACGTTGCTATGGTTACGGCGGTGATGCCGGCGCCGTATTTGAAATGTTCATATTGATATTTGTTTAACTCTGGCTTTGTAATAAAAAATATGGCAAAACGAAAACAGCCAAGCGTTACAGCTTTTGGATTCACAAGCAAAGAAGCGAAGGAGTCTAAAAATTACAACGTGAACGGAAAACAACTTTTAGTTGGCCGGCTGTAAGCGGCGTTAGGGTCGAGCTTGACAGCTCCACACCGAGGGAGAGGCCTGCCGATGCGGAGCCTGAAGACGCTTCAACAACGGCCA
The DNA here is from genome assembly GCF_949606895.1 of Notothenia rossii. NCBI lineage: Eukaryota > Metazoa > Chordata > Actinopteri > Perciformes > Nototheniidae > Notothenia > Notothenia rossii. The sequence goes on along the minus strand of NC_136912.1, from coordinate 47,691,209 downwards.
CAGCCGCCGGCGTAGTGACACCGTCTGTAGTAGTAGCAGAGTGATTTTATAGCAATTGATCGAATCCGCGCTGCTGCGAGTTGAGTAAAGTTAGAACGATATTGGCAGACTCTGATTTCACGGATCAATAACTGATGAACAAAACATTATTCAGACACAAATGACGTCTCCTAAGTACCGTGGTAAGGTTGAGAACTACAATCACATGTTGACAAAAAAAAGGCAATATGCGCCGTCCTCCGAGCTGGACACATTAAATTGGTCTCTTTCCGCAGCCGGAGAAGAAACGAGTGCTCAGTGACCGTCTGCAAAGTGCAACACCGAAAAAAGAGAATACAATAATATTCAATCACTTCACTATTATACAGTATTACTACCAAACTCACTACACACATCAATAGTCTCCTGATGCTCATACTACAGCAGAGAGTTTGGAAGAATGTGCTTTTGAGTAATGTTGGGGAATATTTATAGTGTAACATCTTCAATAAATATGGCATCATCTTCAATCACTTCACTATTATACAGTATATTTCTACCAAACTCACTACACAAATCAATAGTCTCCTATTGGTCAGACTACAGCAGAGAGTTTGAAAGAATGTACTTTTGAATAATTTTGGGGAAGATTTATAATGTAAAGTCTTCAATAAACATGGCATCATCTTCAATAACGTTACTATTATACAGTATATTTCTACCTAACTCTCTACACACATCAATAATCTTCTGGTGGTCAGACTACAGCAGAGAGTTTGGAAGAATATGGTTTGGTTTTGATTTCTTATATTGACAAATCCAATGGCTCCATCATATTGATCAAATGTGACCTGAAAAACCTTGGGAATATGTAAACATAAGTGTTATTTTCTATAATATACAGGTGCAAAAAAATAATTTCATTTACACAGTATTCATTTTTTATTTTTCTCAACAGGAACAAGGAAAAAAGGGAAGCTTATATTCTAAATGTATTGGTTAAAAACAACATAAATGTCTCCAAAAACTGCTTGATTATAATAACGCTGGAAGTTGCCAGCAGACACAGTTCAGTCTCCTTCCTCAAGCCTAAAGGGATGCAAATACTTTGAATAATCAGTTTCACTCACCTTTTTTAGCTCTTGCCTGGCCATCTGCTCTTGTGTGCCGTCTAGGATTACACCCATGATCCAGGAGGTATAGACGGTTATTGAAGATGATGCAATGATTTTACATTATAAATATTCACCAAAATTATTCAAAACAATATTCTTCCAAACTCTCTGCTGTAGTCTGACCAACAGGAGACTATTGATGTGTGTAGTGAGTTTGGTATAAATATACTGTATAATAGTAACGTTATTGAAGATGATGCCATATTTATTGAAGATGTTACATTAGAAATATTCACCAAAATTATTCAAAAGCACATTCTTCCAAACTCTCTGCTGTAGTCTGACCAACAGGAGACTATTGATGTGTGTAGTGAGTTTGGCAGTAGTAAGCTGTATAATAGTGATTGTATACTATTGTATTCTCTTTTTTCGGAGTTGCACTTTGCAGACGGTCCCTGAGCACTAATTTCTTCTCCGGCTGCGGATAGACACCAATGTAATGTTTCCAGTTTGGAGGACAGCACGTATTGGCTTTTTTTGATAAAAATGTAGTTTGTTGTCAACTTTACCACGGTACTTAGGAGACGTCATTTGTGTCTGAATAACGTTTTGTTCATGAGTTATTGATCCGTGAAATCTGAATCTGCCAATATCGTTCCAACTTTACTCAACTGCTGCTGCGCCAGTCAACAGAGCGTGCGTGTGATATATTTAGTAGAATGATGTGCGCTGAATAATAGGGCTCACCCGAAAGCAAATGGGTAATTCGAACACTGGCCACAGAGCTCCCTCTATACAAATCAAACTGTAGACGGTGTGAAAGCACCTATTGTTTTAAATAATGGTCGGAATGTGACCTGTGAGCCTTCTGAATTACCGTGGGACAGCACATTCTAAACTAAAATGTTCAATCAATAAAGTAACAACTTATCTTATCTTAATAATATCTTCATATTAATAATAATAATAAATCATACAGTATGTGTCCGAAAGGGAGCAGGAGGAAGCAAACACAAAAATATACAAAAAATATACTGCATATTAAAGCAAACGATTGTAAAGGTAAAAGTATGAGCATAACAAATAAAGAAGTGTAATGTAAACATTTACATTATAATTATGATTATTTAATATATAAAGACTATATATTATTGAATTACAAGATTAGATAATAATAATAATAATAATAATAATAATACATGGGAATTTTATAGCGCTTTTCATGAAACTCAAAGACGCTTTGACAGAGAATTAAGAAAAGACAACAAAAAAAAACAAAAACAGATAAACAAAACAGAAAATAGGGGGGGAGGGGGGTGGTCAGTGGTTGAATGCAGTGTTGAACAGGTGGGTTTTGAGTGATGTTTTGAATGCTGTGAGGGAGGAAGAATCTCTGATGGATTGGGGTAGTGAGTTCCAGAGGGTGGGTGCAGCAACGGAGAAGGCTCTGTCGCCCCAAGACTTGAGGTTGGTCCGGGTGGGGAGGGACAGGAGGTTGGCAGTGGCAGAGTGGAGGGAGCGAGTGGGAGTGTGTCTGTGGAGGAGGTCAGTCAGGTAGGATGGGGCCAGGTTATGGAGGGCTTTGTACGTCATCAGGAGGATCTTGTACTGAATTCTCTGGGGGATGGGGAGCCAGTGGAGCTTGATGAGGACGGGTGTAATGTGTTCACGGATTCGGGTGTGGGTGAGTAGACGGGCGGCGGAGTTCTGGACATATTGAAGTTTGTTGAGGATTTTTTAAGGTGAACCATAGAGGAGGCTGTTGCAATAGTCCAGACGGGAGGTGATGAAGGCGTGGATGAGGGTTTCGGCAGCAGTGGGAGAGAGGGATGGACGTAGACGGGCGATGTTTTTGAGGTGGAAGAAGGCTGTCTTTGTGATCTGTTTGATGTATCTGTTGTAGGAGAGGGTTTGGTCAAATATGATGCCTAGGTTCCGGATGTGAGGGGAGGTTTGAACTGGGAAGCCGTCTATGTTGAGGGAGAAGTTATGGATAGGTGTGGTGAGCTTTTTTTGTCCAATGATTATTATTTCAGATTTATCGCAGTTGAGTTTCAGGAAGTTAAGTTGGAGCCAGGATTTTATTTCAGTGATGCAGTTTGTCAGGATGGAGTGGGTAGCAGTGGAGATGGACTTGGTGTAGATGAGAAGCTGGATGTCGTCGGCAAAGCAGTGGAATTGAAGTCCATGACGGCGGATTATGTGACCAATGGGAAGCAGGTAGAGGATGAAGAGGAGGGGGCCGAGAACTGAGCCTTGAGGGACACCTTTGGGGAGAGGAGCGGTGGGGGATTTGCAGTTATTGATGTAGATGAACTGGTTTCCGTCAGAGAGGTATGAAGTGAACCAAGAGAGGGCAGTGCCGGTGATGTTGAAGGTGGTTTCAAGACGGGTGAGGAGGATGGAGTGATTGATGGTGTCGAAGGCAGCGCTGAGGTCAAGTAGGATGAGGATGTTGAGGTTACCAGAATCGGAGGAGAGGAGAAGGTCATTTGTAATTTTGAGGAGTGCGGTTTTGGTACTGTGGTTTGAGCGGAATCCGGATTGAAAAGTTTCATAGAGGTTATTAGCAGAGAGATGATGCTTAAGTTGTGACGCTACAGCGCGTTCCAGAACTTTTGAAAGAAAGGGTAGGTTCGAGATTGGTCTGAAGTTATTAGGGTTGTCAGGGTTTAGTCCGGGTTTTTTCAGAATAGGGGTGATAGCAGCTATTTTGAGGGACGGTGGGACGGTGCCAGAAGACAGGGAGGAGTTGATTGCTGTAGTGATTAGTGAAGAGAGAGTAGGAAGGCAGGCCTTAACAAAGCTGGAGGGGATGGGGTCCAGGGTGCAGGTGGCAGTTTTCATTCCTGTGAGGAGATCAGAGAGGTCAATAGGGGAGACAGGGGAGAACTGGGACAGGGGTTGGCAGGATAAGGGGGGGCAGGTGGCTTTAGGGAGAGCTGGTGTGGTAGTGGTTAAGCTGCTGTAAATGTTGTCTACTTTGCTTTGAAAAAATGTGAGAAAAGAGCTGCATTTGTCTACTGTGAATGACTGAGTGGTGGTGTCCAGGGGGCTGAGGAGTTTGTTTATTGTGGAGAAGAGTGTTTTGGGGTTTCCGGAGCCAGAGTGGATTAACTGAGAGTAGTAGGTGGTGCGGGCATGGGAGAGGGCATCTTTATATTGCTGTAGGTGGTCTTTGTAGGTTTGAGAATGAATTGTGAGACCTGTTTTATTGCGGAGTCTTTCAAGTTGCCGGGCACGGGTTTTCATCAGACGGAGTTCAGGGGTGAACCAGGGAGCAGAGTGAGTGAAGGAAACTGTTTTGGTTTTTAAGGGTGCAAGTTGGTCAAGGCAGGAGGACAGAATGTTGTTGTAGTAGTCAGTGAGATCAGAGGGGCTATGGAGGTCCACAAAGGGACTGGTGGATATTTTTTCAGAGAGGGAGGATGAGAACGAGGTAGCTGAGACACAGCTTAATTTACAGAAGTTGATTTTGCGTTTTTGCTTTGGTGGTGGGGTGGGAATGTTGATGGTTATGGTGATGGCTAAGTGGTCGGAGAGGAAGAGGTCTGAGCCAGAAAGATGGTGAAGGTTTAGTCCAGTCGAGCATACAAGGTCCAGAATGTGGCCACGGTTATGGGTCGGAAAGTTGACATGCTGAATGAGGTTGAAGCAGTTAAGCATGTCCGTGAAGTCTGTAGTTATTGTAGAGTCAGTGGAGTCCATGTGGATGTTGAAATCACCAAGTAGGAGGACTGAGGTGGAGAAAGAACAGAGCTGGGTCAGAAATTCAGAGAAATCAGAGAGGAATGATGGGTTTGGTTTGGGAGGGCGGTAGACAACTGCCAGGACTGACTGTGTGTGACCAGAGAGTTTAAAAGCCAGGTGTTCAAATGAAGGAGCAGATGAGATGGGGATGAGGCTGGTTTTAATGCCCTGCCGGTGTATTACGGCAATTCCACCACCTCGGCCCTCCGAGCGTGGCTTATTTATGTATGAGTATCCATTGGGTGTAGTGAGGTTGAGTGAGAGATAATCCAGAGGTTGTTGCCAGGTTTCTGTCAGACAGAGAAAGTCCAGTTTATTGTCCAGAATGAATTCGTTGAGAATGTGACTTTTATTGTTGAGGGACCGGGTATTAAACAGAGTGAGCTTCATATTGCTTTGTGTGGTGAGGATTGACTCAGGTGTCATTGCCAGGGCTTGCAGACAGGGGGCGCGCTCGTCTGTATTGTTGTGATGACGTAGTCGAAAGGTGGGTGTGCGCTCAGCTGACCAGAGTACGGGGATGGAGTGACCTGTGTGAAAGTAAACAAACTTGCGACCGGAGCCTCTATGGATGTATCTGGTTCGTTTTAGAAGTTTGTCGTTTTTGATGACAGAGATGCATAACGGTGTGGAATGGTTGTTGAGTTGTAGAAGTCTCGCAGCGGAGTACCTCAATGCCATGCCAGGCAGGAGAGACGGAGCGTTGAGTGGACAGATGAGCCGGGCAGCCGCTAGCATTAGCAGCTAGCGGGTATCCTGCAGCTTGATGACTGCAGAGGTGCAGGCAGCTATCTCAAGGTAGTCTACGGAAGAGGGGTCCAGGCCAGCAAAAGGCAGGACACATTTTGAGAAGTCCGGGAATGGGGTGGAGGCAGCGTTGGAGGAGCTAGGCAGGTGAAGCCGGGAGGATCAGAAGGAGAGCAGGTGGAGCGGCGAAACGGATATACTTTAGTTGATCTAAAATATTGATGTGTTCAAATGCTCTTCAAAACACAACTGAAAGTCCATGAAACTTGTCTTTCTGTATTTGTGAATGAAGCTCCATCTCCTGGTTAAAACCTGAAATTGAAAATCTGGCAACGCCCTCTTGGAAAATAGTGGGAGGGCTTAACATTCCTCTATACCGATCTTAGGCAGGTCGTAGGCAGGAAGCTGTAAGCTGGAGTCTGAAATGAAGTGCTACATCTGTAAGATCAGCATCATATAGATAGAATCTATCTACAGTATATGTAGACCCTCCAGAAAAACGCGATTCTGCGATCGCAGAATTTACCGCATAATCAGCAAAATGGCGCAGATTTTTAAAAGGCCGCATATTTATCAAAAGGCCGCATAATCCCCGCATTTTTCCACACAAAGTTGAGAAGAAAAAAAAAGTTAACTCGCCTTGACGTGACGTCATCAGCTCGCGCATCACAGAATGTAAACAACACTGTATAAAGTGAACGTGTGGAGCTCACACGATAGAGAAAACACCAAGATGAAAAAATCTAATCCATCTCATTTACCGACGAACATTTCTTCTAAAGACCGGGCAAAATGTGGGGGGAAACTATTCTGCACCCCGTGCAACTGTGTGTTGGAGCATAAGAGAAAATCGACGGTGACGACCCACTTTGATTCATTCAAACATTCGAAAATGCTTTCTGCTGCTGCGGACAAGAAAGCCAAACAACTCACGTTCACCGAGGCATCAACCTCCAAAACTCTTTCGAGGGCTACAAGAAACGAAGTGAGTAGCCTAGCCTACAAGATTGAAGCTGGTCAGATAACGAACGAGTAAATGAAAACAGAATGAGGCGGAGAAGTGTGTGTGTGTGTGTGTGTGTGTGTGTGTGTGTGTTCATACCTCCAATGCGTGTTCTCAGCAGATGGTAGATGTCCGGGCCATAACACTGCTGAGGAGCTCTTCTCTGGGGATCTCCATCTCTCCCTAAAACAACAGATGATTCACTGTCACACTTGAAGTGGGAGAATATGCCAGCATGATCTGTGGTTAAAGAGTGGCATAATAAACTTATACACTCACAAGACCTACACCTTCTTTATTATCCTTGGCTCATATTTATTCTTAGTTTTGTTTAAACCATTTTCAGAAGTTATGGTTTTACTGGTGATTTAATTTTCCATGTACAGTATTTTTTTGTTGTATATCGTATAAACCTGAACGTTTGCAAACATATTATTCTGTATATGTATGAATACAGTGCTCATAAAAAGGTCAGCTGAATAACATTTCAAATCAAGTTTAATCTCAAGTTGTATTTCCCTCTACTGCTCTAGTGTAAAAAGCTTTTATTTTGACTAGAAATGATCATTGTGGCTTCCTCAGAGTAACAACAAGGAGCTTCACTTTGAGAATAAGGAGAAAGGTTAAGATGGGAGCTAAATAACGAGACAACGTGATCAGAGCAGAAACACAGCTCAAATGTACAACACGAAAACAAGGGAATTATTGAAATGCTGGAAATAGAAAATAAAATGAGCAAGTGAAGTGGACGGAACAAAACTACTGATTAAACCACTTGTGTATGTGGTTGTTATTGGGATTATAGAGTGATCATTTAACATGCAGTATATATGGGGGGGAAACTGCAGTTTTGGGTTTAATTTATTTCTCTCTCATTTTAAAAACATCACTTTTAAACAATGTCGTTATTCTTATTGCCAGGATCTTTGAATCACTGATTCTTAGTATTCTGCAAATGTCTTTTGCAGTAATGCAAGGAACAAACAGACAGTTTGGAATGAAAAAGTCTCGTCAAACGTTTGAATATTGTCGTCACTTGATTCACATCAGAGGTGCATAATGCTACCCCAAACTCAAAAGAAAGCTGTTTGGTTGGTTATGTTCAGGTACTGTAGACTGATTTCAGTTGCTGCTTGCTGTGCTTGTATTACTTTACATGTTCATTTATAAAATGACTGGAAGCAGGAAGCTTATAAATCGGGAAAAAAACATACACATTTCTCAGCCAAAGTCACATTAATGTTAGCAGAGGTTCAGATTACCTTGCTCTTGCCCTGCTTCCTGGTCGGCCAGTCGGTCTGCGAGCTCTTCCTGAAGCTGCTGCTGTTGTCTGGGAGGCAGCCTCCACAGTGCCTGACCCATCTGTATGTAGCACAGCAACACGGTATGATGATCAATAACATGATTCTTTATTACAGCTGACCGATGTGCACAGTATTTAGAAGCAGCATGTGCCTGCTCACACCTCTTTTCTCTGTCTTTTATGTCACAGGGGAGATACTGCTCAAAATCACATAGTATACAGCAGCAGTTACACATGCACTTCTCTGGTCATATTTACAATACTTTTCTTATAATCACATTTATGTATTGTGCCTCAACTAAATACATTTATTTGTACATGTAGGTCGATTTGGTTGGCAGATAAAAAGACAAGGGATCCATCCTGACACACATTCTAAAACAACACAGACAACGGACACATTTCTAATAAAAGCACACCCTGCTCCATCACATCTAAAACATTTAAAAACCACTATAACAAACATGTGGGCTTTCGAAATTAAGTAATTAATTAATTAATAAATAGGCATCTGTGTGACTTGTTTATTTGTGCGATAGCTGCTGGAATAAAGCTGTTACCGCTTTGTTCTACACTTTGAGACAACTCTGTGTGCAGAGGGTGGGACTCATCTTGTAATATAGAGCTGCACTAAACTACTTATGGATTTTCAAAAAAACAAGTAAAAATAATGACAGACTAAAGGTCTAATTGTTATGTAGTTCACATTATGCTACTGACTTTTGAGGTAGCCAATGAGTAACACATGACCTGTGGCAGTGATACAAGTTTATGATCCTAAGTCTCTTGTATTAAACAAAATTGCACGGTGTATCAGACAATACTGGAAAATGCAATTTTACTGTTCTCAAGATTGTACCAATAAATTACGTTTAGTATGCATACAGCTTACATTATTGTCAGGACTGATACACTTCAAATGAAGCTTCACATGTTAGTCTACTGTTTAAGTGTGTGTGGGAATAAACACAGCAGTAATGCTCGCTGCTCGTCTCCCTCTCAGCCTGCCTACCGTCAGCCGTGTTGCATAAACAAATCCATCACTGTTGTAAACATCAACGTTGGAAGTTCGAGCAAGCAAGGTAGTTTGACCTAAAGTCCCGCCTTCCCCTCTTTATCGTTGGTCAAATGTATCACAACAGCATTCACAATGGAACGTTAATGGCTGAATTGGCTTTCACTAGCGATCTGTTCATACAAATCCCCGAGTTAGCTTACCGAGCTAGTTTAAGTTCACGAAGACAGTGTCGATACAAACTGATTTTGCTGCCCTGATAGAGGAAATTGGTGTTATTTATTTAATAGGAATGGTGCAGTATTTCCAGACGAGTACGATACAGCGGCGTAACCATGGACAACCTACCTGAGTTTAGGTATTCCTGTGAAAACCCGACCTGCACACAAGTACAGCTGGAAATATGTTGTCCTTTACATCAAACGTTTCGAGATGTCATGTCATTTCAACAAGAACAAATAAAACAGAGCAGTAGCTCCTTTGGGTTCAGGAACCTTTCTCGGTGTATCATCTGCTCCACACTCCTCCTCCTGTCACCTCCACCTCGCCCTCTGCCCCCTGCTCTCTCTCTCTCACACACACACACACACACACACACACACACACACACACACACACACACACACACACACACACACACACACACACAAACAGCATGTATACATCACTTCAGGGGACATTACATTGACTTACATTCATTTCCTGGAGACTTATCCTAACCATAACCAACACATGCCTAACCCTTACCCTTACCCTAACCCAGCGGTTCTCAAACTTTTTCTGTCTGGCCCCCACTAATGCTGTCTTATCAAAGCATTAGTGGCTGCAATGAGCCTGTTTTGCACTGCACATTTCTTCAAAACGGGGTTGCAGGCTCAGTGGCGGCGCCAGAGATTTATTTTGGGGGTGCTGTGGGGTAGCTTGACGTTTCATAGAGGGTGCTCAAAGATGTAGGGTTTCCCATTAATGCACCGGTCTATACAGCTGCATTTTCTACCGCAACAATCCCCACGCAAATACACAGAGTACCCGCGACAGTTACAATGAAGGAAGGGGTAAAGTGCTATTTTTATAAGTGGGGAGTGGAGCTAACATAGGGGGGTCCGGGGGCATGCCCCCCCCTCCCCCGGGAAGATTTTTTTTTTTAATATTGAAGTTAAAAGCATCAATCTGGTGCAATTTGAGAGCAACATTAAAAGATCTACAGTATGGATACATCTCTCAACACCCATGTGAAACAGAACTGTAAACAGATTTACTATTTCTTTATAGATATTTTACAAATCACTCCCCTTTTAAACTTTATTATTTTTTTAATGTCATATGCTGTTTTTCATTTATTCTCTTAAATGTTTGTATAACTATAATGATCATATAAATGTGTGGCTCGGAAATAATTGTTTACATTAATCGTGACCAAACCGTTAGAGAGCCGGCCACATAGCTCACAAGCTAACAACAACGATCTCCGGTACGGGTGCGTTGTGTCTCGCTCGCACACGGACACAAAAGGTCCCCACAAGTATAGTAATGGCCACACACACACACGGGCTGTGTCTCACTTAGGTTATTTTTCATTTCCTCGCTCCTCGGTCTCAGTATCACCGGAAGTTGATTTGCCTGCACCATCTTGAGTAGCGTCCTGTTAAGTTACGCTTAGTTCTGCAGCTTAACGTTGCATTCGGAGAAAAACACGGAGATGTAATCCATTTAGCCAAGCCTGGCATATTTTATTATAAGGGCTGCACGCATCACTCTCACGGGGACAGCCTCCACTGGAATGAACTGGTTCCACACACACGTGGCAATCAAGAGCTGTGATTAGCCTATAGGAGGCAGGCATGCATTCTATACCCCTTGTCCTTGCGCCTCACTGTGGCACAAGCACAACATTGCACATCACATGGAACAGTACAGTAGCACATACAAGTGAGGACATATATCCCATCAAATCTCAACACCCCCACTTGTTCTCAGGTTGTTATAATCTTAAACAAGAAAAACAAAACAAAAACATCAGAAAAAAATACAGAATGAATGTGAACCCCTGTGTCTTGTTACACATTTCAAACTCCAAAAATAATTGCACCAAACCTCTTCAGTTTCAATTTAGTTGCAGGTTTCGTCATTATATCAGCAACCATATCATCTGTAGGACAATACATCAGAATGACTCTCCCCTCACTCACAGTGGATCTGATAAAGTGGTACTTTATGTCCACGTGCTTACTCCTCTGTCTGTTTACAGGGTTTTTGGCGAGAGCAATCGTTCCCTGATTATCCTCATGTACTACAGTTTGTGTGTACTTGTAGTTATCTATACCTTCTAGTAACTGTTCTAGGTATAGACACTCCTGTATGGTTGAAGCCAGTGCCATGTACTCCGCCTCGCATGTGGAGAGCGCTACTGTGGGCTGTTTTCTAGTTTTCCATGAAACTAGACAGCTGTTCTTACTAAGACTCACACAGTATCCTGTGGTACTGCGCCTGTCGCTGACATCAGACGCCCAGTCAGCATCACTGTAGGCCTGTATACCTAGCTTCTCACTGTTGTTTCTTTTGAAACTTAACCCTTTCTCAGAAGTACCGTTGAGGTATCTTAGAACATGTTTCACAGTAACCCACTGCTCTTCTGTAGGCTCAGTAAAATACTGTGATAACCTGCTTACCACAAAGCTTAAGTCTGGTCTTGTACAAGTGGTTAGGTATATAAGGCTTCCTACAGCCTCCCTGTACATCCTGACATCATTCATTTTTACTGCATCCTCAGTATATTCTAGTTTTGGTTCACAGGGCGTTTCTCTGGTTTTACAGTTTTCCATATTAAAACGCTGTAGTATCTTGTTAGTGTACTTTTCCTGTGACATGGTTACACATCCATCAGATTGGCTGAAATCGATATCCAGAAAATGTTTGAGTCTGCCTAGATCTTTCATTTGAAACTTTCCTGCGAGCATCTCTTTCACCTCTCTCAAAATCTTCTCATTGCTGGCTGCAATGATCAAGTCATCGACCCATATGATTATGATCGCCTTTTTGTCTTTTGACTCTTTGGCATAAACACAGTGGTCGGCTGGATTTTGTGTGTATTCGTTTTCAGTTAAACAATCGTGCAAGACTCTATTCCAATTTCGCCCTGATTGTTAAATGTTTTGTTCTCATTTAATGAGTGGACCTCCTCATCCATGGCTTTTACCCACTCTTTTGAGTTAGCCGACCTCATAGCCTCCCCAAAAGTCTGTGGAACACCATATACCGCTCTGTAGCAGTAGTCTACAGTGGTATGAACCCCATCACTATCACTGTCTTCATCTACGAAGTCATCTAAGTGACTAGGTTTCCTCCTTTCTCTAGTTGGATACCTCCTAGTCTCAGGTTCATCACCTGTCACACTCTGTTGTGTTTGGTTATGGCCATTTGGCCTCATAACTGCACCTGGACCACCACTATGTGTACTTCTACTACGCACACTTGGCTCTTGAGCATTCTCCGCTCTCCTATTGACCTCTTGCGTGGTCTCGCTAGTCCTAGGCTGTCTCATATGGCCATAGCCATCATTTGGGTCTGTCTCTCCTGTCTGTGTCTGTTTCTCTACAGCTGCCCTGCTCACAAACTTCACTAGCCTGTGTTTGTGTACTTTATTAGTATCTGGATTATATACCAAATACGCCGGGCTGTTTTTGTCATATCCCACAAAACACCCCTGGTCACACCTGGAATCCAGTTTACCCTTATCCTGTTTGTACATGTAGCATACAGACCCACATTTCTGCATGTTAGATACATTAGCCTTCTTGCCTGTCAGCAGCTGGTAAGGGGTCTGCCCTGTACGCCTATTAAAGCATCTGTTATGTACCACCGCTGCTGTTTGTATTGCATAGTGCCATAGCTGTTTTGGTAGCTTGCTTTCAACTAGCATGCACCTGCCCATCTCAAATAGAGTACGCCAACCCCTCTCAGCAGTCCCGTTCTGGTGCGGGGAATACGGAGCTGACGTTTCATGTCTGATTTTATTTTCCCTCATCAGTGTTTGGAAATCATTGCATGTATACTCCGTTCCGTTATCTGATCGCATGCACATCACTTTCCCATAAGGGGATATATCTGCTAGGAACTTTTCCGTAGCTTGTAATGTGTCGCTTTTCTTTTTCAGAAAATATACGAACACTGCGCTCGAGTAATCGTCAGTGAACGACAGCGTATATTTTTAACCATCTGCTGACTGTGTGGCTACAGGACCTGCTAGGTCTGTGTGCACCATCTGTAAGGGAGCCTCTGCTCTGGTATCAGGGTTTCTATTTCTCGTTTGGGCAGACTTTCCTTGAATACACACCTCACACTCATGTTCGGGCCTAACTGCTTTGCCCTTGATCTGCATACCCTCAACCACATTCTGCAACTTAAGAACATCGTCATAATTACAGTGGCCTAATATCTCATGCCATGTCTGAATGTCATGACATGCATTACATTTGTCATTAGACTCACCCTCAGTATGCAGATAGTACAATTTTCCATAAACATGAATGTCAAATCTGGTACCGTCTCTGGTTATCAGTGCGTCTTCCTCTTCTTTAAAGACAACCGTGGCCCCACTGGTAGTCGCCGCCTTTACCGAGAAGATGTTCTGGGGGTACGACGGTATGAATAAAGCGTCTCTCAGCGTCGCCTTGTGTCGCCGTTCTCCGCTGTCGATTAGGGAAACCTCAGCATTTCCCCTTCTCTGAGCGACCCCGCTGCATCGGGTGCCGTCTGCCAACTCGACGCTGTGCTTTTCTGGTCTGAACGCGCTGTCGAAATCTTTGAACTGGGTCACGTCGGTGATGATATGTGATGTGGCTCCCGTGTCCACCATCAGGCCCTTCTCCTGGATGCCGCTCGCCGGTTGCTGCTCCCCGTCCCTCATCTTGAACGCGAAGTCGGCGCCGTCATCATCTTCTGTGATTTTACACGCTCCATCCCTTTTGTCCTTACCGTCCTTATCCTTACGCCTACATGTGGCGTCTTTGTGTGTGTCGCTTCTGCATCGACTACACCATGTCTTCTGTCGACAGTCTTTCGCTCGGTGACCTTTGGTGCCACACTTGAAGCACACCATCTCTGTGTCTTCTTTGTACCGGTCACGTGCGTTTGTCTTGGCGGGTCGCCGCCCGGTTCTCCCCTGGGTCTTCATCACACTGTCGCCCAACTCAGCTGCATTTGTCTTCTATGTTTCTTCAAAACTTCGTAGCTTAGTCTTGAATTCAGCAAATGTGATATTATCATTTGTATGTGCCACATGTATTGCGAATGGCTTAAAACTCCCAGGCAGTCCTTTTAAGACCATAGCTACTAGTAGACCATCTCCCAACGTCTCACCTGCATTTCGCAGTGCTGTGATGGCTGTTTCTGCTCTGATGATGTAGTCCATAATACTTTCGTCGCCTGCTTTCTGGAGCGATGTAAGCATGGTGTACAGGTTAATTATCCGGGGTTTTCCCTTTCCGGCATAATACTCTCTTAATATGTTTAGAGCCTTTCTTCCATCGTCGGCAGCATCCCTCATAACTAATGAGAGGCTCTTGTCGTCAAACAGTTGAATCATCTCGGCATACGCGTCGGCATTTTTCTTGTCGTCTGCCGCTCTTTCCGCTTCTGTCCTCGGTTCTCCCAGGACCGTGTGTTTTAGTCCAATTAAATGGAAATGTCCCAACATTTTGGTCTCCCAAATCTCATATTTGGTCTCATCTCCGTCGAACACCAGTCGAGGCAACCTGCTTGTTCCTCGTTGATCCATGATGCTAGCTTGCTCTCCTTGCTAGCTTAGCAACCCGTTAGCACGCTGTTTGTTGCGACTACTACACGGTGGAAACCGACAAACTTTTCTTCCGAACGACTCCTGGGCCCATAACCTGTTAAGTTACGCTTAGTTCTGCAGCTTAATGTTGCATTCGGAGAAAAACACGGAGATGTAATCCATTTAGCCAAGCCTGGCATATTTTATTATAAGGGCTGCACGCATCACTCTCACGGGGACAGCCTCCACTGGAATGAACTGGTTCCACACACACGTGGCAATCAAGAGCTGTGATTAGCCTATAGGAGGCAGGCATGCATCCTATACCCCTTGTCCTTGCGCCTCACTGTGGCACAAGCACAACATTGCACATCACATGGAACAGTACAGTAGCACATACAAGTGAGGACATATATCCCATCAAATCTCAACACGTCCCAGTGGCCTTATTTGTGCCGGAAGATCGAGGATCGAGGAGCGATAACGGAGGATCGATAATCGAGGAACTACCAGACCATCCTCCGGTGAAATCCTCAGACACTCGCCCTGCCCCCTTACTGTGTATCACTCACCGATTGGACGATGCAGCGCATGCACTGATCTGTTGCTTCTTGACATGAGAGCAGTTTACCAGCAGAGTGAAGAAAACACATGAAACTCACAGGATTCACTCCTCAGTTTATACTATGTTTTGTTTCTATTATTGTATCATTTAGTTACAAATAGTATGTGATATATCTCAACAACAAAGTGGTCAAAAATAATTTTATTCATTTATTGGAAACATTTTCATGATCGCTTTTCTCGTTTTACATTTTCATTTATTGTCATTTCCATTCAGTCAGTCATTAAGTGCTATTTAAAATGTACATTTGCTACATATCCACACAAACAAACAACTGCATCTCACTTCGGTTACACATTTACCAACATAAACATCATCATAAACATTTGTATCATCTGTCAATTCTCAAAAAAGATAAACGCCATACTTAAAATTTACAAACGAACAATAGTTTGATTAATATTGATTAGAGTGTACAATATAAATAAAAATAATTGAGAGAAGAAAAAGAGATATGTTATCTATCAAAACCCAGTTAGATTAACATTCATTGGATTGCACACTTTGTTTGTTTGTTTGTTTGTTTGTTTGTTTGGATATGTAGCAAATTAACATTTTAAATAGCACTTAATGACTGACTGAATGGAAATGACAATAAATGAAAATATAAAACGAAAAAAGCGATCATGAAAATGTTTCCAATAAATGAATAACATTTTTTTTGACCACTTTGTTGTTCAGATATATCACATATTTGTAACTAAATGATACATTAATTGAAAGAAAAAAAGCGGTATAAACTGAGGAGTGAGTCCCATGAGTTTCATGTATTTTCTTCACTCTGCTGGGAAACTGCTCTCATGTTAAGAAGCATCAGATCAGTGCAACATGCATCGTCCAATCGGTGAGTGATACACAGTAAGGGGGCGGGGGCGAGTGTCTAAGGATCTCACCTGAGGATGGTCTGGTGGTTCCTCGATTATCACTCCAGCCTCCTCCGTTATCGCTCCTCGGTCCTCCGGCACAAATAAGACCACTGGGACGCTACTCAAGATGGCGCAGACAAATCAACTTCCGGTGATTCCGAGACCGAGGAGCGAGGAAATGAGAAATAACCGAAGCGAGACGCAGCCCATGGCCGTTTCTCAATCCCGAGGATGCTTGCTTGGTAGCACATGTCTTCTGAGTCACTTCCTTCAGAAGCTAGGCAAGAATCCTTCCTGGCATTCGGAAAACAAAGAGTGGAACAGGCAAGTGTGCAGGTGTGCATCATATGAGAGGCCCCGCCTTACATTTTCCGCCACAGATTTGGGGAAATTGGTCCGTGCGCAAAGCATTGTGGGGATTGGAAGGACGCAAAGTCTACCCATGTGCAGCTTCGAAATTACCCCCAAACCAAGGATGCGGCCTCGGTGGAATTCCAAGTATGCTGGAGATTGGAACAGTCCTTCGGCGGCACTCGATGACGTAGTATCCTTGAAATATTGGCTTGGATATGGGCTCAGAACAGTCTCATAATACACACATGCACACAGAAGGATTCACACTTGTATTTCATAATCCGCAAAAGGATTCACACTTGTATTCCCGGATCCACACTTGTGTTTTTCAATGCACACACAAATGTGTTCCGTTTCATATACATGTAAATAAAATCCAAATACAGAAAAAAGTTTTAAATGTGTATTTTTGATCCACACATATTTGTTTTCCGTTTCAAACCTCTGAACCTGCAAACACAAACTGCTTTCTGTGCATGGATCGCTGTGCATTCGTGTGTGGATTTTTTGAGACTCCCCTGACGGTCAGCCAATTGGTACTTGTAATTTTTTCTATCTATAGCCAATCAGATGTCTCCTCAATTCTAAGCCAATCACATGAGCGCGCCCCCACGAGGGTAGATTTCTTGCGTTTATGACGTAGCGCTTCATGTACGCACTTTGCGCAGTCCGGAGCTGACAGGTCCATGGAGCCTGCCTGCAGACGCTAATCTCAGGACACCTCCACTCTCTTGCCACTTTCCGAATGCTTTATATTATTAAAGAGCATCTTGCAGGTTTTTATTTATTCTACATTCATGCTTAAACTTGCTTGAAAATTACAATTAAAAAAGTGAATGCAGGATTTGATATGTTTTACGAGACATAAGGGCAGGAATTCAGAGGGAAAGGAGCAATTTTGAGCTCTGTTCTTAAAAACGGCTTTTTTTTAAGGTCATACGTCAAACGCGTCATATTACATCACGCAGGGGACACATCTCCGCTCTCTGACCGCGGGTATAGTAGAGTTGCGTTGAGTAGAGCGGTTGTGTTTTAAGGAGCTGGTATTTTTCGGTAGTTTTACATTGTATTTCACCATTTGTAATCATGGTGCAGTATTGTGTTTGTGCAGGTTGCACAAATACCAGCCTGTCAGGACATCGAGTCCATAGTAAAAAGGACCGGAGCTAGCGTTCGTTCCTGGGTGCGTTGTGCATCCACCTCCCTGAAGCACATACTCTCCAAAGCTTTATCAGGAAACCGTATTACTTCTCTCTCCCCCCCCCCCCACTTCGCTGCTCTCTCTCTCTCTCCTCCGGTACACAGCACCGTAAGACATTGCATTAAGTAACGCTGTGGTGGCTGTACTGCTCCAGCCGTCTCCTTTGTGTTTGTTTGTTTGTTTCCCCCTGTCTGTGTTGTTTGTGTGTGCGTGGTGGCTGTCACTCCTGGCTCCCGGCTCAACCTCCACTCACCTGCTGCAATCAGCTGTGCACCCTCCCCAACTACACACCTGCTTTCCATCAAGCCATTTACAACGACATATCAACGGGGGCTCCACAACCTTTCTCCGCCAGATCGTCAAGTATCAACCGTATCTCGCGTCTCTCCTCCGGTACACAGCGCCGTAGTATGGAGTTGCATTAGGTAACGCGAGATACGGCTGATACTTGCGCATTAGTTTCTGTTATGGATCAGTGTCAACAGTCCTGCCAGTAACGTTACTATATTATCAATGCTACTTTAGTTATAGCCTGATATATGATAGCTAACTTTACAATGTTGTGATGTGACATTAGCTAACATTCTGTAGCTAACGCCGGTCACTCACCAAGATAGCTGACCAGTTCTCCACTGGTTCTCCTCATACCACAGCTTAATTTCTCTCCGATGGCCGTTATTTCTTCTAATCCTTGGCTGCTCCTGGTCTCTTGGACGCCTAGCAGGCTCATAATTATAAGGTTGTGGTCCGTCATATGCATTCGAATATTCATGTTCAACTTCTTCTGTTTCGAAACTAGCATTGAGATCCATGTTTATTAATACGTTACACCGGCCGCTCTCCCCCTTGTGTCCCCCGTGTTACGTCACACGCGTGAGGTCACGTGCCGAGGCTTTTTTATGCGGGAGTGAACATTTCTTACAAAAACGTCGCCAGATGTCACTGTAGTGTATATTTCTGTATATTTTTGGGAAAATCTAGTGTATTCATAATTTTCCTACATATTTATTCACAGGTGTCTTTAACCTGGAAGTTGCTCTTTAAGGTACAGCGCCATTTTCCGAACCATTGATGAATGTTTGTGTGTACACAAAAACGGCAGGCAAAACCGTTTTAAATGTGTGTTTCCTGTATGGCGAATACAGCTGCTTTATTTATGTCTGTATGCAGTTGTTGTGAGTGTGAAGGGAGCAGCTACAGGTTAGCTTAGCCTAATCGATCAGTGCATTACGAAGCCAGTGCTAGACGGTGAACTGTTAACAGGGGGAGACGAGACACGCAGCTCTGCATGATCACCTGATGCTCCGCCCTCTGTTTAGCGAGTTGACCGGACAGCGCAAAAAATGCGTATATGGAGTGTCATGAACGCAAGAAATCCTACCCTTGTGGCGGTGCGCTCATGTGATTGGCTTAGACTGGAGGAGACATCTTATTGGCTATAGATGAGAAAAAATAGCTTGGTTTCAGTCACGTGACTTCTATGATGCGCAAAATTCAAGTGGAGGTCAGGAAGTGAAAACGCAATCATTCATCAACGCAGGAATCATGGAGGACACCGACTATGTCAAACAATTAAATGAACCTGCACGCCGCAGATATCGTGAAGAAATCATAACACACTCACAATGGTAAGAGCACCAGACATTAGATCACATGCCAATGTGTTTTTAGGTAAATAGTCAAATGTAACTAGTATTTAAGGGTAACAGTTACAAGAGATGGCTAAGCTAATGTTGGTAGCCAGCTAGCTTATAGACATCTCCATCCTGCTTAAACTTAGCAAATATTCAATGAAAACATATTTTAAGTTTGGGGTTGCAAGTAACTTCAATCTCACAACTCTAAACGTTTCAATATATTCAATGTTGTAGTTAATTATACAAAACATTTCATTGTGATGGTAGCCGGGGCATAGCTGCAATGCTAAATACTTAGCTTACCTAGCTGCACACGAGCTAACGTTGTGTCTTGTAGGCTAACATAACTGTTACAATCATTCCCCGAATTCACTTTAATGGCATTATGATTCAATAAATCCGGTTCACTTAAAGGGCTGATGTTGCGTTTGGGTCAACATCAGCTAACGTTTGGTTAATTAGACATTGCTAGTTTGGTTAGCTAAAGCTTCAACCTACTACGCTAGTCAGCAATTTGTTAATGTGAGTCCACTGACAGCAGACAACTGCAACAACTTCAACAACCCAGCAACGAGGTTTCACTATACATCATTACATTTAAACATGTATGACTCGGGATAATAAAGACTTTGGTTCAATAATAATGTTCTACAACTACACTTTTTATTTTATCTTACTTTTATTTCTTTTGATCGTTGAAATGATTTTAGATTAACGTTATTTTCCATGTTTACACATTTGGGTGGTTGGAAATAACCCTGAGTCATGTTTTTGGTCCTTAAATGAAATACATAGATTTCAGTCATTTATTTTGAGGACAACATTATTCAGTATCTTATTTGCATGTTGCAAATAATACATATTCTTAGGATATTCTTTACATGTTATGCTGTATAGAAGGGCCTCAACTTAAACTTAATTTTTATTTCAATGAATGTGCTTAAAAATTAGCTTTATGTTTAAATAGTTTGATTTGTCTCTTTAATCAGTTGTTTGATCTATCAATGGTTTAAGCTCTGACTAACTTAACTCTTCTTACGTTTCTCCTTCTTCATCCAGTCTAGTATGTCCTATAACGGAGGGGCCATCATGGCCATGCGAGGGAAGAACTGTGTGGCGATAGCAGCGGACCGGAGGTTTGGCATCCAGGCTCAGATGCTCACCACAGACTTCCAGAAGATCTTCCCTGGGAGATAAGCTGTATATTGGGCTGGCAGGACTGGCCACTGATGTTCAGACAGTGTGAGTGTGTAGACCTCCACCTTGTTCTCTCAAAGTGGCTAAACAGTTGTGAACACCAGGGTACTATGATGACAGGATTGATTTACAACTCTATAAAGCTACAACTCTCAGATCTAGACTAAGTAAGACATCTCATTTAGAGAAAGCCTGGAGTGTCAAGTACAATACTACACCTATAATGTTTATACCAACAACAAAAGTGTTGTAGTTGAATAGTATTACTATGCATTCTAATAAATAGGGGAGAAAACGTTATTAGAAATTCTGCTATCCATAGCTTTGAAATAAGTTAGATTTGTGATGACTGAATTCAATGTAAATATCTGAGGATTGATGGACGTCTTTGCCTTGTGTGTAGATCCCAGAGGCTTAAATTCAGACTGAACCTGTACGAGCTGAAGGAGGGTCGCCAGATCAAGCCCAAGACCTTCATGAGCATGGTGTCCAACCTGTTGTACGAGAAGAGGTGAGTGCACTGAACTTAATATAGACCCATGTCCACATTTAAGCTGCTTACAGTAGGCACAAATACCTGCATAAATTGTAAATATGTCCTGCTCTCATCAGGTTTGGGCCATACTACATCGAGCCTGTGATCGCCGGAATAGATCCAAAAACCTCCGAACCATTCATCTGCTCCTTAGATCTGATTGGCTGCCCCATGGTGACAGAAGACTTTGTTGTGAGCGGAAGTTGTGGTTCTCTCCTTGTTGCATTATTATTTGCACAGTTGCAGCTCTTTAAACTGCATTACAGCACCTTCATATTCACTGAACACACTCACTAGAGGAAGTAGGGCTGTGTGATATATTGCTATTGTAAAAAAGATGTTTACTGAAAAGATTAAATGATACTAAGAAGACTGAATAATACATGGTTTCTTATTTACATTTACAATAACCCTCAATGGCCATACATGGGAGCGTCACCAGACCAATTGTCATCTCTAGAATATTGTTGAATGAATTAAGCCTGAATGTAGATGAAAGTTGTATATTGATTAGGGCTACACAATTTACAACACACAAAAAGATGTTTACTGAAAAGACTTGAACACAAGATGTTTGAACACAAAAAGATGTTTACTGAAAAGATTAAATGATACTGAATAATACATGGTTTCTTATTTACAAGACTACAGCTCCATGACTTTACTCCAATGGGACGACAGACACTGACAGATTAGACAAGGCACAGCAAATAACCCCAATCTTGTCAATTAATGCTAGTGCCTCACCTGGTTTTGTTAGCATGTGCTCTATGGGCACAGCCCTGCTTTGCAGAATCTGATATTTTCTTCTGACTAATCCTATGACTCTTTCGACATGAATACGCACATTAGCTATTTTTCTTGTCTCTTTCACCTCGTATGCTGACAGCTGACTTTTCCCCCTGGTGAATGCAGGCATCTTTAGTGAAGCACAGTAAAATCCCATACTATCGCCAATATCGAACCCACGGTCTGCTAGGACAATATCTCCAGGTAACAGGTTTTTTAGGAGCCCACTCTGTATTGTGATCTGTTTATCACTAACTCTTCCTCCCCAGGCACAAGATATGTAAGTGACATAGCCTTGGGGAGCAACACCAATCAGAAATGTAACAGTATGGTGATGCTTGTAGTTGGACCATGTTTGTGCTCTAGCTAGTAAATTAGAGGGCCTCTCAATAAAAACTTCAAAACAGTCAACAATCACAGCAACTCTACATCCAAAAACCTGTCTGAATCCCATTGGCATTGTAGCTTGAAGTACATGTCACTCTGGCCACTCAATTATAAATTCTGTACTCTGAAGTATGTCAATTAACTTATGCCAAATTCTAGAAGCAGTGGAGAGAGAGATGTTGAACCTGAAAGCCACATCTTTCAGAGGGAGATTTAGTCTCAGCCTCAGCAAAACTAAAATGAACTGTTCAAATTTGGAGAGCACAGACATAGTGCCACAGGTGATGTAGGGCTCGCACAGTTGAAAAACCTGAAGTAAAACTAAGAAGTTGGGGAGGCCGGTGTAAAACGTTGTCTTCTCTTCGTTGTTCTCAAAGGACTCCTGGTTGAACTTTGTGTCCAGTGCCTTTGTCCGAAGATCTCCCAGCTCTGTTGTGTTCTGTCTCAGAACATCCTCCATCCTCTCGATGTCCTCCATCGTTAAATCAGTCTGGCATCCTGCATCTGCATACAATATAGCAGTTGCAAGCATAATTAGTTATTTAAAATAGTCAAATATGAATGTGAATTGTTGTGATGTTATCTTTTTGACAACCTTTTTACACACATGCAAGTTCTCTGTTCCAATTATTGCAGATTCTCAAGTTAGTACTCTATTTTCTAAACCTAAACCTAATTCAAAGTTTGCATTGATTTTCTGACAATCACATTTGTAATATTTAATAATAATGCTGGTGGTTAATTGACCTTGTTGGTCATTTAATATCCCACTGGTGTCCTCTGGTTGTGGGCTGTCAGACGGGGGCTGCGTCGGTTCTGGGCTCTCGGTTGTCTGCAGGAGATCCAACAAAGCCTCTGCACATTCTGATTGTCTTTGTTGGTCTTCCTTGAGCTCCTTCCTCTGCTCTTGTCGAAGAGATGCCTCTGATCTGGGCTTACTTGTTGTGTGGTAACCGAGGCTAACAGTGGGAGCCCAGTCTACCGACTCAACGTCACCCAAAGCGCTAGGGCACCCTAAAAAGTCCCAACAAAGTCCATATTAGACTACAGGTAACTTAAACATGATCAGTATTACTAAGTACATAAGCATTTAACCACAACCCAATAATACATAAGCAAAGCCACAAAAACCGAGTTAGCTAATACCTCCAGAAAAACGCGATTCTGCGATCACAGAATTTACCGCATAATCAGCAAAATGGCGCAGATTTTTAAAAGGCCGCATATTTATCAAAAGGCCGTATAATCCCCGCATTTCTCCACACAAAATTGAGGGGAAAAAAGTTAACTCGTCTTGACGTGACGTCATCAGCTCGCGCATCAAAGAATGTAAACAACACCTTATAGAGTGAACGTGTGGAGCTCACACGATAGAGAAAACACCAAGATGAAAAAATCTAATCCATCTCATTTACCGACGAACATTTCTACTAAAGACCGGGCAAAAAGTGGGGGAAAACTATTCTGCACCCCGTGCAGCTGTGTGTTGGAGCATAAGAGAAAATCGACGGTGACGACCCACTTTGATTCATTCAAACATTCGAAAATGCTTTCTGCTGCTGCGGACAAGAAAGCCAAACAACTCACGTTTAACAAGGCATCAACATCCAAAACCCTTTCGAGGGCTACAAGAAACGAAGTGAGTAGCCTACAAGATTGAAGCTGGTCAGATAACGAACGAGTAAATGAAAACAGAATGAGGTGGAGAAGTGTGTGTGTGTGTGTGTGTGTGTGTGTGTGTGTGTGTGTGTGTGTGTGAGATTAAAATAGCCCAATTGCTTTTACAATAAATAAACATTGAATGTGTTTAATTGAATAGTAAAGGGGTTTAACGTTAGTGGCAGGTTGTGTGTGAGAGAGAATAAATAAGACAGCCCAATATTTTAATTTTTTAAAATTCTTTTCCCCCGCATATTTAGCATATTTCGCAACTTTCCGCATATTTTGCAACTTCCCGCAATTTCACCGCATAAATTCCCATAAAACCCCCGCATGTTTAATCGCATAATCAAGGATTTTAGCCCGCATAATCAAGGAATTTAGCCCGCATAATCAAGGATTTTTGCCCGCGTTTTTCTGGAGGGTCTAATTAGACGACTCTGCTCCTCCCGACCGCAGATGTAGGTTTGAAAGCCATTTTTTCCGGCGTTCTTTGGTTAGCTTCTTAAATTGCTCAGCTTTATGGACGACAACCTTCGGCACTCGGTAAAACCTCTTGTTTTTCTCTCGGCCGGATCGATTCGAACAACCTTAAACTACACAACACACCGGCATTTTCACAATGGTAACAGCAGCTAGATCCTCTGTATAAAAATTACTTCCTGACCTCCAATGGAATTTCGCGCCAAAGGAACGCAGCGGTGTGACGTCAAGTGAAACCAACCTATTACAAGTACGAATCGGGTGAGCGTCAGGGGGGTCTCAAAAAACCCACACACGAATGCACAGCGATCCATGCACAGAAAGCGGTTTGTGTTTGCAGGTTCAGGGGTTTTAAACGGAAAACAAATATGTGTGGATCAAAAATACATATGTAAAACTTTTTTCTGTGTTTGGATTTTATTTACATGTATATGAAACGGAACACATTTGTGTGTGCATTGAAAAACACAAGTGTGGATCCGGAAATACAAGTGTGAATCCTTTTGCGGATCATGAAATACAAGTGTGAATCCATGTGTGTTTGTGTATTATGAGACTGTTCTGAGCCCATACTTGGAAGCCAGTTTCCTCGCGATTGAGAAACGGCCCATGAGTCACTTCAACCTTCAACACACTGTATCCTGCAGGAATATTCAGATTTTACAATGAGTCAGACACATGCATTTTCTATGTAAATCCGCACTGACGATGGGTGTGTCTCACTTCGGTTATTTTTCATTCCCTCGCTCCTCGGGCTCGGTGTCACCGGAAGTTGCTTTGTCTGCGCCATCTTGAGTACCGTCCTTATTTTTGCCGGAGGAACGAAGATCAAGGATCGAGGAACGAGGAGTGATAACGGAGGAGCGATAATCGAGGAACTACCAGACCATCCTCCGGTGAGATCCTCAGACACTCGCCCCGCCCCCTTACTGTGTATCGCTCACTGATTGGACGATGCAGCGCATGCAGTGATCTGTTGCTTCTTGACATGAGAGCAGTTTACCAGCGGAGTGAAGAAAACACATGAAACTCACAGGACTCACTCCTCAGTTTATGTCAAACAAGTATATGGAAACCAAGCAAGTGAGGGACGCAAGGATTCCATTCAACCGAAGTGAGATGCAGCCCATGACAAACTGATAAACTAAACTAAAACTAAAAATCTGAAAGCTGTGTGCGTACAGGTTACGCCAATGACGTCAACGCGTTACAGTACGTGTAAAGACTTGCCGCGCAACAGCCAATCGCATTGGTGCGGGGGATCAACCGGCAAAACAAACTAATGAGTGGTAGGTTACAGCAACCTTTTTAACTACTGTATTTGTTTGCGCATGAAGAAAAGTGTTTGAAATGTTATGCTAAGTATTTAGCAGTTGTATGTCGTCTACTGTGTGTAGACTTTTAGTTTAACGTTTCTCTTTCTCTCGCAGGCAAGATGCTGTCGAATGGAGATGTCAATGCTTGTCTTCGTAAACTGGAAACTCTCCTGCGGACGATAAAGTACCCAGGACATGTGGACTATAATGGGTAACAATACAACTCACACCAGTCTAGCAGAAACCTTTAAAACCGTCATACTGTAACGTTGACGTCTCATCACAAGGTTGTATTAAACGAAGCTAGTTTAAGATCACAACGCTAACGTCAGCATGTCTCCAGCAGCAGTCAGTGAGCAGGGTTTATCTTTCTTATTTTAAAGTTCTTTATTGGAAAAGGCATGTACCAACAACATGGCTTTTGGAGTCTTCAACGAAAACTTTTCTGGTGCATACAGAAGACATCAAAGTAATAAAGTTAAGTACATACAACAAGGGGCTAGTCCTTTTTACATAAACCGTATTTTTCAATCAGGCTTAACAGTTTAATTGAATTTTAGTTTTTCATTAATTTAAGTGCTTTGAAAAAATAAAGAAACTCATTGTGAACTACATCACATTTAGGGTTTGCTTTAATACATTTGGATTTATGGGTATACAATGTACATAGAATAACAATATTATTGACTGAAAAGTTATCTATAGGGTTGTCTAAAATAATTCCATAAATGATAGGGAGCAGGTTTATTACACAGCAAGCAGCAGGAAAATGGGACCCTTCGGCCCCCCACCCTGCTGCTGGCATATGGTACGCTAATATTACACTCCTCGACATTTGACTGTAGAGAATCAGTAAATAATCATTCATGCTCAGGTTTGGTTTCTGCAGGATGTAATTGCCTCTCTGCATTATCACTCCTGTGTGTGATCTTGATGTAAGCACTGACTTTTATGAGCCATCACAACTACTTTGAGCAGTGGACATTAAATATCATATTCTATCTTTCCTTGTACGCACATTTTCTCACCATCTAGCATGTCATTCTTTGGTTCTCCACTAGCCTTTCCAAAGGGGATCCCTCCGCTTTCCTACCTATTGTGAGCTTCACCCTCACCTCCTTCTCTCCACCTTTTGCTAACCAACTGATGGAGGTTGGACTTGAGCTGACTGGCAAAACGGACCTTCGATTCACTGACACTCTTTATAAGGTAGTACATACCCACAATCTTAGCGCCATGTTTTCACAGATGCAGCATTACGTTGTCTTAATTCTTATTTCACATTCATCCTCTATCTTTCAGGGACATTGACTAACATCCCAATACTATACAGGGAATTTTCACTTCACGCTCACAATTGTTATAGGTTGTGTGATCAAATGTAAGAGTGTGATTTGTGTTTAGGTACTGCGAGATATCTTCCACTATAAGCCCATACTGACCAAGCAGCAGTTTCTCCAGTGGGGGTTCTCTGTGAGGAAGATCTCTGTGATCTGTGACATCATTAACTTGGTCCTGCAGAAACACAACCTACTAAAGAAGGTACAGAACCTTTCAATTACTACTTTTTACTCTCACAGATAACATCTGTTTGTACCAGATGCAGTGTTTAAAAAAAAAAAGGCTAAATGTACTTAATACAGCTCTGAAAAAAATTAAGAGACCCCTCCACATTTGTCTTAAATCTCATTCTCTACATGTATGGCAGCCATTCCAATCCAGTGTCTGTTACATTCCAACACAGATACATGTTGTTAGTAGTTATATATTTTTTAAATGTTACTCAAACCTATAAATAGTAAATCCAGAGAAACTGATATTGCTGCAGTGGTCTCTTTATTCTTCCAGAGCAGTATTCCAATCTTAAAAGTACTCACGAATGGGAGGCGTGTGGTGCAGTGGGTTGTGCGTTGGTGTTCGGATCAAGGTTCAAACCCCACTGCAGTCAGCATGTCGTTGTGTCTCTGAGACACTTCACCCCAAATTGCTCCTGTGGGGATTGCCCACAGTATTGAGTATGTAAGTCGCTTTGGATAGAAGCGTCTTAACAAGTGACATGTGATGTAATGGCATGTAATGGCCTTTTCAAAAATAAATTAGTTATTTTGTTTGAATATGAGAAAACATGACTTTTCCAAATGTAGAGACCCGTTAAACATTTCCAGTTGCAGCAGAGAGTCAGATGTCCTCCCTCACACAAGGAAGACAGAGGAGAAGCCCATCCGACCCTGACTGATGCAGACACTGTAAGCATAGTGCAAAGATATCATATTCCAATAACTTGCATTTAGACTCTTAGTGCACTATTTCACTGTTTCACTTTTTAAACTATTTTTATTTTTGTATTTACTATTTACCTGCACTATATTTTTATGTTGATCTTTTTTATTATGTTGCACTGTTGGAGGAGCCAGTGAACTAACATTTTCATCATCATAACTACATTAGCTATGTTCGTATGACAAATAAAACCTTGAACCTTGAGATCTCCACTAAAAATACAAAGGACTGTAAACTATTGATTATTGTTGGCTTCAAGATATCTTGCACCTAACTGTCACTCAACGTGGCCACACCCCTAATAATGCGCAACTTTAAGCCGTAATACAATTCAAATGACTGAGTTAATTCAAAATGTATCCCCTGAACAGTTGCCATGCATGGAGAAATGACCCATAAAGACCCACAATGCTTTTATACCGGGCTATAACATTTGTAAGTTTTGCTTTAAATGTGGGCATTGACACAGACTTCCATTAGCGTCAGCTTCCTGTGGTCATGCGATGAAGTACAGTTTAGCGCTCCACCCGGAAGGTGGCACTTCAGGTTTACCCATAAAACAAACAGCTGTGCATATTCAGTGTGATTGAATAACACACTTTAAAGAGTCGTGCTGCAGCTGGCTTTCTTTAGAAAACAGATACCTAAGGCAAAAGATGACCTAATACAAAACAACTTTAAACAGTATGGAGACAGATGTGAGGGCCTTCAATGTGCTCTTCAGATTGTGTTTTTGTACCAAGAAGCCATATCATTTGAGATGGTAACTTGCATTGGACACAACCTTTAAACCCTCTAATATACTAATATTAGTGACATGCACTTATAAATAAAAGTATTTGATACTTGCTGCTAAGGAAACTGTGATGATTAGGAGTTTACTTAAGGGAATCTCTCTTTAGTTGAATGCCATTGGGTTTTGATGTGTTTC
Organism: Notothenia rossii; assembly: GCF_949606895.1. Lineage (NCBI taxonomy): Eukaryota > Metazoa > Chordata > Actinopteri > Perciformes > Nototheniidae > Notothenia > Notothenia rossii. The sequence goes on along the minus strand of NC_136912.1, from coordinate 47,662,261 downwards.
AGATGTCCAAGAAGCCAGTGGTTGAGAATCACATGGGAAACTGCTCCATTTCCCCCACAAACTCCTCCCATGCAGAAGCATTCTCCTCCCATATTGTGACTCATATTTCTCATAATGAAGTGCACTCGTCCACTTCTCCTAGAGAGGGAGAGCTGGCAGGACAGGGTGTGGACAACAATCACCTCTATGTAAGCATCTGCTGAAGCAGTGTGAAGACTTAGCTAGAGCTTGTCGAAGGCGTTAACTGCCATTTGCAAATAGAAACTTTCTTTTTATCCCCTAAAAAATATATATAGAGTTTATCTGTATATTTTGATTTACTCAATTAAAGAAATATCTATTAAACAACCGCATTTGTCTTTTGCTAACACATGCAACATGAAATGTAATGTAACTGTTATCTTTGTCTTTCAGTCTTCAGAAGTAGAGGGGAGGCTGTCCGCACTGGAAGCTCACCTAGGGAGTGTGGTGTGTGTGCTGGACCGGCTCAGTGTGCTGGAGGAACGCATGGAGGAACTCATGGAGGAACGCATGGAGCAACGCATGGAGCAACGCATGGAGCAACGCATGGAGCAACGCATGGAGCAACGTGACCAACACAGAAACATAGACAAGGTCTATTTCTGTTACATATTCATCCCTTTGTTGTATATGTTTCCTTTACAGGACAGACAGCACAGTAATACAACATTACTGTTGCATCCACCTTTTCCATGTTCTTTCAGGATGAAGAACAGGTCATCACGATATCCAGAGGGACCTGGGAAAATCTGATGAGCAGATTACTGTTAGTGGAAACTAAAGTAAATCTGAACAATATACAGGTAGTGTACATGCTGTGACATTTTATTTTTATTCCATCACAATTTAGAAGGGAGCCTATGAATTTCATGTTTCTGCTATTGTGTTAATCTAATCAGGCATCTTCACATTACAATTGTGAAGATGTAACATCTATGCTAATCTGAGGAAGTAGTCTAGTTGCCAGCATAGTGAACCGGAGATGTTGAGTGCCCCAACGTTTTATGTTAGAAATGTATTGTACGGCAGCACATAGAAACTGCTGGATAGTAACTTGCATATGTTGGGGAATTGGCACAATCAGCATAAATTGTGTTAATTAGCACTAATGGCATTATAGCCTAACGGCCCGTCCACACATAGGCATGAAAAAAATCTTGATGCTGGGCGTGTCTGAAGCTTGGCAATTTTTGCGACCAACAACCAATCACATGAATCTCCCGCCCCCGACATACAAAGCAATAGCAATGTTAAAACGAAGTAAACTGGATATAAACTCCCCAAACAGGCGAAAACCTACCAGTTTCACCCACTGTCTCTGCCACCTCCCTCCATGCCTGGTTCCTCCGGTTTGTATCCCGGTAAATAGTTCTGGTCGTAAAGAACCGGGTGATTTGCTACCGTAATTTCTCGTTTGGAATATGAGGAAATGAACTGCGGTCTGGCTCTCCCAGCTTGCATGCGGTTTGATTGGCTAGCGCTTGTACTGGCGGGATTTGCATAAACGGGATTTGATTGGCTGATGCCAGCTTCGAAAGCATTGGGAGCATCAAAAGTTGAACATTGCTCAACTTTTGATGCTCACGATGCTTGCAAAGCCATGCCATGCTCCCCACAATGCACTTCGGCGAAGATTAAAAATCTTCTACGTCACCCCATTTAAGTGAATGGGCGAAGCTTTGAAAGATTTTTTTCATGCCTGTGTGTGGACGGGCCGTAAGAGGATAATAGTTTAAAAATGGCCTAGCCGATTGGCCAGTTTTAGAGTGGTTTTGGGCCTGCTCAGTCAATTTCTGACATTTTCAGGATACATTTTTTTTGTTTTAACCAGAAAGTGTGTATTTTGAAATGTGTACTCCATGGGCTGATTTAACCTACCATGAGGAGTGTTGTGACCATTGGATATAGAGAGCACAAGATGAAAAGGAGTACCTCTACTGTGGACAATTTTTGTTTTCAAATAAATAGGCAGACTGTCCAATCCAAATGATCCAGAGAATCTCCCAAATCGCACCAAAATTAATCGAAATCAGGCCACCAAGTACAAATATGTCCACTTTCTGGTAATACTGCCATTTTTTTTTTTTTAAACCTTACAAATGTCAGAAATGGACTCAAATTCATGTAACTTCCACTCTAAATGTGAATCTAGTGTCAGTTCAGCTTCATGTTGGTGTGCTAGGAATGTTGCTGTTAAGTTGCAGTAACATCAGTTAGAAGTGGGAAACTCTTTGCTAAGTCAAACTACAGCCCTCACAGTGACTAAATGTGATTATCTTGCAGTCAGCACTAAGCCAGTTTTCCATGAATCTTTAATAAGCACAATTAAAACTGACCACTGCTTTCTCGCCTCTATGTCTCAGTTAGGTGTCCCGCCGCAGTGTCCATCCTGTCCATGTGCATCTAACTACTCATCCAGCTCCATGTCTGATGCTTCAAAGGTGAGACAGAACAAACATCCTCCTCTCTGTCACTATGTATAAACACATTTCTGTTGCGACTCTGTAAACGGCTTTGGATATTAACTTAATGATGTTTTAGATTTCAGTACTGGGTTGCATTATCATACATGCAAATTAGTCGCTTTTCGGCGCCTCCCGCTTTTTTAACGCTGATTTGGGTGACTTGTGTAATTCGTGGAGAACCGAAGAGTTTTTGTTTGGGGGGGGGGGGGGGGGGTCTGACTCATGGACTGACGGACAACTTCTCTCTTCAAAACATAGACTTTACTTGGGCGGGCCGCCCACGTATAGCCTATTAACGGCCGCCAAAGTATATTTTTGTATCCATCCGCGAGCATGACTAGTGGACAAATGATCCCTCGCTCTACGCCTCCTGTACCTGTTCGCTCTGCTATCGCGTGAAGGGTCTGCTTGCTAACAAGCAACCAACAGAAGACAAACAGGAGTCACATGTTGTTGCACATCAGTCATGCGCAAATGACTCGCACTTCTGCACCAGTCAGTTGCGCAAGCACCGCATGTAAGTACATTTTTCTGTTGGCTGTTATAACATCATTAGCTCTAAAGTGCATGTATGTTATGTATTTTTACCATAGACTATATATAAATGGTATTTTTTGTATAATACAATTGTATTGCATCAGCTAATTGTATTGCGTCAGCTAAATGAAATGTAATGTATTGTAGGCTATATAAGCTTTATTTGTACCTAAAGGTGATCGGCCCTCCGATTAAATCGGCAATTTCACTCCAAATGACTCCATTAATTATTAAGGTACAATTCCAAACGTGTACACCCTTTTAATTTTAATTTGGCAAATACTCCGTAAGCTCAATAATAACATATAAGAGCGATCAACGCGCTAAAATAAATTAGCATTACGCACGCGGTAATTTTATACTTGAACTATATTTCTGTCAAACTGATCAACATAAACGACATGAGCTTAATACTTAGTCATATTTTTCCTGTGCACTGTGGAAATGAACACATGACTGCTGTGTAGTTTACTAGTTTGGTATTGAAGTAGCCATATCTGATATTGAATAAGATTTAGAGGCCTAGCCATGAGTCTAATGAGTGTTTAATAATGGGGACACTTAACCTTAGTGCCAACTCTAATTTGCATTCATTTTCAGAATGAAAGATCTTGAGGAAAGTGATGCACTTGTTGTGAAAAAGCTGGATGCAGGTTGCAAATCCAGCTGGAAGTGGTCATGGCTAAAGCTAGATGTCACAATTGAGGTGAAGTCAGTCAAACACACATTCCCACTGTCAGACTTTTTCAAAAAAGTTGACAAAAAAGGATGTGCTAGATGCACTCTGTGCACAAAAGAAATTAATTATGGCAGCAGGGGCGTGCATGGCCTGTTGGCACACTGTCAGACAGAAATTCACAAACATAAAGTGACCACAATCACAGAAACACAAAGTGTTGCACAGCTCCTCAGAAAGAGCCCATTCCCAGCAACCCCCAAAGCAGCAGCTGACAAGATCAGGGAAAGGATAGCGCCTACACTACCAGTACCTATGTGTGATCGCATATCCAATGCAGAGGTAGTGTGTGTGTGTGTGTGTGTGTGTGTGTGTGTGTGTGTGTGTGTGTGTGTGTGGAGAGAAGAGTAGCCAAGCCAACACAACTGTCCTAATGCTTTTGTGCAATGTTGGGGGAGCTTTTTGTTTTAGAGCAAATGCTAAGTTAAAGGTGCTGTCAGTAGGAAGGTTCGTTGTAGCTAAATTAGATTTGTTTTCCTGAAATGAGTAATCTCATATATTTTAATCTGTTTTCTAGGCAATGGTCCTGGCTGTTATTGCTGAACATTCCCTACCTCTCTCAACTGCACCTGTCCTAGTTGAACTGAGTCAACAACTGGCTGCAGACAAAATAGCACTTAGTAGGATGAAACTGTCACGAACCGCTGCCTCTTACAAGATGGTGCATGGTCTGGGCCACACATTCTCTGAGAGAACGCTCTCCAACTTAAGGAAGTATCCCTTTTCTCTTAATGTAGATGAGAGTACATCTAGCAGTAATAAAAAGGTGCTTGCAATGCTTGTGAGCTACTTTGACCAAGAGCTGAAGGATGTTGTGGTGGAACATTTGGGTTCTCTGGAAGTTGTTAAAGTCAATGCTGCCAGCTTGGAGGAGCTCATCTGCAACTTCTTTAAGGAAAAAGATATTCCCTGGTCAAACCTGGTCAGCATAATGTTAGACTCATGCAATGTGATGCGAGGCAGCAAGTCAGGACTGGAGACAAGAATTAGACAGAACCATTGTAAAACGCTTCTTGATGTTGATGGTGATTCATGTCACCATGTGCACAATGCTGCAAAGAAGTTTGCAGAGCCCTTTGAGAACTACTTGGAGCAGCTGTTTACAGATCTCCATACTGACCACCTGTGGGCATCAGATCAGGTAACTGAATGTCAATTTTGATTTTAGCTTAAGTGATAGATTGAGTTTGTCCCCGTGTTTACTCTAATGTTTTGAGTTGTGTGACACTTAGTCTTGTAAAATGACTTATGTCTTTATTTGCAGATCATGTACCTGAAAGAAATCGCTGAATACATGGACATACCTGCTACAAATCCCAGGAGGTTTGTCTCCCACCGTTGGTTGTCTGCGTATGACGTTGGGATGCAAACAAAAAGACTGCTGCCTGTGTACAAGGTCCTGTACTATGGTTTCATGGGGAAAGAGGACAAAGCTCTCTACCAGGATCCATTGCAGAAGCTATATGAAGACTACCATGTCAGCGAGAAAGCACAGCGAAGGATCACATTTGTGCACCAAGACCTCAGTAAGAAAGGTATGTATATTAGTTTAAACAAGGAACTCAAATTGTGAATGTCCTGTTTCTGAGAAAGTTATTAATACTATAATAAAATGTGTTATCTTTGTTTTTCTTTTGGTAGGTATGACTGAATTGGGGAAGAAGAGGAAGAGCCGAGTGGTAAAGAAGATCTGGTTTGAGATCCAAAAAGTGGACCTGCATCTCAGTGTGTACCTCAGTGTACTGCCAATACTAAAAGAGTATGTGATGGTTTTCCAGGTGAGTGTTTTTTTGTATATACAGTGTATATAACACACACCATATAGAAATAACATGCATATTGCAATTTTATAAACAAAAGATGGTTCAGTATTTACTGAAACGTGCCCTTTCTGTGCATTTAAGGAAAGTCAAACCTTGGTCCACAAGCTGCATGACAAGCAGCTTCAAGTGTTTGTCAACTTCCTGGCTTGCTTTATCAAACCAGAGCATCTGAAGATTTCGCCCAAAGCATTGACAGAATTGGACTTGGCCAACCAGACACTTTATTCCCAGCCCTATATTGGTAAAGTGGCAGAAAACCTGGAAGCAGCCCGTCGAAAACACCCGGTTAGTGTGTGAAATAGATTAGTTAGTATTTAGGTAATGTTATATTAAAGTAAAAAAGAGTCCTGGTGGAAAGAGGCCAGGTTAACCCAAAGGCAGCACACCTCTTACTATTTCACATACATTTGAATATTATTCTTACACCAAATCTCGGGTTTTACCATAGTCATTTTTGTATGAATAATTGTTGCATGCCTTATTTAAACATTGTTTTGCTTGATGTTGACTAGTGCAGGCCATCATTTCACTGATAGCTTTAGTATTGAGAAACGTAGCACTGTGCTGCATGAAACTTAGGATATTCATCAAAGTGTTTTTTGTTTTTGTTTTGTATTTGTGTTAGGATTTCTTTGAAAAGGTGACCAAGGCATATGTGACTTGTGGCAAGTACATGCAGGTCAAATTGCCACTTAAAAGTAAGACCCTACAAGCCTTGTCCTCTATTGATCCTGTTGTGAGGGGCCATTCAGAAGCAGGGACTCAACTGATGAAGCTGGCAAGAATCTTGCAACACCTAGTTCCTCCAGAGAGTGACATCACCCAGGAAATAATCAGATACAACGTTGACTTAACACTGGCACAGTATCACGAGGGAGACAACATGGTCATGTGGTGGGCTCATGTTATGAGCACAGGGAAATATCCAGCTCTCAGTGGGGTTATCAGAGGTGCTCTTTCTATCTTCCATGGGCCCATGGTGGAGTCCTCATTTAACTTAATGGGAGATATTCTTGACCCTAAAAGCTCAAGAATGAACATTGCCACGCTCGATGCAATTCAGACAGCAAAGTATGCCATGAAGTCTAGGGGCATGACTGCCACCATGATGTTTAAGAGAGAAGACGAAAAGTTTGGACCAGTTGACAGAACACTGTGCCGCAACATGAGGTCTGCTGCAAGAAGGGATAAAGCACAGAGAGAGGAGAGGCTTATGGAGAAAGGGAGGAGACAGGTGGAGTATGGCTTCAAGAAAACATGTGCAAGTTCCCAAGAGAGCAAGAGGACAGCACAGCAAGAGGAGAAAGAAGCAAGGTTGAGACATGCAGCTAAGCAACGGAATGCTGCTAGACGTAAAGCAGTAGAAACACTTGTGCAAGCAAAGAAGAAGAAGAAAAACCCTTAAAGTCAAAAGTGTATAATATCTACCTGTAAATAATAATAATAAAAACCCTTGATTTATAACTTAACATCTATGTCTCCTCTTGATCTGAGTATATTATAAAGAATAGCCAGTTAATTGAAGCATTATACAGTTCTGTTTTATATGAGTGTTGAGAGATGTATCCATACATCTCTTAATTTTGCCCTCAAAGTGCACCAGATTGATGCATTTAACTTCAATTTAAAGAAAAAAATCTTCCCGGGGGAGCATGCCCCCGGACCCCCCTAGAGGAGGTGAGGTCCCCCCACAAATAAACAGGTTCATATGGATAGGATACTAGATAAGTTTGCACTCTCATTGTATATAATGATAATAGATATGTTTCATTGCGGAGGACCCCCTGTTTTGTGTGTCCCCCACTTCTTAAACCAAAGTTACGCCCTCGATAATATCTACCTGTAAATAATAATAGTAAAACCCCTTGATTTATAACTTAACATCTCTGTCTCCTACTGATCTGAGTATATTATAAAGAATAGCCAGTTAATTGAAGCATTATAGCACAGGCCTTTGTCAGACGGTATATTACGCTGTTTTTTTTCTGCTTCGAATAGTTCTCTCTTTTTTCACCATACCTGTGTTTGCATCCCTGATTATACTGTATTGTGTTGTTCACAGTGTTAGTTTGTCCATTTGTGCCTTTCTTTTCTATTAACATGCTCCCTCTTGGCCACGATATTTAATAATAATAATACGTTTATTTTGTATAGCACCTTTCAAGGAAATAGAATTCACAAAGTGCTTCACAAGAAAGAACAAAAGTTCAAATGAAGACCACAGAAACATGAATGTAGTGACCACATACCAACATAAAAACATAAAACAGACCTGAGACCTGTACTTCGAAGCTGGTTCAACCTAACCTGGATATGTTTGAGTTAGCCGGTTGGCCTAATCCAAAACATACGCACTCTCGCTAAACTTTACTACGACGCGGGTTATCAAGTGGATCGCTCAAGCCAGCCGTGTCCTATCTAGTTAGGTGCGCGTTCCCATGAGAGGGGTGGTATTTGGAGCATTCGACCAATCACAAACATGGACAAGCGTACTGACAGCACAGCGTCATACTTCCTGAATGAAAAGTCAACTATAATATTAGACATATGAAGAAGTTAAACTTTAAACATCCATGACTTAAACACTTTATCCAGGATATAAGCCACATAGCTGCACCTGCAAGGTGAATACAGCTGGTAAAAGAAAAAGTGTTTGAATGCGTACATTAACAGGTTTATGATATCACTGCCCCGTCTAAAACACGAGTGGATCTGACTTTAATTACATTTGACTCGAGTGTTTCGTCAACTTAATGTGTTGCTTAAAATAATACTTCTGCATACAGTAGGCCTATGTGACACTGTGAGTGTTGCACGGCCAGAAACGGCTCACATAAGGAAATATATGATACATTATGATGTGATATGCCGCGGACTGTACTTAATGTTACTCTGATCCGGTTACTTATGTTGTGGCAGATATTTCAGTAAGCTTTCTTTATGCTAATGTTATAATAGTCAGTGTTGTAGCCAATTGGATGTATTTTAATATTTGTATATGAAGGTGCTGTGATACTACTGAATTGACCTGGGCATAGGCGGGGACTCAGCCAATTTCAGGGTACAGCCTATTATTTGGGGAGGACACATGTGCACAGCATTAGGGATTGGGAATCACCAGAGGGAAGCCACACAGTTTTTCAACCGTGCGTGTTTTCGCTTATTTTCTGTATTTTCTGTTTGTTTTGAGTTAATTTCGGTTTATTTCTTTATCACAGTTAGTTGTTTAGTTATCAGTTAAACACCCAGCTCTTGTTTTGCTGTCATCATCCTGCAATCCAAATAAACATCTTAAATGCACTCAAAGAGAAGACCTGATTTGCTGTCAACACCACGCGTCTGGAAAAGCTTCACACCATATCCCTCACTGGCAAATATTTGTTGTTCGGTTGCCTTTACATTTGTTGAAAAACTTGCTTCCAAAGACGGATGGACATAGGAGGACAGTGTTGTATTCATTGACTTTTCCCGACTTAAATCCACGTTACGCACCCGCAAGTGGAACGGGGACGGACCAAACATCAAAGTCACGGTAGGAGTATTTATGAATGAATAAAAGGTTGCGGAGGAGAGTGGCCTTCACGCAACGGGATACAGGCAAATCCCATAAAGTAATTCTAAACAAAGCCTCCGTGGATAGCTAAATAATGGCCATGAGTAACGAGGAAAATCAGGAAATGAACGCTGCTGTCAATCAAACTGAAAAGGAGGATGGGCTTGGTAAAAGGACAGCTAAACTCACATATAAAGCAGCGGAAGCAAAGATATTATCTATACAAAAGGACAGGAATTCTGGGATAGAGCAATTGTGTAAAATGGCAAAGGAATTGGAACAAATTATGATTTCAAATGGAAATGTTTCTGACATGCAAATCAAACATGAAATGTTGTGGAAACTGTCTGGGGAAACTACAAGGTTGCATGAGTCCTTAAAAACTTTGTTGCCTGAGGATGAAATGTTTAAACAAACGGAATGGTTTCAAAATCAAATGCACAATGTTAAAGGAGTAATACACAAATAGGAAAAATGGGTCCACGCAAACAGGGAGAAATGCATACAGGTTGTGGATGATGAAATCGATGATGTGACAAATAATGCAAATGAGGTTGTGGATAACAGTGGCTCAAATGAAAATGATGTGTTACATGCAAATGAGGAGCTGGATAATATTGGGCCAAATGACAGTATTTCTAACATTGGTGACAAAACAAATGTGTCAGGTGGAAGCTCTTGCCATTCAAGGTCCTCAAGGTCAACAACGTGCTCTGCACGTATCAAGGCAGAGGCTGAAAGGGCTGCACTCCTGGCTTTGGAGGCTGCTCTCAAGGAAAAGCATGAGCTGGAAGCTCAAGAGGCTCAAATTAGGAAGAAAAGGGAATTGCTTGAAGTGCAAAATCCGATTGCTGCGCAGACAGCAAAAGTCACAGTACTCAGAAACAGAGGGTCTGACATAGGAGTCACAAATGGAACAAATTCATATGTGTCAAAACACAAGTCTGCTCTCAAACCCTCTGCTGTGCCATTTGTTCCACAAACTTCAAGTTGTACCGTCAATCATCCACCAACAGGAAGCACTAAAACTGCTATGTCAATGAAAGCACAATTATTGGAGCCAAAATGTCAATACAATCATCCACCAACAGGAGGCAGTAAAACTACAAAACCCACTCAATCACATCAAAATCCATACAACCAGTACAATCCACCAACAGGAGCTGCTAAAGCTGCAATGCCATTACAGTCTCAGCAGCTACAGGATCCATACAACCAGTTCAATAGTGCAGCTACAATGCCAAGTGGAACAGGGGCACGGCGCAAAGAAACCATTTCACAAGGAACCAGATCAAAAACGTATGCTTCAAAGCCCATCCCAAGCATGCCTCAAAGGTCTTTGCAGTCATATCCCAGTGCATATACACAGCAGCAATGTATCCAAGTCGATGAGGACCAAGGCAGAATGCCTCAAAGATCTCGTCAGTCATATCCAACTGCACAGCCATCACAGCAATCAAACCAAAACAGTGAGGAACCGGACCTTGATACTTTAAAGGGAGAACTTGACTCATGTTGTCAGAAGCTCGGTGATATGGAGGAGGGGATAACCGACATGGATTGTAGGGTTGCTATACTCGAAACCGCAAATGGAAATCGAATGAAGGAAAACAAAGAGTTCAAAGACAAAATAGAGAGGATGGAGATTCAAAGCAGAAAGTTTAATCTACGTGTTATTGGACTGAAAACGGACATTGAGAAGAGCGATCCCATTGCCTTTGTGTCAAACTTTTTAAAGGAGGTGTTCGGAAGTGAGCTCTCATGTGAACCGGCAGTCGAGATTGCATACAGGATTGGGCAGGGGACTGATTTGAGACCCAGACCTATGATTGTCACTATGCAGAGATATCAAGCTAAGGAAGCTATCTTGAAGCTGGCAAGAAGCAAGGGAGAGATTATTTCCCGTGACATGCGAGTGAAGATATTTCCTGATATTACTCCGGATATTACCAGGAAGAGAGCCCTATTCAATGACGTCAGGATGAAGCTGCGCAAGGCTGAGGTGAGGCATGGACTATTGTTCCCCGCAACGCTCATCGTAACCTTCAATGGACAAACCAAACTTTATCGGGACTGTAGTGAAGCAGAGCATGTCTATAAAACAGTGATGAGCCCGGTTTCAGTTCAAACCAGAAATGAAGGTGGGAAATGACTGATTGACATGACCTGATAGATGGTATGATTATACATATAGGAGAAGAAATTAATTGTATTATGAAAATGGAAATTGTTGCAGTTTTGGTGATTTCAACAATTGTTTTATTTTCTTGTTGGCCAATATTCACTGGTCTGAGTTGTCTACTCATTTATTTGAAGTTATTTACTTCATCATCTGCGAGTATGAATTTATGTTTATTAGATTTTGAATAGAGACAAATTTCAACTTGTCTCTATTGTTGTTCATTCCTCCTAAAATGTAATTTTGATGTATTGATTAGATCTAGTGTTGCGAGACATTACCATGAATCTATTTCATACTATTATTTAAAAAATGTTTGGGAGCTACCGGGAGGCTCGTCTAATTGAGCGAGTTTGTATGCACATGTATTGCAATCTATTTGCAGATAAATGTTGGGTTATCTATGTCATTTATACAGGATGTTCAAAAGATATATTGGAAACATGTTTTTGAGAGTCGATCCGGATGATGCTCTTGATGTCTTTAATTTGTTATTTATGCAGGTGATTGATAAACATGCTCCACTTAGAAAACAAACTGTAAGGAACTTTAGGGCACCCTGGTTAGATGAGGAATTAAGGGATCTAATGAAACAAAGAGATGATGCAAAAAATGTAGCTCTCTCATCAAGTTATGAGTCAGATGGGCAAATTTATAGAAGGTTAAGGAATTATGTTACAGCATTAAATAAAAAGAAAAAACAGTTATATATTGTTATATAATAAAATTAAAGAGATAAAGGATGACAAGAAAAAACTGTGGACTTTAGTGAATGGCATCGTGGGCCGTAAGCCAACATCCACCTCAACATATCTTGAGGTGGAAGGGACATTTTTGACAAAACCAGTACACATTGCTAATCATCTGAATGAATATTTTCTTGATAAAGTAAAACATTTGAGGAGAAATATGAATCAAACTATAAATAGTAACTCCACATTTCTAATAAAGGATTTAATTATGAAAAATAAGAAGTGTACATTTAAAATAGAAAAAGTGACAATTACAGATGTTGAATGTCTACTAGGTAAATGTAATGATAAACCACCAGGAGTGGATAATTTAGTTGGTACATTTCTTAGATATGTTGCTAATTTTGTTGCAGAGCCTATCTATCACATTATAAATTCGAGTATTGATAAATGTATTTGCCCACAGGCATGGAAAATAGCAAGAATTATTCCACTTGCAAATAATCCAGCTGGACCATTTTCTGGTACAAATAGCCGTCCAATAAGTTTATTACCAGCATTAGCAAAGATAATGGAGAGAATAATTTTCAATCAAATACAAAAATACTTTGAAGGTAACAAACTTAATACTGTGTATCAACATGCTTACAGAACTGGCCATTCCACATGCACCGCTTTAACACAAATGACCGATGACTGGAAGGGCGAACTAGATAATAGGAAGTTAGTGGGTGCAGTACTACTTGATTTTAGTTCTGCTTTTGATGTCATTGACCATTCTTTGTTGTTACACAGGCTGGAACAATATGGTTTTAATTTTGAAACACTGATGTGGTTAGAAAGTTACCTGACAAATCGAAGTCAAACTGTTTTTTTTAATGGCAGTCTCTCAAAGATGAAAACAGTCACTTGTGGAGTACCTCAGGGTAGTTGTTTGGGACCACTTTTATTTTCTATTTTTTTTACAAATGACCTACCATTAGTGTTAGAAAAAGCTAAAATTGTAATGTATGCAGATGACTCAACAATATATTATGCAGCATCAACTACAAGAGAGTTGACAAATGTTATGAATAAAGATCTACTACTGATATCAGAGTGGGTCATAAATAATAAGTTGGTACTTAATGCGGGAAAAACAAAATCGTTATTAATAGGATTAAATCATCAGTTAAAAGGTGAACCAAAATTGCAACTACATTTAAACCATATTGAAATTGAACAGGTAAAGGAGACAAAATTGCTAGGTATAACCCTGGATCATAAATTATCTTGGTCTAAACAAATAGATAATGTTGTATGTAAAATGGGAAGGGGTGTTTGAGTTGTAAAAATAATTGTAAAATATTTGCCTATGGATGTCAGTAGACACGTTTTGGATGCTTTGGTTCTGTCGCAGCTTGATTATTGTGTGGTTATATGGTCTAGTGCTGCTGGAAAAGATTTAAACAAACTACAAGTAGCACAAAATAAGGCAGCACGATGTGCACTGCAGTGGTCCTACAGAACCAGAGTCACTGAAATGCTGGAGACATTGAAATGGTTAACTGTCAGACAGAGGTCAACTTATATTTTATTACATTTTGTCAGAAATATTACAGTGACTCAGTCACCAGATATATTATCACAAAGATTTATAGCGCAATATGCACAACCTAACTATCAAACACGACATACAATTGAAGGAAGGTTTGTATTACCCAAATCTAAATCAAATATGGGACAGAAAACAGTCATGTACAGAGCCATGATCAGCTGGAACTCTTTACCGGTCCACATCATTCAGGAACATTCTCAAGTACATTTCAAAAGGTTGCTAAAAAGATATTTAAGTATTATAAAGTAAATTTGAACTGTGCCTGTAGCTATGTATGCATATATTATGATGTAAACTTATTTGTATTTACTTTTGTTTGGCCTTAGGATGACGATAATTGGATGACCATTTTAGTTTTCATTTAATTTCACTGTAAATTGCATGCAATTATGAGCTGTTTTGTTTTAATTTTGTTGTATGTATGTTTATGTATGTTTTGAGTGTGTGAGGACCCCAGGAAGAATAGCCAATGCTCATGCTAGTGCTAATGGGGATCCTAATAAAGGCAAAGACACTTGGATGGGCACCACTGAAGTCAGAGGACATCAAAGCCTTACAAGCATTTTCACTATTCCTACGCGTCTGCTGTAACGCTATGGAGGACATAAGCTACATGTCAGAAATGAATATGCCATCCAACATACGTGCTATAATCATGAAGTTACCCTACAAACTGAGGGAAAAATGGAGAAACATTGCTTTTGAACATCAGGAGAGACGGCATCGTCAAGCAGGTTTCAGTGACTTGGTCAATTTTATTGAGAGACAAGTGTCTATTGCATCTGACCCACTGTATGGAGACATTCAAGACACAGTTGTCTCATTCTCAAAATTCAAAGTTGGAAATAAAGTGTCACAGGAGTAAGGAAGCAGTTTCGCTACATCTGTGGCAGCTGTTAACTCTGAAACTCAAAAGGAGAAATACTTACCTGATAAGTCAACAAAGGGACCTTGTCTGCTGTGTGAAGAGGGCCACAGATTGGAAGTGTGCCCCAAGATGGAAAAGAAGCAGCATCGGGATAAAATTGATTTCCTAAAAAAGAAAGGTGCTTGTTTTGGATGTCAATCAGTTGGACACATGAGTAAAGATTGTCACAGTCGGCTGTCTTGTAAGTTGTGTAACCTGAAACATCCTAGCATTCTCCATATCCATGCAAAGGAATGGAAAGAAATCAAATCAAAGGACACACAGCAAGAAACAACATGGATGAGTCAAGCCACTACTCCCAAGACATGTGGCCATATAGGAGCCGGAGCACAGGATTGCGTCTTGTCAATTGTGCCTGTAAAGATCAAGGCAAAGAAAGGCAGCACAATTCTAAAGACCTATGCATTTCTAGATCCCGGCAGCTCATCTACTTTCTGCTCTGAGCAACTGATAAGGAAGCTAAAGGTGAGAGAAAGGAACACTAAGTTCCTGATGAAAACAATGAATAAAGAAAGCTTTGTCAACAGTCACGTCATCTCAGGACTAGAGGTAGCTGCACTCAATGGTAACATCTATATTGAGTTGCCTGATGTGTACACCCAACGCAAGATGCCTGTGACTCGTAATAACATCCCACAACAGGAAGACTTGTATGCTTGGCCATACTTGGACTCTGTGGAAATTCCTGCTATCGATGCTGATGTGGGGCTGTTAATTGGAACTAACTCTCCAGAAGTAATGGAGCCACGGGAAGTGATAAACAGCAGGGGTAAAGGACCTTATGCTGCTAGAACCCTATTGGGATGGGTTGTCAACGGACAATTGAGAGGAGGCAATGAGAGTGGGAGTAGCTGCCCCACAGTCAAAGCCAACCGCATATCCATTGCTCACATAGAGGAACTGCTGGTGAAGCAGTACAACCATGACTTCAATGAGAAATCAGCAGAAGACAAGCCAGAAATGTCCATAGAAGATCTTAAGTTCATGCAAATTGCCAACACTTCAGCTGAACTCAACAATGAACATTACTGCTTGAAATTGCCTTTTAGAGAAGAGGAAAATGTTGTCATGCCCAACAACCGCCATCTTGTTGAGCAAAGGGTCCTCTGCCTAAAAAGGAAATTGGAGAGAAATCCAACATTCAAAGAGGAATACACCAACTTTCTTGGTGATGTCATAAACAACGGCTATGCAGAGAGTGTGCCAGAGCATCAGGTGAAAGGAAAAGAAGGAAAGGTGTGGTACATCCCGCATCATGGGGTGTACCATCCTAAAAAGAAAACCCTGAGAGTGGTATTTGACTATGCGGCAAGCTACAAAGGTGTGTCACTCAACACTAAACTACTCCAGGGACCTGACTTGACAAATTCCTTGCTCGGAGTTCTCACAAGGTTTCGCCTAAACTCTATAGCAGTTATGGCTGACATAAAAGCTATGTATCATCAAGTCCAAGTGGCAAAACAGGATGTAGACCTTCTTCGCTTCCTATGGTGACACAGCTGCTCACTGAGTACAGAATGACTGTTCATCTGTTTGGTGCAATATCATCGTCCAGCTGTGCCAGTTTTGCCCTTCGAAAAACAGCTGAAGACCACAAAGCAGACTTCCCAGTTCATGTAACAGACACCATCAAGCAGAACTTTTATGTGGACGATTGTTTGAAATCCTTGTCTTCAGAGGCAGAAGCCATGTCTTTGGTTACAGACCTGACCACTCTATGCCAGTTGGGAGGATTCCAACTGCTGAAATGGATCAGCAACAGCAGGTCAGTGTTGGAAGCCATTGATGTGGAGAAAAGAGCCAAGGAAGTGAAAGAACTGGATTTCGACAAAGACAGCCTTCCTGTCGAAAGAACCCTGGGACTGCAGTGGTGCGTAGAAACTGACACCTTTAGGTTCAAGATGGCGGTCCAAGAAAGACCATTAACAAGAAGAGGTATCCTGTCGGTGGTGAGCTCGGTCTACGACCCCATTGGATTTTTAGCACCCTTCACCTTACCTGTCAAGATAATGCTGCAAAACCTCTGTAAGATGAGCTAGAGTTGGGATGAGCACATTCCTCAAAACTACCAGTTGCAGTGGGTGGGGTGGCTAGAAGGTCTAAGAAGACTCAGCACTTTCAGTGTGCCGAGATGTTTTAAACCCAAAGGATTTGGACAGCTCACAAGTGCCCAACTACATCATTTCTCTGACGCCAGCGAGAACGGCTATGGCACAGTTTCATACTTGAGGCTGCAGAGTGATGATGAGAAGATCCATGTAACTTTCATTCTAGGAAAGGCACAAGTTGCTCCTCTAAAGAATGTGACAATCCCAAGGATGGAACTAACAGCTGCTGTGCTGGCAGCGAGAGTTGACAGACTCCTGAAAGCAGAGTTGCAACTAGAGCTGGAAAACTCAATCTTCTGGACAGACAGCACAACAGTGTTAAAGTACATCAGGAACGAAACAAAGCGCTTTCACACCTTTGTTGCCAATAGGGTCTCTGCTATAAGAGAAGCCACAGACATCTCACAATGGAGGTACGTTGACACAAAACGGAACCCAGCTGATGAGGCCTCTCGTGGGGTGAAAGTTGAACACCTTCTCACTTGCAGCAGATGGATCCATGGCCCAGAGTTTCTTTCCAAGAGTGAAGAGGAATGGCCTCTTAACATCTTGGATTCAACTTCCATCAGCAGTGATGACCCAGAGGTTAGAGGAGAAGTTTCAGTTAATACTGTCATCCTTAATGATGCACCAAATGCAACAAATAACATCTCTGATGAAGACCCACAGAATGCAGTAAATCAACTGATAACCCACTTCTCCTCGTGGAAAAGGCTTAAGATCTCAGTTGTGTGGTTTCTCCAACTGAGAAAGACGTTGCAGTTGTTGAGTCAAAAGATAAAAGAAATGCAAGCTTCTCTGTCCAGCAGTGGACTTGACCCAACTCAACAAAAGAACAAAGAGGAAGAGGACATGAAAAGATTCAGAGCCACAATGGGTGGTCACGTCTTATTTCCTGAAGATATTGACGCGGCAGAAAGTGTCATCATTCAGTACTGCCAAATGGACAAGTTTAGTGATGAAATCACTGCTTTGAAAAAGGGAACATCTGCAGTGAAGAAAAGCATTCACATTTATAAACTTGATCCGGTGCTGAAACAAGGAATCTTGAGAGTGGGAGGTAGGCTTAGCAAAGGAGCAATGCCTGAAGACACAAAACATCAAGTCATTCTTGCTAAGGACCAACACATCACCACTCGAATCTTACGCCACATTCATGAACAGTTAGAACACCGTGGAAGAAATCACCTACTTTCCAGACTTCGTCGACAATACTGGATCACCAGAGCAAATGCTGCTGCTAGAAAGATCCTCTCTTCCTGTGTTATAGGGGGAAGCTGGGTGAACAAAAGATTGCAGATTTGCCTAAAGAAAGACTGCAATCTGATCTTCCACCATTCACAAATGTGGGCATTGACTATGTTGGGCAGTTTGAAGTGAAGAGAGGCCGCAGCCTCATCAAACGCTATGGAGTTATCTTCACCTGCATGGCCAGTCGGGCAGTCCATCTGGAAATGGCCTATTCATTGGACACCAGTTCTTGCATCAATGCAATACGCAGATTCATTTCCAGGCAAGGCCAAGTATCACACATCAAATCAGACAACGGAACCAACTTTGTTGGAGCAGAAAATGAGCTGAGAGAAGCTCTATCTCATTTGAAACATCAGAAAATTCAAAACTCACTGCTTCATTCTGGAGTGAAATGGAGTTTCAACACTCCAGCCGCATCCCATCATGGAGGAGTATGGGAAAGAGTCATTCGCATTGTCAGGAAAGTGCTGAACTCATTCTTCATCAGAAACATTTGGATGATGAAACACTCCCGTGCGAAGTGGAAGCCATATTGAATGACCGTCCCATTACAAAAACCTCAGAGGATCCAAATGATCTCGAACCCCTGACTCCAAATCACATTCTCTTGTTAAAAGGCAAACCTTCTCTACCACCCGGGCTTTTTGACAAAAATGACTCCTACTCCAAACAACGATGGAGGCAAGTTAAATTCCTTGCCAATCTCTTTTGGCACAGATGGATTCAGGAGTATGTACCACTGTTTCAAGAGAGACAACGGTGGCCAAAGGACAAGAGGAACTTTGTCACAGGAGACATTGTCATCGTAGCGGACTTTAATGCCCCTCGCGGATCCTGGCTGTTGGGCAAGGTACTGCAGACTTTTCCCGACAGACAAGGACTTGTGCGGTTGGTTAAAGTCCGGACGAAGTACAACATCCTGGAGCGACCAATCACGAAGATCTGTCTTCTATTGGAAGCTGAATAAAGACTGAAACCCAACTTCTATTATTGGGGTTACCAACCCTATTGGATTATCTATGAACAATGAACATTATGGATTGAGAATACTGATATGGACTATTCTATTTGGCTGCAATGTTTTGCATGTTGTTGAATTGTTATGTTATTATACAGTAACAATTAGGAGCCGGTGTGTTGCAGCCATTTTGATGTATTTTAATACTTGTATGAAGGTGCTGTGATACCTCTGAATTGACCTGGGCATAGACGGGGACTCAGCCAATTTCAGGGTACAGCCTACTATTTGGGGAGGACACATGTGCACAGCATTAGGGATTGGGAATCACCAGAGGGAAGCCACACAGTTTTTCAACCGTGCGTGTTTTCGCTTATTTTCTGTTTGTTTTGAGTTCATTTCGGTTTATTTCTTTATCACAGTTAGTTCTTTAGTTATCAGTTAAACTCCCGGCTCTTGTTTTGCTGTCATCATCCTGCAATCCAAATAAACATCTTAAATGCACTCAAAGAGAAGACCTGATTTGCTGTCAACACCACGCGTCTGGAAAAGCTTCACACCATATCCCTCACTGGCAAATATTTGTTGTTCGGTTGCCTTTACAGTCAGATTGCTCTGAAGATGGGAGGTGATATTCTATTAATGTTCACGTTCACACAGTCTGATTTTTGCCGGCCGTCTTTCCTGCAACGGCAGTTTTTCTGTATTTCCTTTCTCCTGTAATATGACTTGATCGCTTTAAACTCCGCACACTGAGCTCTGATTGGTCAGCAGGTGGTGCTTTCACTGAGTTGAGCTCTTAGCCTGCAACCTAACCTGCTCCGGGGCAGGTTAGCTGCACAGCATAAGTTACCATGGAGATCTAGCCTGCTAAAAAGAGAACCAGCGTCGTAGGACCGGAAACCCCGAGTTTTCCCTGAAGTTAGCCGGCTAAGCGAAAATCCTGCTTCGTAGTACAAGCCTCTGGAGTCCTGAAGGAACAAACATAATAACAGAACCCACCACACACATTTTAAAATAGAAATAAAAGCCAATTTAAAAAGGTAGGTCTTCAGTAGTTTTCTAAAAGCTTCAACAGAGACTGCAGAGCGGATGTCTATAGGGAGAGAGTACCACAGTGTTGGAGCACCACCTGAAAGGCATGGTCACCTTTTAGTTTTTAGACAAGACCGTGGGATGTAGGGATGGAGAAGGTCACATATATATCCCGGTGCATTTCCATGCAGGGCTCTATAGGTGTAGACATGACGTCAGTTTCCATTTGTACGCAGTCGATACTCGGGTGTAGCTAAGCTGTGACCCTGCTAAACCTCTTTCAGGGCGTCCACAACTGGAACAAAATGTCCTGCAGCTAAATGCTGATAAGACAGTTTAGTTCCAGTAACCCAAAATTCGATTCACAGGTAGCAAATAAGCTTGACTCAGACAAGATACGTCTCAGGATAGTTTGTTTGACAGGTATCTGATACCTTTTTGTTTAAGTAAAGATACTTAAACAAAAAGGTATCAGATACAAACACATATTTTCTCAGGTCAAAAACAATGTTACTCTGGCTTCTGGCTCCTTCTCACGCACACAATCACCAGCAGCTGCCGTCGGCTATAACGTCTCGTAATCACGTACAGCTGCGGTCATCTATGCCGTCAATTTCACACGGCTGGTTCAAATAAATGATATGATACCACTAATAACAAAGGATTATAATATTCAAATATATCAACTATTAGTGGTGCACGATAATTATCGGCCCGATAATTATTGGTCCGATATTAGGAATTATGATGTCATCCCGATAAACCCGATAAAAGTATTAATAGCCCCGATAATATACAAAATACTGCGGTGTGGGTGGATTGGGATGAGGGGCGCTTGTTTTTCACTCGGCTCCTCCCGTTTTGCCAGTACTGTGGTATTTGTGGTTTAGGAAGAGGGGAGTTTTTCACAAATCCAGCGCTCCCTAACTCATGCCTGGCTGTGACGTAAATGATGTGCGGCCGTGAAGCCAGGACAGTAAACAAACATGTCGTCGGTAGTATGGGACTATTTCAAAGTTTCAGAGTTAGATAGTTTGCTTGCTATTTGTATTAACAAATGCAATGCAGAAGTTCCACGAGGAGGGAAAAAGGCAACGAGCTATAATACTTCCAACCTGAAACATCGCCATCGCTACGATGGTCTGTTAAAAGCGTACGAAGACGCCTGCGCTGCTAAACTAGCGGCGAATCCAAAGCCAGCTGCAAAGGCACCGGGGCTTTTACCTATCGACGAAGCTTTTGAAACTGTTCTTGGCTTTGTTTTGTTCATAGTAGTAATGCTCATGTCATTTGCTCACTACTAGTCTTTTTTTTACCAACAGGTGTGTAAAACTACAGGTATATTTCATATATATATATATATATATATATATATATATATACACACAGTGGGGCAAAAAAGTATTTAGTCAGCCACCAATTGTGCAAGTTCTCCCACTTAAAAAGATGAGAGAGGCCTATAATTTTCTTCCTAGGTATACCTCAACTATGAGAGACAAAATGAGAAAAAAAAATCCAGAAAATGACTGTCTGATTTTTAAAGAATTTATTTGCAAATTATGGTGGAAAATAAGTATTTGGTCACCTACATACAAACAAGATTTCTGGCTCTCACAGACCTGTAACTTCTTCTTTAAGAGCCTCCTCTGTCTTCCACTTGTTAACTGTATTAATGGCACCTGTTTGAACTCGTTATCAGTATAAAAGACATCTGTCCACAACCTCAAACAGTCACACTCCAAACTCCACTATGGCCAAGACCAAAGAGCTTTCAAAGGACACCAGAAACAAAATTGTAGACCTGCACCAGGCTCGGAAGACTGAATCTGCAATAGGTAAGCAGCTTGGTGTGAAGAAATCAACTGTGGGAGCAATTATTAGAAAATGGAAGACATACAAGACCACTGATAATCTCCCTCGATCTGGGGCTCCACGCAAGATCTCACCCCGTGGGATCAAAATGATCACAAGAACGGTGAGCAAAAATCCCAGAACCACACGGGGGGACCTAGTCAATGACCTGCAGAGAGCTGGGACCAATGTAATAAAGGCTACCATCAGTAACACACTACGCAGCCAGGGACTCAAATCCTGCAGTGCCAGACGTGTCCCCCTGCTTAAGCCAGTACATGTCCAGGCCCGTCTGAAGTTTGCTAGAGAGCATTTAGATGATCCAGAAGAGGATTGGGAGAATGTCATATGGTCAGATGAAACCAAAATAGAACTTTTTGGTAAAAACTCAACTAGACGTGTTTGGAGGAGAAATAATGCCGATTTGCATCCAAAGAACGCCATACCTACTGTGAAACATGGGGGTGGAAACATCATGCTTTGGGGCTGTTTTTCTGCAAAGGGACCAGGATGACTGATCCGTGTAAAGGAAAGAATGAATGGGGCCATGTATCGTGAGATTTTGAGTGACAACCTCCTTCCATCAGCAAGGGCATTGAAGATGAAACGTGGCTGGGTCTTTCAGCATGACAATGATCCCAAACACACCGCCCGGAAAACGAAGGAGTGGCTTCGTAAGAAGCATTTCAAGGTCCTGGATTGGCCTAGCCATTCTCCAGTTCTCAAACCCATAGAAAATCTTTGGAGGGAGTTGAAAGTCTGTGTTGCCCAGTGACAGCCCCAAAACATCACTGCTCTAAAGGAGATCTGCATGGAGGAATGGGCCAAAATACCAGAAACAGTGTGTGAAAACCTTGTGAAGACTTACAGAAAACATTTGACCTCTGTCATTGCCAACAAAGGGTATATAACAAAGTATTGAGATGAACTTTTGTTATTGACCAAATACTTATTTTCCACCATCATTTGGAAATTAATTCTTTAAAAATCAGACAATGTGATTTTCTGGATTTTCTTTTCTCATTTTGTCTCTCATAGTTGAGGTGTACCTAGGATGAAAATTACAGGCCTCTCTCATCTTTTTAAGTGGGAGAACTTGCACAATTGGTAGCTGACTAAATACTTCTTTGCCCCACTGTATATATTATATTATCGGTTATCGGTATCGGTCTTGAGAAGCAGGAAGTTATCGGTATCGGTTTCAAAAAACCAATATCGTGCATCCCTATCAGCTATACATTTTAACATATGGCTCCTACATTTCCGGCCCCTAATTGGCTAGGCGGGGAGCATACCAATTACTAAAATACACTTAAATAGGACCATATAATCTAAACATAATTAAGCAACTGTAAGGACTTATATTCTTTTACTGGAAGTCCGTTTTTGTTTTTTTTTATACTTCAGTACAGTAGCACTGTATGTCCAGAAGATAGATTGCTCCAGCTGAACCTGGAGCTCTCTTTTTAGCATCTTGTCGACCTTGACAGCGACGACTGCTGCTGTCAACTCCATTCTCCGGATGGTGATGTGTTTCAGTGGAGCGACTCTGAACTTTCCGATCGGCAAGGAAACCTTTATTTTGCCTTTGTTTGCAAGATGTAGGTAGCCATTCAATATGCATCGAAGCTGGCATTGGAAAAGTGGTGGAGCTGTGCCATCTTCAGGGGTTCAAACCCTGCCGGTTTGACTTATCTCTGCACATAAACTTTGACAGCTGCTCAAGGTCGGCCAGCTACTTAATCCATTTCTGGGCCTGCCCACTGTCTATCTTTTCATCCCAGCCTCTCTTTTCCCTACAAAGGTCTCTCAGAAGGAGCTTCGCTGGCAGTACCAATGGGGCCAGGAACCCGAGGGGGTCGTAGGTGGAGCTAACGATGGACAGGATTCCTCGTCTTGTAGCTGGTTTGTCCTGTGGTTGAACTTTGAACCTGAAGGTGTCTGATTCAGTGCATCACTGAGTACCAAGGGCTCTTTCCATAGGAAGCTGCTTATGGTTCAGGTCAAGATCTTTGACTTCCGTTGTGCTGTCTTCTTTAGGGATGGACGACAGGACGGCCCTACTGTTGCTGACATACTTTGTTTGCCCGAAACCTCCACTGTTACACAGATGTCTAAGGCCCTTGGCCAAAGCAACAGCATGATCTTCTGAATCCACAGACTTTAAACAGTCATCCACATAAAAGTTTCTGAGAACCGTTTCCACCACCTCGGGTGTTGTTTGGCCTCCTCCATCTTCTGCTGTTCTTCTTAGTGCATATGATGCACAGCTGGGAGACGATGTAGCGCCGAACAGGTGCACTGTCATTCGGTAGTCTTCCATCGGTTTGTTCAGATTACCATCCTGCCACCATAGGAAACGCAGAAGATCAGCATCTTGGTCAGGGACTTTGACCTGGTAGAACATCGCCTCAATGTCGGCCATCAAAGCAATAGGCTCTTCTCTGAACCTCAAAAGGACACCAACAAGGGAGTTTGTGAGGTCAGGTCCTTGTAGCAGCTGATTGTTATGTGAGGTTCCTTGATATGTGGAGGTGCAGTCGAACACCACTCTTATCTTGTTTTTCTTTGGGTGGTAGAGACCGTGATGAGGTATGTACCACACACGTCCATCCTCTCGGCTTAACTGTTCTATGGGAACTTGGACAGCGTAGCCTTTTCCAATTATACCCGCCATGAAGTCCTTGTAATCTTTGTACAGGTCCGGGTTTTTGCTGAGCTTTCTTTGGAGACTTGCAGCACGTTGCTCTGCCATGCAGCGGTTGTTTGGCATTTTGGCTGTCTCGTTTCGCAGTGGTAAGCCAATGCAGTAGTGCCCATCCCTTAACTCTGCAGATTTTACCACTGACTGCATGAACTGATGATCCTCCTGGGACATCTCTTCTTTGTCTTCACAGCTGAGTTCTGAGAAGTCTGTGTTATTGATCAACAGTTCCTCTATGTTAGCTATGGAGATGTGGTTGGCTGTAATGTGGCTCACAACTCCATCCGCTGCCTTGCTGCCATCATCTGTCCTTTTCGGCCCATTCACTACCCCTCCAAGGGCGGTCTTAACTGCATAGGGCCCGTCTCCGATGCTGTTTATCACCTGCCATGGCTCCAAAGCTTTAGGGGTGTTGGTTCCTATAAGCATGGTGACTTCTCCTTTTTATCTTCATTATTTTCACCTCTTTCAGATATGGCCACTTCTTTAGGTCTTCCTGCAGGGGGATGTTTCCTTTCTTGACCGGTATATCTTTACATGTAAAAACCTTAGGGAGTTCAATGTACTGACCTTCTTCAAGTCCACACACTTCCAGGTCCGACAAGATACAACTTTGGTCTGGCTTCTTCTGACCCATAGTTCGGAGTAGGATCGTAGTTTTCTTGCCTCGAACGTTCAACTGTGTCTTCAGTGATTCAGTGCAGAAATTCGCTGTACTTCCTGGGTCCATGAAGGCATATGTCTCCACAACCTTCTCACTTTTACTGGACTTGACTTTTACCGGTACTATAGCCAGAACACATTCTCCGGCCCCAGTGTATCCACATGTTTCCTGCGTCAGTGACACGAGACCATTTGAGATGTTCTCATCTGGCTTTCTAAATGTAGCACTGTCCTTATCAACATGCAGAATTCCTGGGTTTCTTAGGGAGCAGACTTGACAGGTCATCCTTTTATTGTAGTTTCTGCTAAGGTGTCCCTGTGTAAGACATCCAAAACAGAGGCCTTTAGCTTTCAGAAACTCAATCCTGTCTTTCGGTTGTTGCTCTTTGATGATTCTGCAGGAATCGAGTGTGTGGTCTCTATGGCAAAACAAACAGGGTTTTTGAAAGGCATTGACAGGATTTGCGGCTGAGGGGCTGTACTTTAAGTTTGAGGGCGTTGTTTTCTCGTCACTCATTGGAGCGACAGCTGTGGCAAAACTGCTTCCCCTTTGCCAGCCAGACTTCCAAGCTTTAGAGTCTGTGGCCGTTGCTTTTACTTTTCCCTCCGTAGTTGTCCTAGTATCATGCATGCTTCCAAAAAGGGGGTCGTTAGCCATTTGTGATTGTATGTATATATATATGTCACTAGGTCTGTAAACCTTGCTCTTCGTCCCTTTTTCTCTTGAACCTCGAAAGCAGCACTCCTCCATCTTTCTTTCACTTTGTATGGGAGCTTTGAGGCGACGACTCTCATGTTAGTTGGGTTGTTCATTTCGTCCATATACTCTATGTCCTCCACTCCATGGCATTACGGCACGTAATCAGGCAAAGGGCATAGGTATTCAGAGCTTTTCCGTCTTCAGACCTGATCTGTGGCCACTTTAGAGCTTTATCCATATAGGCGGTAGCAATTTTAAGTTCATCACCATAATGTTTCTGGAGTAGAGCCCTGGCTTCTTCGTAGCCTCTCTGTGGTGCCATGTGCTCACAACTGCGGATGAGCTCTTGAAGTTCCCCTCCGGTGAACTGTTCCAAGTAGTACAATTTATCGCTGCTGCTCTCTGCCTTGCTGTCGATGACATGGTTGAAGGCTCTTATAAAGGACTTGTAGGTGAGCGGGTCTCCCTTGAAAACAGGCAAGTCTCGTTTAGGAAGATAAGATTATGCTGCCTTACCAGCATCTCTGTAATCTGACTTTGACGCTGCATCACATCATAGCTGTCCCTCTCCTCCCCTCTACGGTGACCTTCTCTGGGGCCTGATCCGTGTGCTGCATCAGAAACTCCATCCTGCGTGTCCATCCACATGCTTGACTCTGTTGGGCGTGGCATGACAGTTCTTTTAGAAGGTGTACTGAGGCAAGTTTCTCACCATATTTAGCTGGTTTTGAAGCAGTTCTGGATCCGGTGCCAGATGTCTCTGACTTGCCATGACGTTGGCTGCGTTTGAGGTAGCTGCTCATGGTCTTCATACCCGTCAAGCACCTTTTAGCTTTGCATCACATTCAGCTACAGCTGCATCCATCTCTAATTGTTCTCTTTGAGCTTTGAGCTGCTGGAGCTGCTTTGCTTGCTGCTTTGCTTGCTGCTGTATTAGAGAGGATTCTTCTATCTCAAGAGCCTGCTTCTTCTTTAAGGATGCTGCTCGAGCTAGCAGTACTGCCTTTTCAGCCTCCGCCCTCCTGCGAGCAGAAGAAACAGTAGACGAAGCCACTGTATGTTTACTGGCTCTGGAGGCGCTGTCTTCAGGCCTGGTATAATCTACTTCAGACGAGCAGGCTTCCTCTTCATGGTCCTCTTTTGTGCCTTCGCGTACTCCTTTAATCCATTTTTCAGTTATGCCTACAAACTGTTCAATGTTTGCTGACTTGGGATTAAACCACTGTTGCTGGTCTTCAGACGCCTCCTCTTCAGGTAAGAGAGTTACAAATTCCTTGTTAATGTAATTAAACTCTCCATATAATTTAGCAAAGTCATTCAGGATTTCTTCTTCCACTTTATCCACATTGCTATCATTTTCTTTAAGACGTTTCAGCTCATTAACCTTCTTGGTGAGCCGGCCCACCTTCGCTCTCCTTAATCCATTTAGCCTGTGGAGCCTCTCCTCTTTGGCCTTTTCCGTAGGCTTTGGTTCCCTCTTCTGGCTCCTTTCGGTTAGTTCTTCCATTGCTCTTTCAAATTAGACTTACTACAGTGCTTAAACTCAACTAAAGGTGTCCAACAATAAACGCTTCGTTTTTATAGAAAATGTATCTTTCTTACAGAACAACTTAGTTCAATGTTTTTTACAAACGAAAAGCAAAAGGTAATCAGCTGGTAGTTGGAATCAGCTGATCCATTCAGACTCCCTCTTCTGTGGAGAGTAGCGATCTCCCATCCGTCTTCAAACATTAACATAACATGAATTAATTGTTCCTCGGATGTCCCACTTAATGCGCCGATCTCCGTGTGTGGAAGAGCAGTCTTTATCTTCTCCTTCCATGCGACGCCGTCACTGGAATCCCTCCTTCATAGCTCGGCTTCTCCAGAGCTTAGTTTTTGACAAATGTAGTTCCAGTAACCCAAAATTCGATTCACAGGTAGCAAATAAGCTTGACTCGGAAAAGATACGTCTCAGGATAGTTTGTTTGACTCTTTACTTAAACAAAAAGGTATAAAATACAAACACATATTTTCTCAGGTCAAAAACGATGTTGCTCTGGCTTCTGGCTCCTTCTCACACACACAATCACCAGCAGCTGCGGTCGGCTATAACGTCTCGTAATCACGTACAGCTGCGGTCGTCTATGCCGTCAATTTCACACGGCTGGTTCAAATAAATGATATAATAGCACTAATAACAAAGGATTATAATCAGTGTTTCTGCCAGACCAGGGCTGAGAGGCCGTCCACCCCGAGAGCGGGTTTTTTTATTTTTATTTTTGACTTGAGCCGTCCCATATACTGTCTTTTTACGTTAGTGAGCCGGATCATTTGGCTCGGCTCTCTTAAAGCGCCGGCTGTTTCGGCTCCCAAAAGGCTCTTCATGTTACAACAGTTAACCACGGAGCCTCAGTTTCGCCGCTGCGAGGCTCTGGTGCTCGCTCACGCGCGTGCTCCACTAAAACCCCCCCGCTCATCACGTCCAAATCGCGCACGCTCCCGTAGGCCTGTCGCGATAATCGATAAATTGACTTATCGT
This sequence comes from Notothenia rossii, assembly GCF_949606895.1. NCBI lineage: Eukaryota > Metazoa > Chordata > Actinopteri > Perciformes > Nototheniidae > Notothenia > Notothenia rossii. The sequence continues at coordinate 47,633,936 of NC_136912.1, read as the reverse complement.
ACGATAAATAAAAATGGACTTGATAACTTTTCTGAGCTCGATAAATTGCCGTTTACATGCGTGTTTGTTTAGATAAGGATGTGACCAGCATTTTAGCTAGGAGCGCTGTGGCTGCCAGACGAGCTGTGGCTGCCGTCCATGCGCGCTGTGAGGGGCGGGGCTGACACACAGCCAGGTCAGTACACTCTGTGTGCACGTACAGCAGCGTAGCAGCCAAATTAATAATATAGCGACAAGCGGGAGACAACCTGTGACTTACTCGCAGGGAATTTAAAGTGAAATGGAATTGGTTACAAAACCTACACATCTCGATTCTCCGGTGTGGCAGTATTTTGGATTCAAGCCAAATCAACGAGGCCAACCTACGGACTTGAATGAGCCGGGCGGTGTGTCGCATTTCTTTAAAAAAGGTAGCGACAAAAGCAAGCAATACCACGCATTTTAAACTACACCTAAAACACAACCACTCCATTCCGTTTTCCCAGCTGGTAGCAAACACGGCAGCTGGAGATGGAGAGCCCCCACCTTCCAGACAGTTTACAATCAAAGATGCATTTGCCCGGCAATGCAAACATGTTGGTGTTCCTTGCTCGAAAACTTCGAAAAACAGATTTGGATATAGCCTGTTGAGGCATCTGGGTCTTTGTATGGACAGTGGACTGTACACATGACTGTTGTTTTAAGGAGATTTTTTTTGCTTGTGAGACAATGTGTGCTCATATTGATTTATTTATATATATATTTATATTTATTTATCTATCCATCTATATAGAGATGGATAGATAGATGGATTGAGAGCTCTGTTTTCCAGCCTGAGTCTATTTAATTTATTGTTTTGGTTGTGTGTGATTTAATTAATTTATTATAATTTAATTAATTTATTATAATTTAATTAATTCGTTTTATTTATTATATATCATTTATATATTTTTATATTATTTCACATTTCATTTGCAATGTTGAATGTTCAATAAAAAGTTCTGTTTGAAAGGATGTACTAGAATTATTATGATATATTATCAGTATGTCAGTGGTCTAAAATGGTCTTACAATGGTGCCGACAATATTATCGTTTATCGCAATAATTTCCAGGAACATTTATCGTCCAACAAAATTATTTATCGTGACAGGCCTACGCTCCCGTAGCAGGCACCTTTGATGTTGGGGAAACAATCTTCAATACTCCGAAAATAATCCCACCAGACTCCTTTGCCCCTCCAAGAGTGGGATGTCCTTGTCCTTTTTCCTTTTCGTCATTTCAAGTGATAAAAACCTCTCGATCTTCTCTCGAATTATTAATATTTTTGGACGCCCTCGGCTCGCGTTCAGGGCGTCCCGAGCTGTATAAGAGCATCAAATGACGGCAAGACGGCCCCCTGGCGGAAACACTGATTATAATATTCAAATATATCAACTATACATTTTATCATATGGCTCCTACACAGAGAAAATGATTATAGGTCAGGAAGATGAAGCTGAATCTAGTTGTCATTCTTTTACCAAAACCTCAGCTTAGACAAACATGCCAAATGTTTCAATCCTGCATTCATCACCTCAGAAACATTTAAAAGATTCAAAAGATCTAACATTTCTTAGTACCAAAAATGTGGAAAGTGTAATCCATACCTTCATCACCAGTCAGTTGGACTACTGTTATTCTTATTTTATTTGACTCAAACACAAACCTATACATCGTAAAACCAGAGAAACTCATAATGCTGCAGTGGAGCTGTATATATCCCGAAGCCCCTCCCCGCAGTCTGAGATCCTCTGGAAGTGTGTGGCTTGTCTTTAGTTAGGCCATTCCACGCTGCTGCAGTAAATCTCTTCACTTCAATATTTGTTGCAAGTAACAACGTTTTTGGTCTGTTCTGTTTCTTTATCCAGGGGGACATCAAGGACAGACTGGATAGGATCACAAACATGTAAGTTCTTTATTATAGTTTTTTTATATTAAGCCTTTAGTTTCTATGAAGATCATTGTGAGCCTCTCCGCTCACACAGAGTTCAAAGAGGGAAGGAAAGAGCAGGGTTTGGGTTGAACACAGGCGTTTATTAGCACCGAAACCAAGTACACAACACGGATCTCAAAACGTTGCCCGTGTGGGAACCTTCACAGGTCCTTTGGCGACCTTTCAGGATCCCGCCTACTGCAAGACCGACCAGATATTCTACAAAATAATATTTAAAAACATTAGAAAAAATAATTATTTTTTTTAATATATTTTTTTAGCTATTTATTTAGTTATATTTTTCATTAATTTTACCAAAATAGCTTGATTTAATTGTTTTTAAAATAACATTTCCAAATAAATAAATCCTTCGAATCTGCCTATTCAGTTTCTGTTGGAATGTGAATGGTTAAATGAAAGAAGCTCGTCTCTGCGAGTTACTGTGAAGAGAGGAGCTGTTAACTAACTGAACGAGAGAGTAATGTCAAATGACAGTACAATTGACCAATCATATCTTCAATTGACCAACCATATCTTCCTTCTAAATGGGTGGGTGTTATTATCGCAGACTTTATGACAAGTTCTGCCCGCTGTGAAACTTTTCTTGTTTCCATAGCAATATAACAACTTCCTGTCAACAGCGTTAACTCGCCTTCAGAATAAAAGCATGCCAAATTACACTTAAGACATACAACTGCAACGAAAGTAACAAACACAATGCAATATCCTTTTCAATTTCAAAGAACACAAATAGGGTTATTTACAGGTGTTGTTTTGTGTGGTAGAGGGTCGCTTTCATTGATGCGTTTTGCACCCCGGGCCGTTGTTTTGATATTCCGCTGAAGTATACACAAGTTATTGAGCCGTTTCCGCTCTACATCCTGAACTCCTCCCTTCGATGCAATGCACTTCCGTTTTGGCGGACTGGGTTTGTTTTGCTAGCTAGCTCCGTTGTGCCGACAAAGCACTGATATCGCAGAGACAAAGAGGATATAACAATTACAACATGAAGAAAAGTGGTTCGGGAACTACGTGTGCGGTAGTTGGTTGCAATCACTCGAGAAAGCACCTGAACGAGTGGTTAGATAGAGAGTGCTACGACCACAAACCAGCACCCAGCACCCAGCCATGTTGTTCATTAAATACAGATAAACACAACAAATACTGCATGCATTGTATTTTTTAATATTATATATGAATATTTTCATAGTGATGTAATTGTGTGGGCTGCTTTTATATTTTAATGTGTAATACCTGTTAGGATTAAACATGTGATCTTTCTTGTTGAAGCCATTTCTTTAGTTTCCTCTCAACAATTAATTCATTCAGTGTTATTTATGTACAGTATGAGCTTAATATGAATGATGAACTGTGTTAAAAGAAATTGTAGCACTCTAAGGAACATATGAAATGCAATAATGCAATAACAGTGCAATAATGAAATGAAATTACATCAAACTTTATTTTCACTCAAACAGTACAGGCACATATGATATATTGCACAGCATAAAGAGATCATGTAAATTGTGCATTATGTAAACAACAGACAACTGTTGGCTCCTGTGGGCATGACCTAAATAAGGCAGTTTATTTTGGTTTTAAAATGCTGAGATATTTACTGCAGAACTGTAACCTTCCCTCAACAAAATCGTCAACAATTTTCGGGAGCATGTGGGCAAAGTAGAATGTGCGCAGCCTTATGATATGCCTTCAGACTGTCCATTGCTTTTCCATCTATTGCCATGGATTGAACGAAGTAGGAGCAAATTTTGCTGTACGTTATGCTGGGCCACGTCGTCATGTTATCCTCCCAGTTTTGCACTGAATTCGGGTGGGGGAGAGTAACGCCATCTCCAGTCAAAGAAGTAGAATCGTGTTCCCAAGCTAGCATCACTGTTAGCATCGAAATCGCTGTGTTTACACCAGTGCCCGTCTGACTGTTTACACCGGTTTACACCGACAGACGCTGTGCAAAAGACTTCCGGCGGAAATGAAGTGCATTTGTGTAGGGTTATGGCGCTACCCGTGGTTTGGCGCGTAAACTTGTCTATATGCTGTGACGTAATAACTCGAGGGAAGGGTTGGGGTTCAGAGGGCCTAGGTATAAAAGTCACGGCTCGCCACTGTTGTAAAGCAATACATGATTGTCACTAAAAGCCTTGTCTCTACATTACAATAAAAAATTAAAAATTATTGATTAATTAATTTGAATAGCAATTCAAGTTAGTAGCTATTAAAGGGATAAAAAGACGGAAATGTATCATTCTTTCTTTAATAGAAATGTTTCTTCTGCCCGTAAAGTGTCCAAACCAAGCTTTTCTGGATAAGCGCATTTTTAAAACATAGTCATTGTCCATGCCGGTTTCAGTTGGATTATTTGTCAGTTGCTCCGATCAGATCGGTCTCCTCCATTTTGTAGATCATTTACGACTTTTGAATCCAGATAAACACATCGGCAAAATCCGGTTTACTTTGAGCATGTGTTTTAAACAGTTTAATCCCTTTGTGAATTGTTTCCACTTCCGCGCGGTCCTTTAATTTCTTCATACAGCGGGAATCCAAATGAATTAATCCTGAGTCCAACAACCATCAAAGTCACTCCAATAGTGCTCCTTAATTACGCTTTCATCCTCTTTTAACAAAATACTTCACATTCATCTAGTTTGTGACAGTAGTTGTAGCATTTTTGAGACTTTTGAACTTGAATTACGTGTGTGTGTGTGTGTGTGTGTGTGTGTGTGTGTGTGTGTGTGTGTGTGTGTGTGTGTGTGTGTGTGTGTGTGTGTGTGTGTGTGTGTGTGTGTGTGTGTGTGTGTGTGTGTGTGTGTGTGTGTGTGTGTGTGTGTGTGTGTGTGTGTGTGTGTGTGTGTGTGTGTGTGTGTGTGTGTGTGTGTGACTTCCAACAGGAGTCATTTGGGGGGGCTCTTGGGAAAAAAGGTTGGGAACCACTGTTATAGAGGATGTGTTGCTGCAGATATATTAAGAATGATTAAAAAAAATATGAAATATAAAAATGTGTTCAACTTGTCAATTCAAATATAATTGGGACTAAATTAATGTAATGATTTGTTTGTCTGTTTGACCTTTTAGGCTGAAGAGCACCTCCAGTCTGCTGAAGATCACTGAGTCCTCCAGTTAGTTTGTGTTGAAACATTATCTGACATGTTCCTTATTAAACGGAATGATCACCGTTTTGTCAGCTTGATCTGTAGCTTCTATAAGCCTCTTGTACTTCTGAAAAGCTCTGAGTGAGGAAGAAATACGGTCACTAAAGTGAAAGTGAAAGAGCCCTGGCTGCAAGGACCGGCCCTTCACAAATAAATGCTCTATTTCTCAAACTGCAGTGGCTTGGTTGAATTTCTTTTCATTTACAGAAGTTTTGTTTAAAGATCCAGATTGAGAGAGCAATACCTTCATGTTCGCTGTCATGACGACATTACTGAAATGCAGTGTTGGATAAGTTACTTCCAAAATGTAATACAGTACATATTACTTATATCTTTTTTTAAGTAATAAGTCACATTACCATATTACTGTCTCTGAAATGTAATGAGTTACACTACTTTTATTTTTACTTCTGAGTTAATTTCACGAAAATAACCGCAAAAGAATGGCTAGGTATTTTAAATGTTAAAATGTAGTTTAGTGCAGCTCATTAGTGCTAGTGGAGCAAGATCAGGTACTGCGGACCGCATAAAGCTTAGCAGACTCTTCGCGCTAACGAAGGATCCCTTCTAGACAGGGTTGGGAGGGTTACTTTGTAAATGTAATCAGTTACTGAATACTGAATACATGCTCTGAAAGTAATCAGAATACAGTTACGTGTCTTAAAAATGCAACGTATTCAGATTACTTTTTAAATACTTTTGGAATACTTTCTTTTTCCATAACAGAGGGGTATGTTTTGGTGCACAGGAGACACTTGTTTTACTGTTTTAATGGCTTATCAAGAACTCAAACACAACATCTTGGTGTCATTCTGGACAGCTCTCTCATCTGCACCCCACATAAAAAACATCACCCGGACTGCATTCTTTGTACTGTCTTAAAACCTTTCCTTGGAATATGTTATGAATTGTAAGGTGTCCTTGGGTGCTTTGAAAGGCGCCCCTAAATAGAATGAATTATAATTATTATTTATTATCTGAAACGATGTAATAACTTTTTTTTTAAATTCCAGTCACTTGCCCCATGCATTCAGCAGCAGCAGGCCTTTCACTTTGATTTGATCCCGTTATGAAATGTCATCATTTCGACAATAAATAAATGCTACATAAACGTTATCTTGCACATTTTATCCAACCATCTCCGTTTCTAACTTTCAATATATTTTAAAAGAGATCTCTCTCTCTCATCTGCGTGCGGGGGCGGGGCCTCACAGACACGCTGCATCTCTCTCTCGCTCACAGACATGCTGCAGCGCTGTGCAGTGTGCACACAGTTCTGCCGGTAATGAATATTACATTTTGTGAGGAAACTTTTCCACCAATAATTCCAATAAGTATTCCAAAATGTATTCACTTCAGGTTTATGAAAGTAACTGTAATCAGATTACTCGTTTTTCAAATGTAACGCCAGCTGAATAAAGTTAGCCTACTTGATTTTTGTATTCTGATTACGTAATGCCGTTACAACCCAACCCTGCTTCTAGGCTACTGTCCCGCAGCTCCTGCCTCTCTGTTGGACTCTAGAGGTTTCTCAATACTCTAATTTCCCCTCTTCGACTCCTGTCCTCGACTCCTATCCTCGATACTTAGTCCAGCCCACATGAGACGCGAGCGGAGGACTGAGGAGAGAGGAGGGGAAGCAGCAGGCGGTTAGAGAAATGAGAACTCCTCTCCTCTGAGCGGTCATTTTAAAGAGACGTCCATTAATGATGACAGGAGGCACAGCAGGGTTATGGCTAGAAAGGATCCGTCTTGTGTAAAACTCTCGCGAGAGTTTGGCTGAATGTCACGTGGCTGAATGTTTACGTTTGGCAGGCAGCCCTTCAGTTACGATCGTTAACATCAGTTGGCCACAGCAAATGATGGTGAGAAGCTAAACTATCTATTAATTATGTCAATGACAGGGAGTGTGATTGTTGAAATAGGGTGTTAGCGGTCTTGTTGGTGTTCAAAGAAGAATGACAACACTGTAGATCACCAACACTATGGTTTATTTTTTATTCACAGGCAAGTCAACGCTGTCGCAGTACAAGTCCCAAGATAGCTCCTGGTGCAATAAAATGTTCCCTAGCAGTGTTTTCTATTATGTCTGATGTTTCTCTATTAATATTGCTGCTGCATTAATGTGTATGTTGCATCATGTTACTGCTGTAGATGTGTTTCCGAGCCGCTCCGATTACAACGAGAGTTACAACGAGAACCTGACGTCATATTTACACTAGACGGATCCTTTCTAGCCATAACCGCACAGGCAGCCCTCTGTCTGATGGACAGATGTGTTCATGACGACTTATATATTTACTTTTAATTAATTGACAGTGCGAGATAATGAGACAATAACAGGCTATAGATGCGGACATATAAACACACATATATTTATATAAATATATACAATTTCAGAATCAAACAAGTAATTATTATGAGAGCACTCTCATAATAACGTAACACAATCAGAGACTGGATATATATATATATATATATATATATATATATATATATATATATATATATATATATATATATATATATATATATATCCCCCCTATGGTCGCTGAAATGGGGAATTGAAATTACGGGCCAAAAGTTGTATTTACAAGTATTAAAAGTAAGCATAGGACACCAAACCAACTGGGACCCGTCTGTCCGCCGCATCTACGCATTGTACAACACACACACCTACACACTGTAGGCCTACCACACACACCTACAGCTCCTAAAGCACAATCAGGCTACAGCCGTTGTGTATTTTATTATGTGAAGCACTAAATGGTCTTCGAAAAATATCGACTCTTTGTTTGTAGATATCTACTTAACTACAGCATACAAATACAGATTAATATGGGCCTGTTATACTGAGTGATATATATTTTACACACTGCTCTGCTTTCTGCACGGACCTCACAGCTGTTCTCACTGTAAACATCGCGTAGCCGTTCAAGCGGTTGCTAAAATCATATCCAGGGGATGCATGCAGAGCTGTCATTGGCTGAGATAAGTCCGGCCGTGCGTAACGCTTCCACCGTTCCCGGAAATGCATCCGTGGAGGACCCATCAGTGGCCGTTTCTCTATCGCGAGGATACTGGCTTGGTAGTCGCATACTTCCAAGTCACTTCCTTCAGAAACGAAGCAAGTATACTTCCAAGCCACGGCTTCGGAAAACAAAGAAGAATGGAACAGGCTAACAAGTGTGCCACTATCTTTAACGGTTTCCACATGAACTGTACCGAAAATAAATACCTCACGATGTCTATCTAGTTATGAACTTGCTCTACTTTCACCGAACACATTTTTGGTGATAACAAATGCAACAAAGTAACATATTTACCAACACATGTTCTACGCCACTACATACTTACATTTAAATGTGTGCTGCTGCGTCGGTTCAGCCATTCTCCGCAAGGGTTTTTGAAATTGGTCCGTGCGCAAAGCATTGTGGGGATTTGAAGGACGCGAAGTCTACCCATGTGCAGCCTCGAAATTACCCCCAAACCAAGGACGTGGCGGAATTCCAAGTATCAGTGATGCAAATTAGTCGCTTTTCAGCGCCTCCCGCTTTTTTAACGCTGATTTGGGTGACTTCATTAATACGTGGAGAAACAAAGAGTTTTTTCGTTTTGGCGGGGGGGGGGGGGGGTCCGTTAGTCCGTCTGACTGATGGACGGACGGACAACTTCTCACTTCAAAAAAGAAGAAGAAATCTAGATCGCAAAATAATTAAACAAGCGAGTGCCTGTTTTTCCTGGCCAAGGACAGGTTCATTGAACACAACACGAGCGTAACGTTTCTTCACCATAGGTCTTCACGTGGTTATGTCTCGTCTGAAAGGAGTAACGGAGAGCATCGGAACCCCGCTCCAGCTCTTCAAATATTGCAGTACCCATAAGGAGCCGTACAAATGCTGCAGTGTTTGCGAGGCTGTGTCTTTAGTTGTGAGCCCAGTGGCGATCTGTTGTTATTAGCATCTGGTTAGCTAGCTATGCTAACAAATTTAAAGAGCTTTTCTACAACCAGGTGGAAGAGAGCTCTCTCCTGAGAGGCTCAAATAACCTCAGCTCAGTGAGGTTAAGGCACACCTTGATATGATCATTATAGTTATTAATGAGACATTAGAGACTAAATTATTAACAGGTATAACATACTATATCCTCCTGGGACCCGAGGAAAAAAAGTGTCTTCCAATTTCCTTTTTTGTGTGATTTCCTACCTATTTAGGGTTAAAAAAACATCTTGCAATCTAGACTTTTTTTATTTTATTTTATTTTAAAATGTTACAGTATGTCCACTGTAGAGGACGTCGGGTCCATATTAGTTTGAAAAGACAGCCAAAATTAACAGATAGACTATGTAACGTATTATGGTTATAGAGTGATATTAATACAATAATACATTCACCTTTATTTAAAACATGAATAAGTAAATGATCTGAACATTGCTGTTTATTTGGTCACTCAAAAACTAGTTTGGTTTTTGGTGAATCTTTCCAGATCTTCAAAGACTTTGTAGTCAATGTAGTGGGAAAAGTACCTCATTGACTCCAGTCGGCACGGGCTGTAGGGTCATCTTGACTAGTTGTATGGATGTGGTCTCCATTTGACCAAGCTCATAGAAACAAAGCTGGCATTCCTGAGGCAATTCTCATCTTTCATGGCTCCACTTAAAATAAAAACAACAATAAGACATACGTGCTACTCTTGGCCCACAGAGGGCCATGTCTTTCCAGCTCTTCCCTATCTGTGTCTCTGTCTGTATCTGTGCGCTCATGGAGCCTCCTGAATCTTTCCCCCCCTTCTTCTTGACCCTCTTCTATCCCAGGTGTGAAATCATCATCTCTCTCATCATCTGAGAGCTCAAAATCTTAATCCCCCTGAACTACTGTATCTGGTACAGAAAATGTCTGCTTCAGTTCCGTCTCCTGCAACAATATTGAGTCATTAAGTCCATGAGGATGGTCCTGACGTCCACTAGAATGGACATTTATAAAAGGGCTGTTATTTGAAAACTTGAATTATTGAATTGCTTTCAGAACTAATTATATAGTTCCTCACATGTTAATAAACAAGAACATAATGATTTTCATGGTAAAAATTACAATTATTCAACAATATTTGACTTCTCCTCCTGCTTCTATAACATTTTGTTTTTGGTATGCCAGCCATTTTGGATGAAAAGAAAGAGGAACTTCCCAGCATGCAATTTTAACCAATGATATCACTGGAAAGACCAGGATGTCCTCTGTCCAGTACATCAGGGATTGATCGAGTAGCTCAAAAGAGTCAAAGGAGATGCATGTTAACAAAATGTCCACTACAGTGGACATTTTCAATGGGCTGGGTCCCAGGAGGATATGACAGTAAAAAAAAAAAAAGTTGTTAAAAATAACAAGAATAGAGTTTGAAAGGGGAGTGATTTGTAAAATATCCCAAAAGAAAAATCTGCTTACAGTTCTATTTCATATGGGTGTTGAGAGATGTATCCATAGATCTCCTCATGTTGCTCTCAAAGTGCATCAGATTGATGCTTTTAACTTCAATATTTAAAAAAAAATCTTCCTGGACCCCCCGAGAGGAGGTTAGGTCCCCCCCACTTAAATCAGGTTCACATGGATAGGATACTAAATACATTTGCACACATCTTGTGTCCATATCTTTCTGTTTTGGTGGTCATGCCACAACCGTGCACGTGTATGCATGCATGCATGCGTCATACATGAGTCATGGTGAGATATCTGGATTAAGAGGTTGCTTTTTCTTTGCACAGCATGAAAGAAAGGCCAAATTAATGGGCTGTGATTTTAGTTTTTTTAAGCAGAGGTTTAGTTCAATAATTTGTACGGCCCTCGGAGGATGTTGTACAAATTGAAAGGAAAAAGGTTCCCCACCCCTGCTGTAAATAATAATAAAAACCCTTGATTTATAACTTAACATCTCTGTCTCCTATTGATCTGAGTAAATTATAAAGAACAGCCAGTTAATTAAAGGATTATAGCGCAGACCATTGTCAGATGGTATATTAAGGTGTTTTTTTTCTGCTTCGAATAGTTCTCTCTTTTTTCACCATACCTGTGTTTGCATCACTGAAGTATGCTGGAGATTGGAACAGCTCTTCGGCGACACTCGATGAGGTAGTATCCTTGAAATATTGGCTTGGAAGCCAGTTTCCTCGCGATTGAGAAACGGCCCGTGTCTGAATTCAGGGGCTGGACCCTTCGGAGTACGCAGCCTACGCGGTCCACGGAGGACCCAGCCCACGTAGACCGGTTAGGCTGGACCGAGCTGCCAACGAAATGAGACGGTCTAGCCTACGGAGTGCTTCGTATTTACGTCACGTGATACGCGCTGTTCGGTTGCGTTGCTCCAGCAGCCTGCTAGCAAATTAGCTTACAAGCTAACTGAAAAGGATCCAGAAACTTTACTTTTACATTTTTTGGAGATCACTGTCGGCGATGAAATAAAGAGAACCATGGCCAGGTAAATAATGTGAAGCTGTTCCTTTATCCCCCAGTAATGTTAAATTAGTAAGTTAACAAATTAATTAAATATAGCTGATGTAATTTAATCATATTATTTCATATTTAAAATAAGTCTTAATTTTTTTGTATCAATAAAACAATATGTTTTTTAAATGAACAAAAGCATGTTGTATAGATTGATTGTTAACAATATTAGTGTTATAATCTTAATAGCTGTGATTATAACAGTTTATATTCTCCTTCTTCCCCTAAACCTGCCCAGATGATGTCCCACTGACACCAGGTCAGCACCTCCAGGTCCAGCAGCACCGTTACCCCCCGCTCTGCTGAAATACACAATTAAAAAATGTCTATGACCTATTTTTTGTATTAATAAAATTAAACTGAAGACAGTTGAATGACCAAGAGATATCCTATTATTCCACTGCTTATGTACACATGTTGGAAATAATGGTTATAAAACCTCAGTAAATGAAATTAACAATGTGTTTAACAATTACTATTTAATATTGCATTTTCATCTAATCACAAAGTAGAGGTAAGAATATATCCATCCTCTCTCTGCAGTTTCATGTGTTCTATTATTATTATAACTTTCATCATTGAGACAGAGGATATCAATCATGTACTTTAACATCACCAGCAGTAACACAAATATCAGCAAAAGTGTGTTTATCAAGTTGTTTTGTATTATATGTGCAGCAAGTATATAGAAGCAGCTGTTTGGGGAATCAGACAGACTCAAGCTATAATCGTTGAATATCTATTAAAAGAAAAGACACATACAAAATCAAATTCTGAAACTAAGACACAAGTCTGTAGGACGGCAGTAAGCAGAGGTCTGGGTGGAGGATGTTCCTGATCGGCGTTTTGCTTTCTTCAGCACCACGGGAGGGGTCCAGGTGGATGGCAGCCCTGTCTTGATGATCCGCTGGGGTTAGGGGTCCTTCTCCAACAGATCCATTTCTCCAGCACCTCGGGGGGTCCAGGTGGGTGGCAGCTCTGTCCAGATGATCCGCTGTGCACTTTTCAGATTAGGGGTCCTTCCCCAGCAGTCACACTTGCATCCCTTTGACAGCACGGCACAAACTAACATCAATCTAAAGGATGCTGTCTATTTGTGATTGTCTTACTATTATTATGGGATTATGATAAATTAAATACACTTTAACCTAAATAAAACATGATCAAATCTGGTGGAAATATTGAAAATAGGCTTTTCTTTTGCCGTACCTCAAAGCAGCATGAGCTGAATACAAAGGTTGTAATGTTGTCCCAAAGTTTAATAAACAGTGCAACATGTCAGAGAAATAAATAAAGCTAACAGCAGCTACACGTCAGGGTAGCATTTGATAAATCCCACCGTACTGTAGGCTAAACCGGTCTAAATGTTTTCACTTTGGTCTATTTATGTAATATAAAGTATAACTTATATATAACAGAGCCAAGATCTCTGTATGACTTTAGTAAACTTCTGAATTGAATAAAAAATAAGTGTAAACAACAGTGCAGTACGTCCAGCTAGCTAGTTAGCGTCACATATGTATCCGTATTATTTAACGAAAATGTACGTTTTAATGCCCCTTGGGTTTGAGGTGTGTGACGTTAGTTAATTTAAAGTAAGTTAAAACTCACATTTATTAGTGATTCCTCCGCTCGCTGCTGATTTTAAATCCGCTCTGCTGGGGGGGCCGGAAGCCATTTAATTTGAAAAAAAACTCCCTCTTCCCTGCACGCATTGCACCCTGGGATATGGTAGGCCGCGGAGTGTACATCAGATGTATCCTTCAAATTGGGGAAAAGTAGGCTGCATTCGTATGCCGCATTCGGAGGAGTCTCTTCTTTTTTTTGAATTGGGACAGCCTTCTTTCGGCGGAAGTGACGTAAGCGGTCTACGAATGCACCATTCGAAGTATGCAACCCCTGAATTGAGACACGGCGACTGTCTCCTCGGTTAGAGCTCCTCCAGAGAGCCTCCTCGATGCTCAATGCTCGGTCCTCGATGTGCATTTAGAGAAATTAGATGTCCTTCAACATGGCGCGCTGAAATCCATTTCCGGGTCACAACCGGAGGACCGAGGAGTCGAGGAGGGGAAATTAGAGTATTGAGAAACCTCTTCTGTCGCAGCAGGGCTACTGCTGTGTTGCGGAGCGCATTAACCAGACTCTTCACAACGAAGGGTCAATTCTTCTTCAAGGCAGGGAATATTTCGCAGTACGCACTCTCTACTGACTCGCAGCTGCTGCCTCTCTGTTGGACTCCGGTACTGCACCTTACTAACAAGACGTTAGTAAAAAAAATGGGTGGGAGGCGAACGCAGTAACCACTCCGCCAACGCCACAGTTACCCCCGTCGTGCGGGCCGGATGAGAATGTCTGGCGGGCCGGATGTGGCCCGCGGGCCGCCAGTTGGTGGTCACTGGTGTAGGCCCTTAAGGCAAGGCAATTCAAAGTGCTTTACAAAAAATGAAAGACATTAAGAAAATGGCATTTAAAATCAGTCATTAAAAAGAAAAGTTAATAAAATAAACATTAAAAGAAAAAATACATGGATAAAAGTTACAGTGCAGTCTAAGCTATGAATAGTTCAATTAAAAGCAGCGACAAAAAGAAAAGTCTTCAGCCTGGATTTAAAAGTAGTAAGAGTTGCAGCGGACCTGCAGGTTTCTGGGAGTTTGTTCCAGATATTTGGAGCATAATAACTGAACGCTGCTTTACCATGTTTAGTTCTGACTCTGGGGACAGAAAGCTGACCCGTCCCTGAAGACCTGAGAGATCTGGATGGTTCATAATTTAGCAGGAGGTCAGAAATGTATTTTGGGCCTAAACCATTCAGTGCTTTATAAACCAGCAGCAGTATTTTGAAATCTATTCTTTGACGGACAGGAAGCCAGTGTAAAGACTTCAGAACTGGAGTGATGTGATCCACTTTCTTAGTGTTAGTGAGGACTCGAGCAGCAGCGTTCTGAATCAGCTGCAGCTTTCTAATAGATTTTTTAGTGAGACCTGTGAAGACACCATTGCAGTAGTCCAGTCTACTGAAGATAAAAGAATGGACAAGTTTTTCCAATTCCTGCTGTGACATTAGTCTTTTAATCCTAGATATGTTCTTTAGGTGATAGTAAGCTGATTTAGTAACTGTTTTAATGTGACGGTTGAAACTCAGGTCAGAGTCCATGACTATTATCTGTTGTTTTGAACATTGCAGGCTGAAGCTCAGCGCTAACTTTTATACGTTCTGCCTTGGCTCCAAAAACTATTACCTCAGTTTTGTCTTTGTTTAATTGGAGAAAGTTCTGACACATCCAGTCATTGATCTGTTCAATGCACTTACTCAGTGTTTGAATTGGAGCATAGTCTTTTGGTGAAATTGTTACGTAAATGTGTGTGTCATCTGCATAGCTACGGTAACTTATTTTGTTGTTCTTCATTATCTGAGCCAGTGGTAGCATGTAGATGTTAAAGAGAAGAGGCCCCAAGATGGAGCCTTGAGGAACCCCACATGTCATATTTGTCAACTCAGATGTGTAGTTACCTATAGAAACAAAGTTGTTTCTGTCCTTTAAGTAGGATTCAAACCAATGTAGAACTGTTTCCGAAAGTCCCACTTAGTTTTCCAGTCGGTCTAGTAATATGATGTGGTCAATAGTGTCAAACGCAGCACTGAGATCTAATATTACTAAAACTGAAGTTCTGCCACTGTCTGTGTTTAAAGAGCAACTTCCAGGTTAAAGACACCTGTGAATAAATGTGTAGGAAAATGATGAATACACTAGATTTTCAAAAAACATACAGAAATATACACTACAGTGACATCTGGCGTCGTTTTTGGAAGAAATGTTCACTTCCGCATAAAAAAGCCTCGGCACGTGACCTCCCTCGTGTGACGTAACACGGGGGACACAAGGGGGAGAGCGGCCGGTGTAACGTATTAATAAACATGGATCCCAATGCTAGTTTCGACACAGAAGAAGTTGAACATGAATATTCGAATGCTTATGACGGACCACAACCTCATAATTATGAGCCTGCTAGGCGTCCAAGAGACCAGGAGCAGCCAAGGATTAGAAGAAATAACGGCCATCGGAGAGAAATTGAGCTGTGGTGTGAGGAGAACCAGTGGAGAACTGGGCAGCTATCTTGGTGAGTGACCGGCGTTAGCTACAGAATGTTAGCTAACGTCACATCACAACATTGTAAAGTTAGCTATCATATATCAGGCTATAACTAAAGTAGGATTGATAATATAGTAACGTTACTGGCAGGACTGTTGATACTGATCCATAACAGAAACTAATGCGCAAGTATCAGCCGTATCTCGCGTTACCTAATGCAACTCCACACTACGGTGCTGTGTACCGGAGGAGAGACGCGAGATACAGCTGATACTTGACGATCTGGCGGAGAAAGTTTGTGGAGCCTCCGTTGATATGTCGTTGTAAATGGCTTGATGGAAAGCAGGTGTGTAGTCGGGGAGGGTGCACAGATGATTGCAGCAGGTGAGTGGAGGTTGAGCCGGGAGCCAGGAGTGACAGCCACCACGCACACACAAACAACACAGTACCGGAGGGGAGAGAGAGAGAGCAGCGAAGGGGGTGGGGGGGAGAGAGAGAAGTAATACGTTTTCCTGATAAAGCTGTGGAGAGTATGTGCTACAGGGAGGTGGATGCATAACGCACCCAGGAACGAACGCTAGCTCCGGTCCTTTTTACTGTGGACTCGATGTCCTGACAGGCTGGTATTTGTGCAACCTGCACAAACACAATACTGCACCATGATTACAAATGGTGAAATACAATGTAAAACTACCGAAAAATACCAGCTCCTTAAAACACAACCGCTCTACTCAACGCAACTCTACTTGTGTCCCCTGCGTGATGTAATATGACGCGTTTGACGTATGACCTTAAAAAAAAGCCGTTTTTAAGAGCAGAGCTCAAAATTGCTCCTTTCCCTCTGAATTCCTGCCATTATGTCTCGTAAAACATATCAAATCCTGCATTCACTTTCTTAATTGTAATTTTCAAGCAAGTTTAAGCATAAATGTAGAAAAAATAAAAACCTGCAAGATGCTATTTAAGTGGATGTCATTGAAGACCTTTACAATAGCATTCTCAGTGTTGTGGTTTGGACGAAAGCCTGACTGGAACACATCGAAACAGTTATTTAAATGCAAGAAGTTACTCAACTGTTGAAAAACAACTTTTTCAATGATTTTACCTAGAAATGGTAGGTTTGATATGGGCCTGTAATTGTTCATCACTGAAGCGTCTAGATCAGCGGTTTTCAAAGTGTGAGGCGCGCCTCCCCTGGGGGGGGGCCAGAGAGCTTCAGGGGAGGCGCAGCGTGAGACACAAAAAAACGAGAAAAAGACGAGTAAAGTGACATTTGCCCACTTGTGGATGTCTGTGGAGACCGAGTTCCCCCACCTCGCCAAAAAGGCTGTAAAAGTGCTCGTTCCCTTCACCTCCACCTACCTGTGTAAGTGCAGGTTTTCCGCATTGACTTTGATCAAAAGCAAGTGCCGGTAAAGGCTGCAGCCAGAGTATGATCTGCGTTTATTCCTGTGTGCATCAAAGACACAGATTCATTGTTCCCACTAAAGTAGGGGTGAGCGTAATAAGGAGGCAAAGTTGAAGTTCAGTGTGTTGCCGGGAGCATATAAGGATTTATCCACCATGTTGAAAATGTTAAAAAAAATATTTCTTGAGAACACGGCGTGCGGAAATATACGGGTCGTGCTGCAGCTAGATTGGCCTTTCCTCTGTAATAAAGGTGTCGGCGACTGACATGCAAGGAAGAACGGCTGTCCACAGGCTGTTCCAACTTTAACAACTGTATTAACTTCCAGGGTAGCGAATTGAACATGCAATTGTAATTGGGTTTGTGGTATACTTTCACGCATGTTCCACAACACACAAACTGAACAACACTCAATTTTTCGATCGCTACCAGTGTCCTTGCGATCTTGTTATAATAACAAGTGCACGTTACTGATGCAATATGGTTGAGACCATTCAGGCTTATTCTAGAGGGGTGCAAGGAATAGTCCAAGTAGTGGGGGAGTTTTATACAATATGTTTAAAACATAAAAATAAAAAGGTTTAAAAAAGTTATTGTTTAATGTTTTAAGGAGGTGACGCTACTCAGCCAATCAAATCGGTGCAGTCAGCACGATAGATTCAAACACACACACACAGAGAGGAGAGAAAAAGTCGGAGTAATTTCAAATGGCGGAAGGTAGACAGCGAAAACAAAGCATTTAATTACATTTTCTCTTACTGGACCTCTTTGAAATGCAATTGAATACCCCTGCATTATAGCAACAACAACAATAATAATAATAACAGCAATAATAATTGGGATGGGGGGCGCGGCTGTTCTTAGGTTCTCTGAGGGGAGGCTCACCTACCCACACTTTGAAAACCCCTGGTCTAGATTATTCTTTTTTAAGAGCGGTTTAATGACTGCAGTTTTCAGGGCCTGTGGAAAAATACCTGAGTGAAGAGATTTGTTTACTATATGAAGTAGATCATCTGAAGCTATGCAAGGAAAAAAATCTTGGAAAGATTCTGTTGGAATAATATCAAGGCAGCAGGAGGAGGATTTCAGAAATTGAATAATGTCCTCTAGGTTTTTATCATTAATCTGATGGAACTGTGTCATGATGTCTGAATTGATATTAGGTGGACATAGGGACAACACATTTGCTGTACCTGATACAGAGGCACTGACTGCTTGTCTGATTTTCTGAATTTTGTCAGTGAAGAAGGAGGCAAAATCATTGCACGCCCTGGTGGATAGAAATTCAGAGGCTACTGACAAGTGCGTTGTTTTTGTTTTTGGTAATGATGTCAGAGAACAAAGACTGTCGTGCGTTTTTCAATTCCAAATTATAAAGGCCAAGTCTCTCTTTATAGATTTCAAAGTGAACCTGGAGATTTGTTTTTCACCACCTGCGTTCAGCTTTTCGACACTCTCTTTTTTCTGCTCTCACGGTCATGGCCTTTCTCCATGGAGATACTTTCTTGCCAGACACTTCCTTTACCTTAGTTGGAGCAATGGCATCTATAACATTTTGAATTTTTGAATTAAAATGATCTACTAGCTCATTTACTGAGATGTTAGCAGGGGCGAGTGTGGAAGAAAAATTCTAAGTAAACATTTCCCTAGTATTTTCAGTTAAATATTGCTTTGTGGTTACCTCTTTTTGAACATTTTTGTGAACAGAAATAGAGCTCTCATAGAAAACACATCAATGATCAGAGAGTGCAACATCAGTCACCACAACCTTAGAGATATTCAGACCCTTTGAGATAATTAAGTCCAGAGTGTACCCCTTATTGTGCGTGGGCTCCGTCACATGCTGAGTCAGTCCATAGTATCAAGAACACAAAACAGTTCTTTAGCCCCTCTGTCCTGGGGGTTTTCAACATGGATGTTAAAATCACCAACAATGACAAGACGGTCAAAGTCAATACACACTATAGACAGCAACTCGGTAAAATCATCAAAAAAGCTTGCACAGTATTTGGGTGGTCTATAGATATTTAGGAACAGAGCTCGAGAGGAGCATTTCAGCTGAAGGGCCACATATTCAAAAGAAGCAAAGTTCCCATAAGATGTCTTCCTGCATTGAAGGGAATCATTGAACAAAATAGTAACTCCCCCCCCTTTCTTATGCATTCTTTCCTGACTCATAAAACTAAAGTTGGGAGGGGTTGATTCAATAAGAACAGCTGCACTGTTATTTTGTTCAATCCAAGTTTCTGTTAAAAACATAAAATCAAGATTGTGCTCAGAGATAAAATCATTGATTAAAAAAGTTTTTCCTGACAAAGACCTGACATTTAATAAAACTATTTTAAGTTCGTTAAACACACTATCAGTCAGGTTTTTTGTAACAAACTGTGGTTGACATGGAATCACTGCTAAATTTGATAAACTCACACAAACGTTTGAGCGCTTCCTGTATCTAAGATAATTCACTGCTCTTAATCTATTACCTATCAACACAGATATTGGCAAAGCGACAGGCAGGCAGGGCCCTGGCATGTCCTGGAAAAAGTTGACAGTGCCATACGCCCTTGAGCCTGGACCCAGCAAATATCAATTTGCAGCGTTTGTACACACACATCCCTATCAGGCTTTGAAGGGGAGGGAGGACCCACCACCCTGCTCCTCTCATCATAGGAGGGCAGGATGAGGTCTACACTGTAGGAAGGGGGGTTTGGAAATCTGCTTCCATCTTCCTTGTATTGTTTTGGTTTGGATGATTGTGGTAGGCAACGTGATGAAGCCGGGGGAGATGGTGCGTGTCTCTGCTTCTGTGATTTTGGTGGGCGTCGTTGAGGGGCGGGGGTAAAGGACATTCTGCCAACCCTGCGTATCGCCTTCATGCGGTCATTGAACTCCAGGGGGGAGGGAGAGGGTGAAAGGGAGAGCGGAGAGTAGAGAGAGCTGGGGGAAAAATGAAGAGTAACCTCAAAGGCGTTGACAGGGGGGGTGACGGGCAGTAGAGACTCCTCCAATTGTGTCATAGGTCTCCCATAATCAGAACATTCCTCAGGCGGGTGCAGTGATACTTCTTCAAGGTTTTCTGCGCGATGTGTTGTGTCTTTCTCCTGTTTTGATTCCTCTTGCCGCTTGTCCTTGGCAGAGGGAACAGATTGATGACGCAGGCAGTTGAATATGTTAGAGATAAACAATTTCACTCCTGACTTGTTCAGGCAAACTCCATTTGCCTTATAAAGATGTCTGTGATCCCAGAAAAAGTTAAAATTGTCAATAAAATGGACAGAATGGTCAGTACAGGCAGTTGAAAGCCAGGTGTTCAGTGCAAACAGTCTGCTGAATCTCTCCACTCCTTTCCTGACTGGCGGTAGAGGGCCACTAATGAACACCTCTGCATTTAGAGAGCTGACAGTTTCCAACAAACATTTAAAGTATTTTTTCAGCACTGCTGACTGTTGTTTCACAACATCATTTGTTCCAATGTGCAGTACCACATTCTTCACAGTCGGATGTTCAGCCCCAATATGCAGGATCTTCTCAGCCAAGTCAGAGACCATATCCTTGGGAAAACAGAGTACTTTGGTGTTGTTCTTACTACACAGACTTTTTACATCTCTTACAGCAGAGTCACCCACAATCAGAGTTTCAGGCCCAGTCGTTAGCTTTCCCTCTAGCCTTTTACTTTTGGAGTAGCTATTGGTCCTTACCCTGCTGTGTGAAGAGGACAGGTTATCCAGTTCATCAGAAAGAGATCTCCGGTTCTCGGTCAGCGGAGCGTATCTGTTCTGGATTGGCACACTTGGTGGTTTAGGAGGATTGTTTGTAATTCTTCCTTTAGCAGCTGTCCATGGCTGTTTCCTAGTATGAATAGGAGTTGAAGAGGCGCTCTTCCTGGGTGATAACAATGCAGGCCAGCCGGTCGCATAACAGATTTCAGAGCGCTGGGCTCTGCCTGTTATTCGTCCTCCCAAATCCCATGGAAATGATTTACTCTTATGCTACGTTCACACCGGACGCGATGTGAATATTCGCTTCGCTCTAAACGCTCCTATCGCATCGCTCTAGTCGCTCAAGTTTCACCGCGGCTGCCAGCTGTGTTTACTCGCATCATTCAAACAAGACGCGCTGGCTCGGGAGCTACAACTACAACAAAATGAACATATTTTACCGTGATTAAATTGTAATACACGTTTCTAAATGATGCCGACATAACAACATACTGATACCGGTTAGTAAAAACCATGAATTAATGCTTGACAAGTCTGCAGACAAGACGGCGGGCGAAAAACCTTTTTAAATGCTTGTTTTATGAATGGAGATTGGGTCGACCAGGCTAAGCTAACGTTGTATATTCTCACTCCACACTTACAACAACGGCCTACAGACATAAATAAACCAGCGACTGTATTCGCCATGACACAGACAGTCTGTGGTTTGTACTTGTTTAACTTCTGTACAGTTTCTGAGCAGATATGAGGAGCTGTGATCTCTGTGTGCTAACTGCTAACAGCTAATGGCTGATGTTTTCTGCTTGAACGTCAGTGACGGCAGGCTGAGATCCTCACCTCTGATTGGCTTCCGCGAGAACGCGTCACGTGAATTTGACGCTCGAGTTGAAAAAATTGAACTCTCGCGTTTGACGCGGCCCCCTTCAACGCCTCAATCGCGTGATTCGCGCCGCGTCCACTGCTTCATGCGCGCCGTCGGAACGAATTCGCGTCTGATCGTGTCTGATCGTGTCTCTGCATTGACTTTACATGTAATCGCGCCGCCCCCAAACGTTGCATCGCGTCCGGTGTGAACGTAGCATTAGGCTTTGCACCCAGAGAGTTCCAGGGAGGACTACCACTTGTAGATTTATTACCCGGTACACAGCCCTCCTGTTCCTTGGAATCCTTGTAGCTGCTAACTAGCTGTGAGTTAGCATACCCTTTTCCATTATTTTGCAACACTGGTAAAGTGGTGTCATTCCCACAACATAGTCCATTCACTTCCACGTTAACTTCCAACCGTTGCATTTTCATTTCCAACACAGCCATCTTCTGTAGAAGTTTTTGGAAGTCATCTGTAGAGAACGGAGGCATTTTGCTACCAACTAGCTTAAGCTAAATAACATGCAGTACCAGGCTTTAGCTGTTGCTAGGCCACGCTACTGTAAGACTGAGGTCGTCGTAAAAATGTTGAAATATGGCTGAAACCCTCCGTCTATTTACGAAGATGAACTGTCCCAGTGATAAGTTAATGTCCAGGAGCCGCTGCTCGAAGTTTTCAGAGAATAAGAATAGGAAAATCAGCATAAAAAGTAAGCATAGGCAAGAGCAAGCAGAAAAGCGTCTGCACTGTAAGAAAGCAAGGGAAGGGAAGATCCTTCGTTGTGAAGAGTCTGGTTAAGGCTACTAACAATTTATAATAGGTGCAGTGAAGACTCATGGCCAATCCAATATGTATCAATCACCGTCAGAATCACAAAAGCAGACAAAGGATCAAAGTCTGGTAAATTATAATAGAGATACTGTAAATATTTAGAAGTCTAGGCCTATATATTAAATACAATAGAGCTAGTGCTCACTATCAGTGGCGGCCGGCCCATAGGGGCGCTAGGGGCGCAGCCCCACCTCTTCCCACATTAAAAATGTAAATAAAATAAAAATATATATATATATATATATATATTTTTTAATATATATTTTTTATTTAAATTTTTTATGAACAAGGTAAATATTATATAATTGGTATCAGTAAAATGTATAATCTACAATAAAATCTCGTTTAAAATGGTGTTACGATGTCTAAAGTTACTGATAAGTCACATGTTTCCTGCGTGGCCTTGCCCGTGTATCATTACCCTCTCTCGTCTGGGCGCTAAGAGAGGAGCCCTCAACCAGTGCAGCAGTAGCCACTAGCAGCTGACTGTTGCTATCTGTAAACTATGGCTCCGAAACATAATTTCAGCCAATCAGCATCGTCAAATCTGATGATCACCGGGCGCCAATGTCAGCGCCCGCTGCAGGGTTATGGCTAGAAAGGATCCATCTTGTGTAAAACTCTTGCGAGAGTTTGCGAGTCACGTGGCTGAATGTTTACGTTTGACAGGCAGCCTTTCAGTTATGATCGTTAACATCAGTGGGCCACAGCAAATGATGGTGAGAAGCTAAACTATCTATTAATTATGTCAATTACAGGGAGTGTGATTGTAACTGTGTGTGTGACTAGCTGGATGCAAAGAGGTAAACACTGTCTTTTGTTTCCCATGCTTGCTCTTCAAACAGCCGGGGATAGATACTATGTGCCCGTGCTAAATAAACACACACACACACACACACACACACACACACACACACACACACACACACACACACACACACACACACACACACACACACACACACACACACACACACACACACACACACACACACACACACACACACACACACACACACACACACACACACACACACACACACGCGCACACAAACATATTATTGTAGTTTTGACAGCATCCATCAAACTAGATGTTTTGCCTTAATGGTCTGTTTTCTAATATTTCTATGTTTCTGAACCACGTCTGTGTCTGCATAAAATGTTCGTATTTAGTCTCCTCAGGGTTCCCGCGGGGTCTTAAAAAGTCTTAAGTTTGATAATCTGAATGTAAGGCCTTAAAAAGGTCTTAAATATGACCAAAAAAATAAGAAAGGTCTTAAAAATGATCGGATTTGAAAGGTACTTCTGTGTTGCGATAGCGTCTAAATGTGTTTTGGGGAAAATGTCCGGGCTGCAAAGTAACCAGTACGGTAATAGCCTTTCAGTTCCCCCCAACAATTTGTATTGAATTAAATCAAAATGGAACCAGTAATCACTAACTTTGTTTCCCCCGGCCCCTTATTGGAGAACACCCAGCTAGTAACCTAACCTATCAACCAAGCTTCAGCTTGCAGCAGTCAGAAACTCATGTATCTTCGAATCTACTTCCAAATTAATATGGGGAAGTGTCAGTTCAACCGTATTTGGTTGGAAAACCTCTAATTTAGTGCTTGGTTGAAACCAGTGGAGGGGAACGTGTTTGAAGCCCACCGCACCTTTTGCAAAAGAAATAAGCGTTTGTTTTGCAGCAGCTCCCGCAGCAACACCGGGGGAACCTCCGGGCAACGTTTGGGTCTACGTCAACCCTAAAAGCGGAGGTGCTGTAGACGCTAAATACCGTAGCTAAACACCAATCATACAACAGCAACGATGAAATAGTGTAGCCAATTTAATTGAAGGAGTAATTTCTCAAAATGTTCCCTGTGTGGTTTATTCACCATTACAATAGCCCCACCTAAAATAATTTCCACCAGCCGCCACTGCTCACTATAATGAAACCTATAACATGATGAAATGACAAGGTATGCAATATATTTTTCTTTTTGTTTCTATTATTTTATTTAATTCAAGTTCCAAGCACAACAAGTTAGAATGTATTGAGTAGACACAGAAGAAGCTTTATCAAAAATACGAATCAGGTGCTCCTAGAGGATTAGGCCTCAAGGAATAGCCTACGGCTCAGTCATTTTCAGTCCAACGAAATTAACATGTAGGCCTAACATTGCTTAAGATTTCTACTAAATGAAACGTAGGCCAAAAGGAGGAGCCCTGCTATTTGCCAAACAACGCCTAGAACATAGGCTAGCTGGTCAAATCTAAATCACTTTTAACGACACATAGCTAATGGGTCTGAGGGCCACCTTTTTTTTTAGATTGGGCATAAGTGCTTGGGTTTAAGAGAGGCGAAGTCCCGCCCATCTACTTCCGACCCATGGGACCTTATTTTAGAAAAATTATGTATTGAAGTCAATGGGGAGAGGAAACTTATCTCTCGATCCCGTTTGAATTGTGCCACGGATTACACACATGATGTTTGTCAATCTTAAAAAATCTTTGTTTGTCGTAAAACTGTTGAAATATAAGACTATCAAAAATACGCAACTAGAAAGACTACAAATCCCAGAATCCCGGTCCCGCATGCTGGCTCTTACGGAACCAACTCACTCCCCTTGTGTGTGTGTACAGCTCTCAACATTCCCAGACTTGTAGTGATTTTCACCTCTTTTAATACTTTTTGCCTCATTCTGAAATAAATAAGTGAAATATGCCAACGTGACGGCCGTCTTGGTGTGTGGTGCGGACTGGGGGAAAAAAGTGGCCCGGGGATTAATTGACAGACAGGCCCACTTAATGCGCGGCATGTATCGGCCGGCCGGCGACGAAAGTATGTTACATAACAAAAAACCCTATGCATTTTATGTTATTTTGGATAATTATTCATATAGTAATCACATTACCTGAGCCCTTGGGTTGCCTAGAGCAAAAATAGTTACAGCATATATTATTTAATGATTTTAATGTTAACAGATCATTGATGCAATAACATTTTGACCCAATTTGCCTGACTTGACAAATGGAATAAAACATGGGCGTAGGAAGCATCCTCAATGTGGGTGAGACAATTTAACAGGGGGTGTGGGCAGGTGGTGGACCTCACCTCCTCCAGCAGGGTCCGGGGGCAAGCTCCCCCGGGAAGATTTTTTTTTAAATGTTGAAGTTAAATGCATCAATCTGGTGCACTGAGAGCAAAATTAGGGACTAAATCTATGGCAGTCAGTAGGGGCTTGGACTGTGAGCCATAGGGTCGCCGGTTCAAGTCCCCGACCAGACCTACTTTTGGAGTGTGGACTTCTACTTGGAGAGGTCCCAGTTCACCTCCTGCCCTGCCGTGGTGCCCTTGAGCAAGGCAACGGACATCCCCCTTCCCCCCTCACTCCCATTGCTCCCTGGGCGCTGTACAATAGCTGCCCAGTGCTCCTAGTACTAGACTGCTGGTACTAGGATGGGCTAAAAGCAGAGAACACATTTCACTTTGCTGTGTGCTGTGTGCTCTGTATGTGTGACCATTAAAGAGGGTTTCATCCCACTTCCCCCTTTTCTATCCTACGGGTACAGCCGTACAGCCACTCCCCCTGAACCCTGTTTCCCTGCCAAACTCCCGGTATTCCCAATGGCCAGTCCGCCCCGTGCGAGACGGGAGATGTAGTTCATTGAGCGGTTTCAGACAAACAGTTACTTCGCAGTTTTACGACACGTTTTTATTTATTTTTAATTGCAAAATTATCTTTTAAATTGACAAACATCATATGTTTAATTTGTGGCATAATTCAAACGGGATCGAAAGATAATCTTTCTCTCCCCATTGACTTCAATGCATAACTTTTCCGAAATAAGGTCCCATGGAGTTCCCCCGGAAAGGGAGGGACTTCGCCTCTGGCCATAGGAAATGTCAGTCCTACTTCACACAAAAAATGAAGCTCCACTATATTTAACAGACACATTGGAATATTGGAAACAAAAAAATAAACAGGAAACCCGTTACTGCCAAATATATACGGTAACAGAGGTAGAATGTAGCCAATTAAGGCTGGTAAAATACTTTTAAGTATGAAAGCCCTTAAAGCTTTGACCTATAGCCTACTTATGGTTCTATGGTGGGGGGTGTAGGGTATTTTAGCTCTGAGTTAGGATTAGCTGAAAAGAGTCCAAGAAGTTTATTTACAAGTTAACAGTGTTTAATAAAACAATGATACAATGACATTGCAAAAGGTGACTCAGGCCCGAGTGTGCTCCCTCCAGTCTCCGTGATGGACGCATGGATGGACGGCTGGAAAAGAGACCGACTTCCTGTTTGTGTCACATATTTATTATCTGTAGTCTTCTCCTATTGGCTTAGCGGGTCCAAGGCACGTATTGTCGTTTTCTGACGTTAGTTTTACAATCTTCTAATATCTGTTGGTCATTTAAACATTCCCTAATAATAGTATTGCAGCGTCAATAAGTGAGACTTGAAGACAGTGTGTTTAGTGTGCAACACCACGTGTCATTCTCCTTATATTCATCTACACAAAATAATATTAGTTACATGCTAATGCTACAAACACCGTCTGAACAGACAGGAAGTCGAGTGTTTCGACAATGTCGTGAACATCCGGTTACAGAATAAAACAGTGTTATTAATTTAAAGTTACGCCACATATATATTGATTTTATTCCTTACAGGGGCTGGCCTATTCCACTACCGCCTTGACTGAAATGTCTGTTGAAACGCATCAGGAGAAGGCGTTGAAACCGTCCATCACCGAGACGGTTGCATTTTGGGGTGAGCTGAGCACAAGATTTCCAAGACTGAAAAGTCTTTCTACTGGTGCACTGGATGGCGTTGGGGCATTAGAGCGTAGTGTGTTTTTTTTTATTCTTGGAAAGTGGTGCAGGCTTTCCATCGTAATGGCAGAATTGAAATAAGACATTACCTCTGTTTCCACTGACATGGGCGCATCAGCTGTGGTAACGGGTTGTAAGTCAAAGGCTCCTCACTGGAGGCAACTGCAGCAGGTTGAGGGGGACATATTACCTACATTTAATTAGTAATGCGTAAAAGTAATACATTACTGTAACTCTGTTACTTTTGTAATGTGTTACACCCAACACTGCTGAAATGTGGGCTGTCTTTACGTTGAACTCCTGGCAACGTTCCGCCCACGTCCCAACCAGTGTTGCTACAAGGTACAGGATATACAGCCCCAGGACAAGACCAGCTATGCTATGCTAGGTTTAGACAGTTACCTATGGAAACTATGACAATGGTGCTGAGTCTTTTCAATAAAATCTGGAGAGAAGGAGATATGCCAAGTTTGTGGAAAACAGCAGTCGTGCTACCATTCAATAAGCCAGGGAAAGATACAGCTAACCCTGGTAAATACAGACCAATAGCTCTTACATCACACCTATGTAAATAGGTGGAACAGATCATTGTCCCTAGGCTCTTACATGTACTGGAAAAGAAAGGGCTGCTGAGTAGTTTTCAGAGCGGATTTCGTAAAGGGCGGTCCACAATAGATGCATTAGTAAGAGTGAGTAATGATGTGGAAAAAACATTGAAAATGAAAGAGATAATGGCATTAGGCGCGTTCACATCGGAGTACTTTTACCCGTACTTTTCCCGTTTAGTTCCGTTGCGTTCACACCAAAAAGTACTTAGTTCCGAGAACTTTTACCCCATTTGTAGTGCCTGCTAGAGAGGTGGTACTATCCTGGGGAGAAGAAAGTACCAATTTCGATTGGCTGGGCGAATTGCAAACCACGCCCCGCAAAACTCTGAAAAGTTTTGTGAAGCCGTCATTGTATTTGCTGGCATTAGCATTAGCCCCGCGTACCAACGGAGAGAGAATAACTTATGGCAACACAAAAAAAAACATGTTAGCGGTGGAGTGATGAGTAGGTGTCTGCGTTCTGCCGATTTACTCGGAAGGAGCCAGTCCCCAACTCCAGGGACTTCCGGCCTGGGACTTCGGGTGGCAGTATACGCCGTGAAGTGGTTTGCGGCCTGCCAGTAAACCCAAAGCAGAAGAAGTGACATCAGCGGCTTCATTTGCCTAATCTTCCCTCACGGAACTTATTCCTGTGTGAACGCGATCTGTACTTAGTGCCATAGGGCCACTAAGTACGGCAAAGTACTTGGTGTGAAAGCGGCTAATAGTGTACTTTGACATTGAAAAGGCGTATGACTTATGTGGAGGGATGGATTACTGATCAAATTGAGTAGAATGGGTATTGGAGGGAGAATGTACAATTGGGTAAGGGCCGTTTTATCAGACAGGACATTTAGAGTAAAGGTTGGAGCAGATATTTCAAATTATTTTGAAATAGAAAATAGTATTCCCCAAGAGAGTGCAGTCAGTCCAATATTATTTAACATCATGATTAAGGACATATTGACGTGCTTAGACACATGCATTGCTGGGAATATGCAAAGTTCCAGGGGCGTGGGTTTGGCTGGACGAGTAAGAGAGAGAGAACGAGGGCATATGGAGTGGAGACCATCACGTTTGCCAAAGCAACCCCATTTAGCAGTGTTCCACCATGGCTTTCCCCAGAAGCTAACATAGATGTGAGTATCATAGAAAGAAAAAAAGAGTGGCAAATAAATGGAGTGGGAATTAAAACAAGTATGTATCTGAACGAAAAGTACTACAATTACCTAAAAATGTACACAGAGGGTTCTAAGAACAAGGAAGAGTGTGTTGGAGTTGGTATATACATCCCAGACTTTAAAATATTGATCTGAAAAAGAGCGTCTGATCAATTATCAGTGTATACAGCAGAAATGCTGGCTGTAATAATAGGATTACAGTGGGTTGAAGAGGTCAGACCAGATAGGGTGGTTATATGTACAGATTCATTATCCATGCACACAGTCAACAACAACTGCCAGAGAAGACATTCTCATAGAACTGAATCATAGCCTGTTAAGACTGCACAGAGGCGGTATAGATCTGCAGTTCTGCTGGGTGCCTGCACATGAGGGGGTGAAAGGGAACGAGTGTGCTGATAAATGAGCAAAAAGTGCACTACAAAAGAAAATAACATTACCAGTTCCACTTGGAGAAGGAGAAGGAAAAGCATTCATTAAGAAAAAAGGGATGGAGATCTGGCAGAAAATTTGGGAGGAAGACCAGAAAGGCAAAGAGTATCATCAAGTTCAAAAGACAATCACAATTAATATTTATAAAGAAAGAAACAGAAGGGAGGAAATCATGATTGCTAGACTCAGACTGGATCACACAGCTTTGAATGGTACGCTGTATACAGGGGCGCCGTAAGGGGGTGAAAAGTTAGGACGATTCTAAGGGCCCTTGACTGACAGGGGCCCAAACATTTTTAGAACATTCATAAAAAAACGTTTAAGTAACCAATGTGATATCTTTTCATCTGGCCCAAAATCCCTGACGGCGCCCCTGGCTGTATATCATGGGGAAAAGTAACAGTGACAAGTGTAGGAACTGTGGAGTTAAAGAAGATGTAGAACACATGTTGTTACATTGTGACATCTATAAAGCGGAAAGAGAAAACCTAAAGGCTAAAGTTATAGAGGCAGAGAGGGAATAGAGAACCGCAGTGACGCGTCAAAAACCAATGCAATTTCTCCATAGGATTTTGGAAAATAGCTCGAAATAAGGTCTGTGGTTGACACACATTTAAGAGAGGGATCACGTTTTGTTCAGCCAGATAATCTCCACATGTCAACCCTACTTTTATAATTTTTGAATCATAAATCTAGTCGCCAGAAGCAAAATGCTAACGCTATGCTATAGACGAACTACAAGCCAGTACAGCAGCAGGGTCGCACGACTTCAACGTCACGCCAACTTAAGATCGTTTCAACTGACTTGCACTGAAACTGCACTTTGAACACTTTAAATATATTAACATTTTAAACTGTATACCCCAGTTATCTAGGCCCTTTTTGTTTTGTTTCATGTATACCACGTTTATCTAGGCCCTTTTTGTTTTGTTTTATGTATACATGTCACACTGTGGGAAACGATATTTCGATATTTCTGGATACAACGCATGTAGAATTTTTGACAATAAAGCTGACTTTGACTTTCGCGCGCTTGCATATTTTAACAAAGCTTTTAATTTTAGCCACACTGAATTTAACTAGAAGTCATGGCTGTGTCAATTACCAGTCTGATATCGTTTTACAAAGATGACAAGAGTGTAGATAGAGGAGAGAACCACTACAAGTCAGGACACGTAAAACAGTGCTGCCTAGATGAAGGTGTGCTTACCGGTGTTGTCAAGGTTTATAGTGTCGGTGAGTAGTGATAGCAAGAGTACCGTTAGCCTAGAGTTAATTTATTCACATACATTCCCATCAACAAATCCATTTTATGTGTCACATGAAATCTTTATTAGGCAAGGCAAGGCAAGTTTATTTATATAGCACTTTTCAACACAAGGCAATTCAAAGTGCTTTACAAAAAATGAAAGACATTAAGAAAATGGCATTTAAAATCAGTCATTAAAAAGAAAAGCTAATCAAACATTAAAAGAAAAAATACATGGATAAAAGTTACAGTGCAGTTTAAGATATGAATAGTTCAATTAAAAGCAGCGACAAAAAGAAAAGTCTTCAGCCTGGATTTAAAAGTAGTAAGAGTTGCAGCGGACCTGCAGGTTTCTGGGAGTTTGTTCCAGATATTTGGAGCATAATAACTGAACGCTGCTTCTCCATGTTTAATTCTGACTCTGGGGACAGAAAGCTGACCAGTCCCTGAAGACCTGAGAGATCTGGATGGTTCATAATTTAGCAGGAGGTCAGAAATGTATTTTGGGCCTAAACCATTCAGTGCTTTATAAACCAGCAGCAGTATTTTGAAATCTATTCTTTGACACACAGGAAGCCAGTGTAAAGACGTCAGAGCAGGAGTGATGTGATCCACTTTCTTAGTGTTAGTGAGGACTCACGCAGCAGCGCTCTGAATCAGCTGCAGCTTTCTAATATATGTTTTAGTGAGACCTGTGAAGACACCATTGGAGTAGTCCAGTCTACTGAAGATAAAAGCATGGACAAGTTTTTCCAAATCCTGCTGTGACATCAGTCTTTTAATCCTAGATATGTTCTTTAGGTGATAGTAAGCTGATTTAGTAACTGTTTTAATGTGACTGTTGAAACCCAGGTCAGAGTCCATGACTACACCTAGATTTCTGGCTTTATCTGTTGTTTTGAACATTGCAGACTGAAGCTCAGCGCTAACTTTTAAACGTCCTGCCTTGGCTCCAAAAACCATTACCTCAGTTTTATCTTTGTTTAATTGGAGAAAGTTCTGACACATCCAGTCATTGATTTGTTCAATGCACTTACTCAGTGTTTGAATTGGAGCATAGTCTCCTGGTGAAATGGTTACGTAAATGTGTGTGTCATCCGCATAGCTATGGTAACTTATTTTGTTGTTCTTCATTATCTTAGCCAGTGGTAGCATGTAGACGTTAAAGAGAAGAGGCCCCAAGATTACAAATATTACACACCAGAAAACACAGAAATATCCATGAAATAAACATACAGTAGGCTATAAACAATTAAAGGGATAATTGGGAAGGCATTACAAATGTAAATATATTTTAAATAATAAAACAATCCCACCACCACAGGTATCTACAGGAGAAGAGGGAATTCTCTCCACAAAATGTGAATGCCCACGTGGCTGCATGAGCCATCTTTGCCATCCACAATTTCAGCTGCACTGACACCCCCTGTCAGTGGAAGAAGCCAAAGGCAGCTAAATGTATGCATTCAGTGGAGGATGTTGCAATGTTGTGGTTGTTAGAGTGTTAGGTGACTTTGATAAGTCTCGTGAACATTTTCACTATTTTGACATTTTCATAGATCAAAATTGAACTAAAGAAATAAATGGTAGATTCATCCATATTGAAAATAGGTGTCAGCTGCTACACTAATTATAATAGTTATATTTCTTAATTAATTAAGATAAGATATTACTGTATTGATCCCAATTTGGGAAATGTTTGTGTTGCAGCAGCATAACAAGAAAAACCAAATATAAGTTATTATATATACAAAAGTATGTAAGGGATGGAATATTAAATTGAATATAAATGTAAAATGTACATGTGATTTTACGTCCAAGAGAAGCTATGGAGCAGAGAGTTCTCTGCCAGCCAGAGGTGATTTGTTATTAGTTCAATATGTCAAACTGATTTCCCTGACTACAATCTTTAGTTACATGGTGAAACGTTATGCTGCTTGTACTAATTAGACTTATCATATAAGCCACACAGGTTTTAATAGGATATATTCATTATCTTTACTTAAGTTGTGGTCTTTTCAGCAGCGCCATCTCTAAAACGGCGATACAGTCACTACCCATCATTTACATTTCACCGTGGTATGGACAAAAATGTAACGTCAGCTTACCTCATGACACGAATCCAGACTCTCCTTTGGAAAACATTGGACGGTAGTGATGACCTACTCGCTCCCCACTCCTGTCCCACCAAACACCGAAGTACATTGTTGACCTTTTTACATTTACTTTGAACTTTTCCTCTATGATTGCTCCACGTTAGCTTTCTATCAAACCAAACACCAAGAAATCTTATTGTATTTACCTGTTCAAGAGGTTGCTCATACAATTTTAATGATACAGGAGCAATTTTATGCCGTTTTGTAAAACAAATGACTTGCGTCTTAGCTACTGACAGTTTGAATCCCCATTTATTTGACCATTTCTCCACTTCAACTATTGCAGCTTGTATTTTCTTTCCAACATGTGCTACGTTGCGGCCTTTTGCCCACAAAGCCCCATCATCTGCATACAAAAATGTTCCCACACTTGGATGAACTTGATTAAAAGTGTCATGTATCATTATATTGAACAACAACGGACTACATACACTACCTTGCGGAGTACCATTTTCCACATCATACACACTTGAATATTCTGCACCTACTCTTACTTGTATTTTTCTGTCCCGTAAAAAAATCATAAAACAATTATATGCTTTACCACCAATTCCCAATGATTTTAACTTGATTAGTAGTCCTTCCTTCCAGAGCATGTCATAAGCCTTTTCAATATCAAAGAAGACTGCAATCACTACTTCCTTGTTGGTCTGTGCTTTCCTGATGTCTGATTCTAAGCACAATATAGAATCCATTGTATTCCGACCCCTACGGAACCCACATTGATATGGTGATAACAGAGCTTTACTTTCTAAGATATATGTCAACCTTTCTGTAACCATTCTTTCCATGATTTTGCATAAATGCGATGTCAGGGCAATAGGTCTTTAGCTAGATGGATCTGAAGGGTCTTTCCCTGGCTTTAGTATGGGCGCGATTATTGCTTGTTTCCAAACCGAAGGAAGTTGGCCAAAAGCCCACACCCTATTAAACAATCTTAACACAATGACTAGAGAGTTATCCGTCATATATTCCAACATTTTATAGCAAACACCATCTTTCCCAGGAGTGGTTGACGAGCACTAATAATTGCTTTCCTCAACTCAAACATACTAAAATGCAGGTCCACCTGATCCCCTAACACTTCTACTCTATCCAATATTCTCGGTTTTTCCATTAATGTATTATCTCTGCACTGCCTGGCTTCCTCTGTAAGGTTATCTGAACTATGAACTTTCTTAAATGTCTGAGCTAGAAGTTCCGCCTTTCCTAAGTTTGTGACAGCTATTATGTCCCCTCTGCTCAAAACTGGCAACTCATAATTCCTTCGAGCTCCCCCCATTCTCCGAATCATGCCCCAAACATCTGCAAGCTGCACTTCTCTTCCAATGCTATTGCAATATTGCCTCCAAAAAGTGCGTTTTTGCGTTCGTATCGTCCTCCTTACTATAGCCTGGGCCCTTTTATACTGATTCAAAGCTTCCTGAGAATGGAGTTGTTTGAGTTGTCTGAATGCTTTATTTCTGTCTTTAATGGATTTGTTACATTCACCATTCCACCAGGGTACACTCTTGGTGCGCCTTACTCCTTCAACTTCCGGAATTGCTTCTTTAGCTGAATGTATGATAACCTTAACGAGCTCCTCATTCAATTTATTTATATCATCATAATTTTCCTCTTGAAGTGTTTTACATATATTCATACTTACAACTTGGAAAGCATCCCAATTAGCCTTTCCCAATTTCCATCTAGGAATTTTCTTCTCCTTTTCAAAACGTATGTTGGTCCCAACTTTAGTCATTACAGGATAATGATCACTGCCCACTGTAGTATGCTTTACCACACTCCATGTACTTATACCTGCTATAGCACTAGACACAAATGTCAGATCGAGTACTGTTTCTATATTCTTTGTACAATTATATATTGTTCCTTCCCCAGTGTTAATACACACTAGCCCGTGGTCATCTATAAATTCCTCAACTACTGCACCATTTGCATTCGTGCTACTGCTACCCCATAGTGAGTTATGTGAATTAAAATCCCCACACCATATGACTTTTCCTTGCAGTAAACCCCCAACATCCTCTAATATACTTTGATCTAATTTCCCACATGGATTATAATAATTTACTATATCTATAGGTCCTCTATCATTCCATACCCTTATAACTATTGCTTCAGGATCTGTACTTACATGCATAACTTTGTAACTTACACCACTCTGTATGAATGTTGCAACTCCTCCCCCTCTGCCAGAGTCCCTATCTCTTCTAACTGCAGTATATCCCTTCACAATAAAATCCAGTTGTGGTTTCAGCCATGTTTCCTGAATACAAATTACATTAGGTTTCTCTCCCAGATTGTCATTATATTTTTTAAGCCCTTGTCCATTTGCAATTAAACTTCTGGCATTCCACTGCAGTACAACTAACACCATCAAGTTGATCCACTGCATGTCTGAGATTGTTGAACATCATCATTTAGTATATCTTTCACACTTTCCCACTGCATCCCTTTCACATCAAGGTACTTTTCAGCTGATCTGACAATTATTTGTATTCTTTCATTCCGGCTTTTAGTCTGCGCTGAACAGTTGATAATCTCTGCCATAAACAATACAAACTCTGTTTTACTCACTATCAGAGTGTCCTCCTTCAACTTAACACAGTTGTGGACTTTTTCTGTTTCTTTGCTCTTATTCTTGTTTTCCATTGTAACCTGCGTTCCTCCTGAAACTGTCTTTGCTGCCTCTGCATAGCTTACTCCCTGCGTCACCCTGACTCGCTGCACCTCTTCTGCTTTCTTGCTAACCTCACATCCACGGTACGCTGAACTATGCTCCCCTCCGCAATTGCAACATTTCAGCTTTACCCCTTCTTCACATTTGCCGTATTCATGATCACCACCACATCTGCCACACCTTTGTTTCCCTCTGCACACTGCCGCCACATGTCCAAATCTCTGACATTTAAAACATCTTATTGGTGGTGGAACATACGGTCTCACATAATAACACATATATCCAATAAGTATTTTTTCCGGAAGCCTTTTTTCATCAAAGGTGATCAGAACCGAAAGACTATCTTCTTTAACCCCATTGCGGTTTGCTTTCATGCGTTTGACATCACTTATTTTTGCATTTGTTATATTCTCTTTCACATCATCCGCTGTAATTCTGACGGGGATTCCTGTCACCACTCCCCTGACTAGCTTTTTATCACTAAACAGTGAACACTCCACTTTCTTACCCTCCACTGTACTCATCTTTATTGCCCTCCCCTGTTGCTCTCTATCCCTACATTTGATCAACATTGATCCATTCCTCAATACTTTGGCACTCATTACCTCCGCGATTTCTTTACTGATCGATTTAGTTAACCGTATAGGGTTCCACTCGCCGAACAAAGCTCCCTTTTTCGCAAGTTTCACAACCACCATGAACTCCTGTTGCCTATTTCCGACTACTCTTTCTCTCCTTTCACCCTCACTATTACTCTCATCCGGATTAGTATTTCCTTGCTTTTTACGTTTATTCCTCCTCACTATATCCAATTCTCCATTTCCATAACTCCTGCCTACTCCCTCCATGTCTCCTAACTCGCTTCCTGACCCGTCACTTCCCTCTGCCATCTCTCATCCAGTCACAGTCCAGTGTTGCCACCTGTCCTGCTCCAAATGTTTGTCCAAACACTTGTCCTTGCCAAACAGTCTTCTGCACCTCAGTCTCGCTGTGTCAATCACCAAGAACTTCCTGTCCAACTGCCGTCCCACTGGTAGAGCTGCAGTCTGCACACGAGTCTGCCTCCAAGTGGACAGAGGAGATGTTGCTTCACCTTGGCCGGGAAACGATAGAACAAGCACGTTTCATGCAAAGACCTGTGGCTGCAACCCGGAGCAAAGCAACAAACCATTGCGTAGCTAACTAGTAGCGCTAGCTTTAGCTAACGTTAACTAACGAAACGAACTGCCGAGTAAAATTGGAAAACACTGGTAATTAATTATTCTATCATTTGTAAAACTACGGTGTTAAAAACGACAATTTCAAAAATACAGATTCTAATGGTCAGATATAGATATACAGATACTAAAGATAGGCATGTATGTACTTGCTTTCAAGCAGAACACAGGGGAAAACAAACTTAGCGGGAGTGTTTACGTGTTCGGCGTAATGACGTACAACGGTCTCGACAAGTTCTGTAGTCCTATTCAGCCACTCGGTAACAACCATCGTTTTTCAGACACGTAAACTCTTCAAAAATCACCAGTGGGGTCACTGCTGATGTATTTAATGTCGTAGAACAAAACGTGATTTATCTCTTAAATTTGTGTCAACCACAGACCTTATTTCGAGCTAATTTCCAAAACCCTATGGAAAAAAATGCATTGCTTTTTGACGAAGGAACCGGAAGTGCTAAAAATGCTAACTTACTTCCGGGTTTTACGACGCGTCACTGCGTTTCTCTATGGAGTGTGGTTGGTATTCTGGGAACAAAAGGAGAGGGAGTAAGAGCTACCAGAAAGGCACTGTTTACCTTCCTGAATGAAACTGGGGTAGGAAAAAGAATGTAACATTAGGTCAGGAAAGATCATAGATTTTGATTTTGTTTTATTTATTTTATGTTTTTTGTTTCTTTTTTTGATTAGATCATAGATAGATACGTCCATGGCCCTTTCTCATTTCGTCAAATCCCCCTCCTCGACTCCTCTGTCCTCCGGTAGTGACCCGGAAATGAATTTCAGCGCGCCATGTTGAAGGACATCTAATTTCTCTAAATGCACTTCGAGGACCGAGGATCAAGCGTCGAGGAGGCTCTCTGGAGGAGCTATAACCGAGGATACACTGATGGGTCCTCCACGGTCCTTCGCAGATGCATTTCCGGGAACGTTGGGTCTAAAATAGGCGTGACACACCGCTGGAATCATTTCAAAACCATGGCGGGAACAATGCACAAATGTAAGTGTTGACAAATGATACGTTGCATTAGTTATTTAAGAAGTGAAATGCGCGATCCAACTCCGCCCGTCTGTATGCAGTTAGAGCCCTCTAACCGCATTCCTTATTGACATTTCACCTGATATTCTTTATGTTTTTATCCACATTTTAACTACACCCAATCCTGCTACAGCATACCATGATGTTTAAAAGTGCAAACGTTAATTTTTTTGTAAGAGTGTTAAATCAACCAGAACTTTGTTTAGCATTCAGCACCATCATTTGGTTTGGGCTATGTTGTACAATAGAATCCATCGCTCATTACAGTCTGTAAATCTTCCAACAGTTTTAAGCTACACCTTTTACTTTGTCTTTTCACAGGGACAGAGCAAGACACTCTGACCCTCATGAAAGTGAGGGTCGAGAACGATAACAATTTTACTGGCCGAAGGCACACTGCCAAGAAAGCCTGGGAGTGAGTGACATTTTCCCGGATTGGGAACATAATAGATCCGTATTTTACGGCCATGCATGAGGCCATCGGTGGGAGGCCATCCATCGACCCTCCCACCCTGATGGACTCGGCCACTGCTGCTGTGGCTTCTGGCAGTGGCTCAACATCCACTGAGGCTGTCCAGAGCCAGGCCACAGTGGAGGATGAGGAGGCCAGAGAGTCTGGCTCGGACAGCCAGGAGTGTGTTGAGCCATCCACCTCTGCCGGTCCCCCTCCCCGAAAAAAAAGAAAAAGCGCTTTGCTACAGCTCCTGGAGGCAGAGGCGGACAAGGAGGAGGACCGCTTCAACCGCCAGCAGGCAGCCTCGGAGGAAGCCTCCGCCAAATTCCTCAAGCTCTTGGAGGAACTTGTTAGGAAGGAATAGTGTCTTTTTTTCTTCTTCTTTTTTCTGTACTTTGGATGTGTTAATTTATTCTTTATTTATATATTTATATACAACATTTAGTAAACATATTTAAGTTTGACCTTAACTGGTGGTGTGTTCATATTTCTGTTATTCAGCCAGTGTTCGTGGGTCTGGTGGCCCCGAACACCCTGTATGTAATATACATGTGTGTGTGTGGGGGGGGGGGGGTACAGTGGGTGGTCACTGAAAATGTGTTCTGATATCTGTTCTTCACAGAAAATTCAATACAAATCCTTTATTTATCCAGGTGAAATCCCATTGAGATCATTGATCTCTTTTTCAAGGGAGACATGCAGAGCCAAGGCCATTGAGTGAGTTAGAGAAAATAAATTATCAATTTTCTTTAGAAAAATAATAAACGGGTCCCACAGACCCGAACACCATACAAGGGTGACATCAAGCATGAAGCCTTCTTTACAATTAGACATACAGAAACAGACATGTTTACTGAAGATACAAGGAGATATTTATTTTATACAAAGCTGAATATACATTTTATGATTGTGACCTGACTGAAAAGCCAACGTTTTTAAAGTCTTCTTGCAACCCAAGGCATAACTGTCTATAGTCATACTGAAAGCCATGGCCACTGATTTCCGCTTTTTAAATCTCCACCTCAAATAATTCTGCGCATAAACCAACCGTGTGTAAAGTATCAAAATGCAATATCAGGGATGTTTTATTATAAATAATATATACATTAACATTGAGGCAAGTTACTGCATGTAGCTCAAACCCTACATAAGTAAAATTGCTAACACATGTCTCTTCTTTCTTTTCAAGTTCAGTCAAAGCATAACAATATTTTATCACTGAACATGACTCAATTTCAACACTAAACGTAACATTTTCAAGAGATTGTGTGATGACCTATTTCACATACAATTTGTAATAAAGATATGGGTCTGTAAAGTCCTTTGCTCTAAATAAACTTGAGCAAGGTTAAATTTGAAATAAGGCATATAAATGGACGAACAAAATAACTGAGTAATGCATCTGGCCAGTAAATGCATTTTTCATCGGTGAAGAAAACAAACGGGTAAAAAAAAAACTGGCCATAAACAGGGGCGCCGTAAGGGGGTGAAAAGTTAGGACGATTCTAAGGGCCCGTGACTGACACGGGCCCCAAAAATTGTAGAACATTAAGAAAAAATGTTTAAGTAACCTTTCATCAATCATCAATAATGAACATTAATATAACATTATATTGATAATTTACTCACTAAACTTACGATTCATTTCACTTTTTTTGTTCTAAAAGTTAATTATCCAAAGCCTCTGTATACCCCCTCTATTTACATGTAATGGTTTGGTCCTGTCTCCAAACGCTGTGCGGCACCGCTCTTTCTAGCAGAGTGACAGCATGTGAGGCAGGGATGCGAGTACTTACGTGTGTACGATGTCTCAACGACTAACAAAGTCAGGCTTTCAAAAAAGAAAAGAAAGGAGAGAAAGACAAGAGAGAGTGACAGTATGTCACCCAGTTTTGCTCTGATTTACCACCACCATCAGGCCTTTTCATTTCCGTTTTGTTGTCCATTTACACTTTAATACCCGCTTATTTTGTAGTTGGTATGTAGATTTAATTAGAAAATCTGCTGCTTATTTTTTTTTTTGTGATAGCATTTTTAGAAATGATAATATTGGTGTTAATGTTCACTTTATTTTAATTTCAGTTTGGTCATGTATATTTAAGTTATATTTATTTAGATTTATGAATGTTCCATTCAAAAATTTGATTATTAAAAAGGCATGTACACCATAAAAGATGACTATTGAGGTCTATTGTCAGGAATGTTAGTGTTATATCAAATAGTGAATTCTACTGCAGCAGAATGTTGCAGTAGAATTTGCAGTCTGCACAGTGTTATATGTTCACAGCTCAGTGTCAGTAAATATTGATCGCTTAGTATTGGACTACAAGATAGATGCAAGCCTGTGCAGGTAGAGTTATTTAAAGCATAAATTAGTGGGTTGGTTTCTGGAGGTGTGGTTACAGCAATTGTGCTAGGTTTGCGTGGCCTGTGCCTGGTGGTGGGGCCCAATGTGATATCTTTCCATGGGGCCCAAAATCCCTGGCGGCGCCCCTGGCCATAAATAAAAATCCTCTCAACAATAATCGTGGTCGTTCAGCTGGACCGGGTTGTGGTCAGGAGCCGAGATTTGGTCTGCCAGTCTGTCTCTCCGGCCCTGTCCACCTCACTCCCTCCTCACGGGGCGAGGTGGAGACCTCTCTACCCCCTGCTGCTGCTGCTACTGCTGCTATCAGTTCAGTCATGTCTGCAGTAATGCTGAGATTGTGCAGTACACAGCAGGCAGTTACCACAGCAGGGAGAAAGGTGTGGTTCACCTCCAAGGCCTTCGACAGGAGATACTTCCATCGCCCCTTCAGTATCCCAAAAGCGCGCTCAATGATGCTGCGCGCTTTGGCATGGCAGCCGTTGAAGCGGCTCTGTACCCTCCCCTGTAGTGGCTCCCGATACGGGGTTACGACCGTTATGGGGTGTACAATGCATGGATAGCCACCATCTCCCAGAATAAAGTACCCTGGTGGAGGGTACAGAGACTCTTTGTATAAGGTACTGTTTTTTAGGACACGGGTGTCGTGCACTGAGCCCGGAAATCCTACGAATGTTTGTAGGAATTTACCCTTCCCATCGCATACAGCCTGCAGCTGTATGGAAGGAAAGAGCTTCCGATTTATGTAGTCCTGGCCACTGGGTCCGGGTGGGGTCTTTATTCTAATGTGGCACCCATCAATGGCACCCACACATCGGCCAACTGCTGGAAAGCCCTGCCCGAAGAATAAAATGTACAGGTCAATACCTTTATCCATCAAACTAAACTGCACATACATATTGTGTCATAACAAATTAATCCATTGTTGTATTCCAATGAAAAAAGCCAGCTATTTTTCAACTATTTAAAACAATTGTAATCGAACACTCAAATACCTCAAGATGAAGCATGGATTTGCGCATTCTCGCTTTCCAGCGCTGGGATCGGCGTTTCTCCTGATTCCTGTTGTTGGTCAGAAGTTTTTGCCACTGCCGTAAGGCACATGCTACAGCGGGTTTCATGACTCAATTTGTTTCATGTGGTCACTGAATATGTTTTTCGTTGTTGAGATTTAAATCACAGGTGTGCCTGGACCTTATATAGCCTGTCAGGTCCCTCATGTTTCGTTAATTATTTGGATTAGAAATTCGTTGCAGGTGTTTTGTGAAAGAGGTGTGAGTTGATGATTTAGCCTACTAGTTTAAAAAGGTTAACATAGCCTATAGTATAGTGTATAGACAGTCATTGTTTTTTTTTTGTGTGTTTGTATTTGTGCATGTGTGAATATATGAAACGTACATAAGCCTCATGTAGCCTATATGTCTCCCTTTATTTGTAGGGTACTTTTTATAATAATGTTTTGTGCTGCCCAATACAGAAGAGATGCTAGTATGTGTCGAAAATACTCATACATTCGTGTCATACTTGTTGCAAATGGAATTAAAAGTAAATATGTGGGGGAACAATGTTCAGCTGATCTAACAGAGATTACAAAATACAGTGCTCAAACAAAACATTCACAGCTGATGCAGCTGTTGCCACGTCATAATTAACGGACGTCGCTTAAATATGACCGCGCAGAGGAGAGGAGTTCTCATTTCTCTAACCGCCTGCTGCTTCCCCTCCTCTTTCCTCGGTTCTCCTCCTCGGCTCCTCGGCTCGCATCTCCTGTGGGCGGGACTAAGTATCGAGGATAGGAGTCGAGGAGGGGAGTTGGAGAAATGAGAAAGGGCCCATGAGTTAAGAGGTGGAATGATATGATGATTCACACTCATGTACAGTAGGTGGCGGTATGGACCTTTAAAGTTGTTTGCAATCCGCCAAAAACCGAGAGAAGAAGAAGAAGAAGAAGAAGAAGAAGAAGAAGAAGAAGAAGAAGAAGAAGAAGAAGAAGAAGAAGAAGAAGAAAGAAAGAAAGAAAGAAAGAAAGAAAGAAAGAAAGAAATGTCCCGGAAGTCATAAGGAGGGGCTTAAAAGTTTCATCCACAGCGCGGGAGATTTCTTCCTGTTCCGTGAATGTCACGTGTCCCTCTCTGGCGCTGCTAAGCTACGGTTCAGCTAACAACCAGCAGCCTACAGCCCAGAGAGACAACCAGACTGTGAGCGTCCAGCACCGGAAGACTATGGCTGAACGTGAGGAGCAGAGAGCCGCTCCTCTGAACGGGTGAGTGGTCAAACTGTTGGTGCTCTCTGAGATGAGCCACAACAAACCCAGGAGAAGAGACGCAGCCATTCGGCTATGTGAATACCTCAGTATGCTACACATTTATAATTCAGTCATTCAATGATTCATCGTATGCTTGCAATTTGTTTTGAAAATAGGTGGGGACACTTTTTCCAGCGTGGGGGAAATGATTGAGGAAGCCAATAATGTCCTATTTTTTTTTTTTTAAAGCAGACACGCATACCTACGGAGCCCTGGAGGGTTCATAGAGAGAAAAATAAATAAAACGTGGCCACGTTTTACTAAAGCGTGCGCACGAGTTACTAAAGCGTGCGCACGAGTTAATAAAGCGTGGCCTCGTTTTGTGTGTGTGCGCGCGCACGTGTGTGTGTGTGTGTGTTTGTGTGGGGGGCGTTTGGGTGGGGGGCGGCATTTGTTTATGATAGTATCGTTCGTTCCGGTGTACTCCGGCAGGACTATCACATCGAGATTAAGATTAAACGAATTTCTTTCACTTGGGAATACACATATAACTATGGAGAACCAGATTTGTGTAAATTACTGTTCGTGGTCATTTGAAAACAAATGCCGGTGGTGTCGGACACACACAAACACACCGAGCACGCACACAGAGCGGAGCTGAGCGTGCACACACACACACACACACACACACACACACACACACACACACACACACACACACACACACACCATGCGCCCCGGTGACAGAACATCTCCTTCATAAAACGAGGCGGAATACTCTGGTAGTTCGATGTGTGTAGAGGTGTGTGTGGTTAAACGTAGCAGACTC
Organism: Notothenia rossii; assembly: GCF_949606895.1. Lineage (NCBI taxonomy): Eukaryota > Metazoa > Chordata > Actinopteri > Perciformes > Nototheniidae > Notothenia > Notothenia rossii. The sequence goes on along the minus strand of NC_136912.1, from coordinate 47,590,151 downwards.
GATCTCTATTCAACGGTTCTAATGAAGGGAAACACAATGAAGTAAACAGTAAAAGGCACAGCTCTTTGCAGCTGGTGCTGCTCTTCTCAGATTCTGCTGAGTTACACGTTACTGCCTCCAGAGCCCTGTACTACGGAGCCAGTTCAACAGACCCTGGATATGTTCGATTTACCCGGCTTAACTAGCCCTAACAAACGCAATGTCGATAAGCGGTTCTGCGAAGCTGGTTATCAACTTAGTAAATCAACCAGGGTTTCTCTGACCGGCTGAGAGCGCGTTCACGTGAAAGGGACGGGGTTAGCAACATTTGACCAATCACAAACATGGAGACGCGTGCTGACAGCGCAGTGTCATACTTCATGAATGAATAGTGTAAATAGCGAATCCTGCTTCGTAGCACAGGCCACTGGTGCCGCAGAGATTTCATAAAGTGAAGGAGGTTTTCCTTCTATAAAACAGCTGTGGGCAGCAGATACTGTGAGTCACGGACAGGAATCCCTCAATATAAATTCAAACAAGGCCAAGCTTTATTAACACGTGCGCACGCTTTATTAAATCGTGCGCACGCTTTAGTTATTAAATCGTGCGCACGCTTTAGTAACTCGTGCGCACACTTTAGTAACTCGTGCGCACGCTTTAGTAACTCGTGCGCACGCTTTAGTAAAACGTGGCCACGTTTTATTTATTTTTCTCTCTATGAAACGTCCAAGGCTCCGTAGACAAACAACACTGCCGCATTATTTTTGAGTCAGTAGAGTAAGAGGAATTGTTTTACATTTTTTTTAAAGTGCAGTGTCTGCGCCCTGCCACTGCACAGCGGGAGCTATGTTAGTTTTTCTATTTTCTGTTGCAAGCTCACTGACATGTCCGAATTGCATATCTTGGATCATGTATAATATATATATATATATATACACACACATATTTAGGGCCGTTTCTTCCTATAAGTGGACTATGCGGGGGCATAGGGACACTAGGGGGCCCCCAAGCTGAAAGTATATATATTTTTATTTTATTTTTTTATTCATCCGAAAAACAAAAAAAGTTAAATTCATACACACAAAGATGAACAAAATTAGTAGAAGTGGGAGGGCTGAAGCATAGCTTGTGGAAAGTAGCCCTCCCGTGCATCATCCTAATACAGCGGCATTATTGCGTCAAAAACGTATATAAATGAAGGATTACAAAGAAATAAAGAAAACATGAGAAAAAATTAAATAAAAGTTAGGGCAGGAAAACAATAAATGCATATATATATATGAAAACTAGATATAGGGTCATTTTCTGCCCAAGTCAATAGCAGTTTCAACTATCTTTTTTTGGAAATTAAAATACTATATATAAATATATACATAGGTACACATGTACATGGCAAATGAATAATAATAATAATAATATATGCATAATTGCATATTGTGAACACTTATTTTCAAGTGTCTTTTTTTACATTCATATGTTCACGCTGTGGTTTGGAACTGCTTTTGAATGTTATTAGGCATTTTCTTATGGAAAATGTTGTGCATAATCAGTACTGTTTTAAGCTGTACTATCTCAACACATTTTAATAGATTGAGTTTTTTTAAATATGGGAGTTGTGTGTTCATATTTACCAACACCACAGACTATTCGTAATAGGGTTGACAAAAACTGACCATGATCAAAATCGATTATTCGGCAGCCCTGGCGAATAATAATCGATTATTCGACAGACCGACCCCCCCGATTTTTAAAATAATATTCGATTATGGAGACTGTAACGAATATTCAAATAATCGAATAATCACTGGCATCCCTAATTCGTAATACTTTTTTTTGGGATGTTATTATTTTTTGTAGGGGTGCACCGAATGGGAAATTCTTGGCCGAAACCGATACCGAAAATAGGAAACAGTTGGCCGAAAACCGAATGCCGAAAGGCCGAAAATGATTAATAGAAATATAATATATATATATATTTATGTGTGTATATATATACTTAACTTAACTTAACTTAAATAAAAATCACTATTATGGGTCCATAAAACATTTATTCAGCACTTTTGAATGCATACAGTACATTAATTCCAAGTCAAGTGCATTTTCTTTTCTCTGTAGGATAACTACAACAAAGTGCATTCAGAACAAAGCCAAGGTGCTTTAAAACTGCACAAACATCTAGGCCAGTAGGCCTACAACAAAATAGTGTAAATAAAGACTGTAACAGCCAGGCCTTCAACAACAACAAATGCACCTATAAGTGCATGCATACAAATGTGCAAACTGGATAAATCCACATGAATGTAACTATTTACAAATGAAATTACAATTGAATTTCAAGAATCTGTAAATAAGGCTGTCTGTCCTCATAAGCAAAGTAGTAAACATTGTATAAAGATACATAAAGTGAAAACTGGATACAAAATCCACAATCAATTACAAATTCAATTACAATTTCAAGATTCTGCAAATAAGGTGGTCTGTCCTCATGAGCAATGTAAACAACATTGTATCATTTAGATACCGAAAGTACAATATATTGAACACTTTGCTGCTGTCATTTCCCCCTAATGATAACCTGAGATGGTGAATTATAACTCACAATGAAATTTTTTCAGGAAAGTGGGTATAGAGTAGACATGTAGAACTAGATAAGCTTATGATAAGCCAGCCTTGTCTACTTATTAAGGAAAAGCGGGAGGTTCTTTTTAATGAACATTAGCTTCTCTGCTTTATCAGCCATAAGTCTGTTCCTCTTCTCATCAAGCACATGAGAGGCAGCGCTGAACAGTCTCTCGCTGTCAGTGCTTGTGATTTGATCTTACTCCGCATATTTGTCCGGGTGTTTTGATTTCAAGTGGTGGAGTAATCCCGAAGTGGTGAAATTCTTTGCAGTTACACCCCCTCGAGAAATGTCAGCTGAACACGTTTTACAAATCGCAATCCGCGCCTCTTTCTCTGATATTTTTAAATATCTCCAAGTGGCAGACATGTTGGCTGTAAGCCAGCCGCGAGCATGGTCGCGCGCCGTGCTTGTCGCCGCGTTTTGATTACGTCATCACAACAACACGTTAGCTTACCAACGTAACCCTGTTCTCTGACATTCGGTGATATTTTTTCGGTGCTAGAACCCTTTCGGCGGCCGAATATTCGGTGCATCCCTAATTTTTTGTAGATTTGTTGAGTACGTGTTTCCCCATATTATGGAGCAGTAGTAAAGGTAAGGGAGAAATAGACTGTTATAAAGAGTATATTTTCTTCAAGACAGTTCTTAGTATGATACAAAATACCTATTGTTTTTGACAGTTTAGTCTGTACATAATTTACATGGTGCTTCCAATTGAGTTTTTCGTCAACAAGCATTCCTAAAAATGTACATGCACCAACTTTTTCTATCTCTGTATTGCAAATCCGTATAATGCAGTGATTTCTACTCTCAGACTTTGTATTGAATAACATGTAATTTGTTTTGGCCACATTAAGGGATAATTTTTTAACTGCAAACCTTTTTAATTCTGCATTCACAATTTTAACAAGATCGCCAAGATTATGATGGGAGCAGAGAATTCAAAGTTCAGGTTCAGCCTCAATATATTTGGGAAGAATTCAAATGAGCCGTCTTTATTTGTAGACAACCAAGCCCCCTCCTGTGTTCGCAGTGGCGTTTTTATATGTACAAAAGTGGTGGGGCACAAAAAACGTAGATGTCTATATATAAGCTTCTGCAGTGAGGTTCATGGCTGGTGAGGCACTGGCACTGACTCTTCAGGTTTACAAATATTATATTTTGACCTAAATCAAAATATAATATTATTTTCAAAAGCTTTTTTTGTCTGATGCTTCGATTAATTTTAAACAGACAGTTCAACAAAAGGATACCCAAAAAATTAATTTTATCATTTAAATATTGAATTGTTCTCTCTTAGTAAGATCCCATTTTCCACCTGCCCCTAATTACCAGTCACCACTGTGTGTTCGGTGAAGCATTATATGCTTACAAATCCAATGTAGGATATAAACACGAATAAGCTGCAATGATAGCAAAGCTGTGGATTGGGTTTTTGAGTGATCGTTGGGCGATCAATCATTGGCTGACAGCCAATGAATGACGTCTCAGGAAGATTAAAAATGTAAATTAAACATTGTTGAGAAAATGCTGCATCTCTTGCATTTATTGACATAGAGGAGCCTTATAGAGAACTGCAGTGACGCGTCCAAAAACCCGGAAGTAAGTTAGCATTTTTAGCACTTCCGGTTCCTTCGTAAAAAAGCAATGCATTTTTTCCATAGTGTTTTGGAAAATAGCTCGAAATAAGGTCTGTGGTTGACACAAATTTAAGAGATAAATCACGTTTTGTTCTACGACATTAAATACATCAGCAGTGACCCCATTGGTGATTTTTGAAGATTTTACGTGTCTGAAAAACGATGGTTGTTACAGAGTGGCTGAATAGGAATACAGAAATTGTCGAGGCCGTTGTACGTCATTACGCCTTACGCCTAACACGTAAACACTCCCGCTAAGTTTGTTTTCCCCTGTGTTCTGCTTGAAAGCAAGTACATGCCTATCTTTAGTATCTGTATATCTATATCTGACCATTAGAATCTGTATTTTTGAAATTGTCGTTTTTAACACCGTAGTTTTACAAATTATAGAATAATTAATTACCAGTGTTTTCCAATTTTACTCGGCAGTTCGTTTCGTTAGCTAACGTTAGGTAAAGCTAGCGCTACTAGCTACGCAATGGTTTGTTGCTTTGCTCCGGGTTGCAGCCACAGGTCTTCGCATGAAACGTGCTTGTTCTATCGTTTCCCGGCCAATGTTTTCCAAAGGAGAGTCTGGATTCGTGCCATGAGGTAAGCTGACGTTACATTTTTGTCCATGTCACGGTGAAATTTAAATGATGGGTAGTAACTGTATCGCCGTTTTAGAGATGGCGCTGCTGAAAAGACCGCAACATAAGTAAAGATAATGAATAAATCCTATTAAAACCTGTGTGGCTTATATGATAAGTCTAATTAGTACAAGCAGCATAACGTTTCACCATGTAACTAAAGATTGTAGTCAGGGAAATCAGTTTGACATATTGAACTAATAACAAATCACCTCTGGCTGGCAGAGAACTCTCTGCTCCATAGCTTCTCTTGGACGTAAAATCACATGTACATTTTACATTTATATTCAATTTAATATTCCATCCCTCACATACTTTTGTATATATAATAACTTATATTTTGTTTTTCTTGTTATGCTGCTGCAACACAAACATTTCCCAAATTGGGATCAATACAGTAATATCTTATCTTAATTAATTAAGAAATATAACTATTATAATTAGTGTAGCAGCTGACACCTATTTTCAATATGGATGAATCTACCATTTATTTCTTTAGATCAATTTTGATCTATAAAAATGTCAAAATAGTGAAAATGTTCACGAGACTTATCAAAGTGCAAGGTTATATCTTTAGATGTTTTGTTTTAGCCTATGTACTGTATGTCTTAATGCTCTTATATGTGACGGGGTGACTTCCATGAAACTAATGTTATATCTTCCCAACAGACGAGGTGACAGGAAACCTAACACTCTAACAACCACAACATTGCAACATCCTCCACTGAATGCATACATTTAGCTGCCTTTGGCTTCTTCCACTGACAGGGGTTGTCAGTGCAGCTGAAATTGTGGATGGCAAAGATGGCTCATGCAGCCGCATGACTGCATTTCCATTCTCCACATGGGCATTCACATTTTGTGGAGAGAATTCCCTCTTCTCCTGGAGATACCTGTGGTGGTGGGATTGTTTTATTATTTAAAATATATTTACATTTGTAATGCCTTCCCAATTATCCCTTTAATTGTTTATAGCCTACTGTATGTTTATTTCATGGATATTTCTGTGTTTTCTGGTGTGTAATATTTGTAATCTTAGGGCCTCTTCTCTTTAATGTCTACATGCTACCACTGGCTCAGATAATGAAGAACAACAAAATAAGTTACCATAGCTATGCGGATGACACACACATTTACGTAACCATTTCACCAGGAGACTATGCTCCAATCAAACACTGAGTAAATGCATTGAACAAATCAATGACTGGATGTATCAGAACTTTCTCCAATTAAACAAAGATAAAACTGAGGTAATGGTTTTTGGAGCCAAGGCAGGATGTTTAAAAGTTAGCGCTGAGCTTCAGTCTGCAATGTTCAAAACAACAGATTAAGGCAGAAATCTAGGTGTTGTCATGGACTCTGACCTGAGTTTCAACAGTCACACTAAAACAGTTACTAAATCAGCTTACTATCACCTAAAGAAAATATCTAGGATTAAAAGACTGATGTCACAGCAGGATTTGGAAAAACTTGTCCATGCTTTTATCTTCAGTAGACTGGACTACTCCATTGGTGTCTTCACAGGTCTCACTAAAACATATATTAGAAAGCTGCAGCTGATTCAGAACGCTGCTGCGTGAGTCCTCACTAACACTAAGAAAGTGGATCACATCACTCCTGCTCTGAAGTCTTTAGACTGGCCTCCTGTGTTTCAAAGAATATATTTCAAAATACTGCTGCTGGTTTATAAAGCACTGAATGGTTTAGGCCCAAAATACATTTCTGACCTCCTGCTAAATTATGAACCATCCAGATCTCTGAGGTCTTCAGGGACTGGTCAGCTTTCTGTCCCCAGAGTCAGAACTAAACATGGTAAAGCAGCGTTTAGTTATTATGCTCCAAATATCTGGAACAAACTCCCAGAAACCTGCAGGTCCGCTGCAACTCTTACTACTTTTAAATCCAGGCTGAAAACTTTTCTTTTTGTCGCTGCTTTTAATTGAACTATTCATATCTTAAACTGCACTGTAACTTTTTTATCCATGTATTTTTTCTTTTAATGCTTATTTTATTAGCTTTTTTTAAATTTTCTTTTCTTAATGTCTTTCAATTTTTGTAAAGCACTTTTGCCTTGTGTTGAAAAGTGCTGTATAAATAAACTTGCCTAATAAAGATTTCATGTGACACATAAAATGGATTTGTTGATGGGAATTAATGTGAATAAATTAACTCTAGGTTAACGGTACTCTTGCTATCGCTACTCACCGACACTATAATCCTTGTCCCTCATGCTAGCCCTGACAACACCGGTAAGCACACCTTCATTTAGGCTGCACTGTTACGTGTCCTGACTTGTAGTGGTTCTCTCCTATCTACACTCTTCTTGTAATCTTTGTGAAATGATATCAGACTGGTATTGACACAGCCATGACTTCTAGTTAAATTCAGTGTGGCTAAAATTAAAAGCTTTGTTAAAATATGCAAAGTCAGCTTTATTGTCAAAAATTCTACATGTGTTTTATACATCCAGAAATATCGAAATATCGTTTCCCACAGTGTGACATGTATACATTAAACAAAATAAAAAGGGCCTAGATAACCGGGGTATACAGTTTAAAAATGTTAATATATTTAAAGTGTTCCAAGTGCAGTTTCAGTGCAAGTCAGTTGAAACGATCTTAAGTTGGCGTGACGTTGAAGTCGTGCGACCCTGCTGCTGTACTGGCTTGTAGTTCGTCTATAGCATAACGTTAGCATTTTGCTTCTGGCGACTAGATTTATGATTCAAAAATTATAAAAGTAGGGTTGACATGTGGAGATTATCCGGCTGAACAAAACGTGATCCCTCTCTTAAATGTGTGTCAACCACAGACCTTATTTCGAGCTATTTTCCAAAATCCTATGGAGAAATTGCATTGGTTTTTGACGAAGGAACCGGAAGAAGTTTACTTCCGGGTTTTATGACGCGTCACTGCGGTTCTCTATTGTTTTCCTTTTTAATATCATTGTTAGTAATTTTCAATTGCTTGGTTTTCGTGAAATTAGCCTGTTTAACTATTAAAGTGTAACAGATTGATGCATCTCCACAGATCATCTTAAAGGCTTCGGAATCCCCCCCATTGTAGTTAAAAAAACTGTCAAAACTAGGGCCCCCAAACAGCATCTTGCATAGGGCACCCAAAAAGCTAGAAACGGCCCTGTATGTATGTGTATATATATATATATATATATATATATATATATATATATATATATATATATATATATATATATATATATATATATATATATATATATATATATATATATATATATATATATATAAATAAACTAGGGCTGTCAAACGATTACAATTTTTAATCAGATTAATCACAGCTTAAAAATTTATTAATCATGATTAATCACCATTCGAACTATGTCCAAAATATGCCATTTCTTTATGTATCTTGTTGTGAGAATGGAAAGATGAATGAAAGAAGGCGGATATATCCATTTTCATTATTATAACATTTTTCTGTGTGTCAAAATGAAAGACAACCCACACACCTATCAATCATCAAACCGTGGGGTCTTAATTCATTACGTGTTGATTTCTATCAACGGGGTAGTACTTCAAGAAAGTCGACGGGGGGGGCTAGTGGAGTACTTCGTGACCACAGAGTGTGAACGTTGTGATCAGAGGCCTCATGTATAACGCCGTGCGTAGGATTGACGTGGGAAGGTTGCTTACGTAGTAGAAATCCGAAAAATAGGTTCATACATTTTCCGCCACTTTCCGATTCACCAAACATTGCGTACCGGAGAGGAAAGTGCGTATGGCACTTCCTACGCCTGTTTCCCTTTTTATAAATCACAACCGACTCGAAATGCGGTGCAGCTTTTGCGGGCTTCACGTAACGCCCATGTTTGCCTATAAATAGTCAAATAAACGCCCTTTCATTCATTCATTTTGACTGACTGCATGGAGAAGATCGCAGGAAATGACGACAGAACAGCTAAAAAGAACATCTCACACCGTGTCAGATTTTGGTTATTTTGGGGAGGTCGAGATAAATCATATTGTTTGGTGGATGCAGTTTGAACCAGAGTAGCAGCATGGAGGTCGGATCGTCACCAAAATAAATAAATAAGTGGTCCGAAAAAGGTTAATGACAAAAAAATACACATAGCCTTCCTCAGGCAGTGTGTTTGTACCGGGGACAGGAGACCCCCCTTGATGAGAAACTGTAAGAAATGATCGGGGAATCCCTCCGGAGTGGAGTCATGACGACTGGATCTGAATTATGTTTTTGTATTTGGCGGTTTGTGTCCCAGCTGTCGATCAGCTGTGCGCAGCGTCTCCACTGCAGCCTGTGCATCTCAACCCCCCCTCCGCAGCAACTCTATATCCACCAGTTAAAGGAAATATGACTAATTTGTGTTATATTACACAATTCAGTTGTACAGACCGACGTTAACAGTCTGTGCACACGGAGACCAACTCTGTCGTCCGGTGATCTAACCGCCTTCTGGGAAAGCTTCACAAGTACATCGGTATGCAAATGCAATTTGTGACAAGTGACGGTACGCATTTCGGACTACGCACATAACCTGCGTACCAGTTATGTGCACCCTTGTACTACAGCAAAGGTATTCTCCGTCGGGACTTCCTGCAACAACACCACGCCGTTATCTTGATTCTGATTGGCCAGAAGACATTATCAAAGATGTTCTATTGAGAAGATGATCACTACGTGACAAAAGTTTTCAAAACCGTTTCTAGTCTTCAGTATTTCTAGACAAGTGGCTAATGAAATCAATCTTACTAACTGCTGTCTGTACAATTCTCGGCGAGAGTTGGCGGACTTTATTTTGCTTACTTTAACATCATTTTTCATGGTGGGGCTAAGCCATTTCTTGGTATGGGTGTAGCCTACCCCAGCCATACCATATAAATGTATTACCGCCGTTAACGCGATAATTTTGACAGCATTAATATAAACACAACAATTTCAAATACGATTTGGTTGTTTAATCTAAGACACAACATAGCCCATTATATTTGATAAAATATTGGCTTTGATAAATCTTAAAATGTGAGATACTTATCTCATTAATACGACAAAAACATATTTCTCGTTGGGGCTTTTGAGAGTGGTAGACAGTTTTCTCATATGTTGGAGAGTTGACTCAATTATGCACAATATACTTACTGCACATATGTTATATTCTATAATGCATTGCATTCTTTTTCAATGTAAATTACTGCTTTCTTGTATTGCTATATTACTATATTTTGTATTACAGTGTTCTTAAAGGTGGGGTGGGTAATTTTGGAGAAACCAGCTTGAGTGCGCTAGAATTTGAAGATACACAGCCGGAAAAAATCTGCCACTTCCTTACAGAGCCCCTCCTCCAACACACAGGAATGCGCACATGGCCAATCAGGGCACAAGATAAGTTTGTGCACAGATGGAAGGCTGACAGGCAGGTAGGCCATCCAGTTATTTTAGCGGGGCCGGCTAAAATGATTGGTCGTACTTTTTACAGTACTAGGGCTTCCATAGATGAATTTTTATTTATGGATTTTTTTTGTCAAAGCACTTAAGATATTCATTGCTATCGGGATGTTAAGAGCATTCCATGGAATATAACAAAAAGTGTATCTCGAGCCGGTTTCTCAAACTTACCTACCCCACCTTTAATATAGTTCGCTATCTGTTTAAAAAAAAAATACTTTTATGTATGCACCACGACACCTAGTCAAATTACTCGTACGTATGAACCTATCTGGTAATAAACCAGTTTCTGATTCTGAATATACTTTTTTTCAAAATATAATAATGTTATGTTAAAGTGATTAGATGATGGTTACCGTGTTTTTTTTACTGTACATTCAACTGGTATAAAAATAGAATTCAAACAGGAACCTGGATAGGTGTGTGCACGATGAGTCACTGCTCACAAAAAGTCTCAACAAAATGTTGGTCTTGTGGTTAAGGAGAACAAAAAATTAACTTTAATTGTTTTGTTTGCTTGTAGCGAAACCACAACCAGGAAGAGGGAAGACTATCTGGAATGGCCAGAGTACTTCATGGCTGTAGCCTTTCTGTCAGCGCAGAGGAGCAAAGACCCAAGCTCACAGGTGTGTGTGTGTGTGTGTGTGTGTGTGTGTGTGTGTGTGTGTGTGTGTGTGTGTGTGTGTGTGTGTGTGTGTGTGTGTGTGTGTGTGTGTGTGTGTGTGTGTGTGTGTGTGTGTGTGTGTGTGTGTGTGTGTGTGTGTGTGTGTGTGTGTGTGTGTGTGTGTGTGTGTGTGTGTGTGTGTGTGTGTGTGTGTGTGTGTGTGTGTGTGTGTGTGTGTGTGTGTTATAACACCTCGGTAGTAAAAAAAAAACACCAATGTGCAAAACAAACAAAGACTATGACAACAACACTTCTCTGCAATATGTTTTGCTAACATTTGTATTACTACTGGCTGCTACTCCTAGTTAGTCCATCCATTGCTTCAACGGGAATCTTTAAGTCACTTTGTGCAATAATAATTGTACTAATGTTATATACCATACTTCCAAATTGCTACACTTTTGAATTTTTAATCACGATTAATCGCATGATTTTCTGCGATTAATCGCAAAATTCAATAATGAATTCAAAAGTAGTGAATCGCCTACTTTTATTTTAAAAGTACTGCTATATGAACAAAAGTGTAAACAAAGTAAGGTGCTTTTTAACAGCAGTACTCCCTTTACACAGTAGCATTTAAAATACTTCTTGTAAATCTCAACATTAATTAATGTAATCAAATATAAACCCAAGCTATTTGCCACTGCCAGGGCATTAACTTTTCTCTAGTTTGTTCTAGAAGTTCCCCTCAGAGTCCAGAGATAACTAAACTTTGCAGTGGTTAAAATAACTCTGGTTCTATGAGCCTCCGTCTGAAGAGATGTAAAATGTCCATGTCAGAGTTCGGTACCTTCCTCCATGTTTCTGTCCCCGCCACTGCTTTCTGTTTCCATGCATGTGAGCACTGCAGCAGTCCAAGGCCCTATGCTCTCATTGGTTGAGACGTGTGATAAGATAAGAGTACTTATTAAATATTAAATCGAATATAAATGTAAAAGCATATAAATGATGACAGCCATCCTAAGCCAATCCTGATCAACATCCCCCCTCTCCTTTGACCCATGATTTGTCTATATGTGTATTCGGAGCCTGTGATCAACGGATTTTTACAATAATAATAACAATTTATTAAAAAACTGTGTCTGCGCCATAAAATGATCTATCCCTGTGCAGGTGGGGGCGTGTATCGTGAACCAGGAGAATAAGATAGTTGGCATTGGTTACAATGGCATGCCAAACGGCTGTGACGATGACCTGCTGCCGTGGTCGCGCTCTGCTGACGACCGTCTGGACACCAAGTACCCTTATGGTGAGGACCAGCACACTTCTGCTTTCTGCTTAACTTTTTTAGATTAAATTTTTTTTTTAAATCAAGAAGAAGAGCTCCACACATAGGACAACATTCCTCTATTGCAGGGGTAACCAACAAGTCGATCGACTGGTCGATCTTCAAAGCCTTCACTGTCGATCCCTAGCATTTAAAAAAATATATATATATATATTTTCCCCCCAAAAATATTTTCCAAAAAAAAAGAAAATGTTCATGCTCTGGTTGGTTGGTTGTTTAAACAATCTTTTTAGACCTAGCTCTGGTTTGTTGATTTGAATCACGCACAGGTAATTTTACAAACTCCAATTGGTTATTAGATATGTTGACGTACCTATGAATTGCTGCATGCAATTGTGGGTGGGGTAAACAATCGTATCTTAACGGTCATCTTGAGGAGTAACTTAAACTGTACCAAGCTCTGCTAATATTTAACCAACATCGATATGGCTGAGGGTCCGGCGAAAAAGAAATCAAAAACGTATTATTTCCACCCGGAATGGGAGCATGAATTTCTTTTCACATCAGCGAAAGAGAAGACCATATGCCTCATATGCCAACAGGCGATAGCCTTGGCGAAACGGGGCAACCTGGAGCGCCATCATGCGAGCACCCATGGTAAATTCAAAGACTCATATCCACTCAACAGCGCATTAAGAACCAAAATAATTGATGAACTGAAAAGAGGACTAAAAGCACAGCAGTCGCTTTTCATCGCGCCTACAGCAAAGAGCAGCTACAGAAACGTCCCTCCGGATTAGCCACATTTTGGCTCAGCACAAAAAACCAATGAGCGCCACAGCTGACGCCTTATTTGCGGATTTCAAAAACAAAGAGGACATAAAAGCAAGGATAAAAAGTGTACCACTTGGTGCACCTACTGTAGCCAGAAGAGTCGAGTCATTGTCCGAAGATGTATCCCAGAAAGTATTAAAAGACTTGTCTCTCTCGGAATACTTTTCAGTTCAATTTGACGAGTCTACCGATGCCACAGATACAGCCCAGCTAGGTGTGTTTGTCCGAATGGTTTTCACGGATTTTACTGTCAAGGAGGCCTTTCTTGCCCTTATCCCATTGAAAGAAAGAACCCGGGGTGAGGATGTGTACAAGGCATTCAAGGACTATGTTCATGAGTACAAGATTCCCATTCATAAAATAGTGTCCTCCACAACCGATGGGGCAACAGCGATGCTCGGTGTTCGTTCAGGATTTGTTGCGCTGTGCAGAAAAGACCCAGACTTTCCACCATTTGTAAACTATCACTGTGTGATTCATCAACAGGCATTGGGAGCCTAAGCAATTGACATGTCACATGTAATGAATGCTGTTGTTAAGATTGTCAACTCTATTCGTGCAAAAGCACTCCAGCACCGGCTATTTAAGTCTTTATTGGACGAGCTCGACTCTGTGTATGGAGATTTGATCCTTCACGCAGATGTAAGGTGGCTCAGTCGGGGCAAGGTCCTCCAGCGTTTTTTGGATTTGCTGCCAGAGATCATCAGTTTTCTGAAGTCGAGGGACGAGGAGTATGAGCAGCTGTCCGATGATACTTGGTTATTGGACTTGGGGTTCCTTACTGATCTGACTGCAAAACTCAATGACCTTAACCGAGAATTGCAAGGGAAAGACCGAGAGCTTGGTCACATGATTAGCGCAGTGGAGGCATTCAAAGTGAAGCTCAGTTTGTGGACCACTCAGTTAAGACATGCGAGGCTGACACACTTCCCAAATCTTGAAAAAGTGTCACAAAACCTCACAGACAAAATGGCTTTCCATCCTGAACAATTCTGCGCCCATTTGAACAAACTGAAATCAGAATTTGGTGCTCGATTTGTGGAGCTACAGTACAAGACATGGGGCAAGTAGTTGGTTTTGTATCAAACCCTTTCCTCAGCGTTGACATTGAACAACTGTCAGCTAAAATGCAGGAGGTGTTTACATTACCTATGGGTGTTGACTTGGAGATCATTGGAATGCAAAGCAACATTGAATTGAAGGCCAGAGCAAGAGATCAGGACTTTTGGTCACTCGTGAGTAGAGAGAGGTATCCACTGATTGTGTCATGTGCGCTTAAACTGAAGGCCTACTTTGGCTCCACATACTTATGTGAAACGGCCTTTTCACAAATGAAAATAATTAAATCCAAGTATAGAACTCGTATGACTGACGCACATCTTACTGACTGCCTCCGGCTGGCAATCACTAACTATCAGCCAGATTTCAAAAGGCTTACAGATAATGTGCAGTCACAGCAGTCTCATTAAAGGCAGGCTGATAGAGCAACTTGAGCATTGAAAATATATTGTGCATTGAACAGAGAAACTTAATATGGATTACATTGAACTGTAGGCTAATGTCTGTACATGTGAATATTACTAATTGAACTGAGAAACTAAATATAGTGCATTCAACAGATACTGTAAATATTAATAGTTTGTATTGAACAGATATGCCTACCGTAAATATGAATATTGTACATTGCACAGATAAATGTGCATAACTGTGTCTTTCTTTGTGTGCATCTTTACACGTACATTGAGCCTGTTGTAACATAAATTGATTGCAAAAATAAATATGACGATGAATAGTCTTACTCCTAAGTGTTTTTTTTGGAAGATATCGGATTGGTAGATCTCGGTTTACATTTTGGAATAAAAAGTGATCTTGGGCTTGAAAATGTTGGTTACCACTGCTCTAGTGGCATCCACCACGGCACAGAAGTCCAAATAATTCCTTTTACATTGTGTGGGAGGACTTAGTCTAATTCAGGGGTTTTCAAAGTGTGGGAAGGCGAGCCTCCCCTCAGAGAACATAAGAACAGCCGCGCCCCCCCTCCCAATTATTATTGCTCAGGGTGTCCGCGGGGTCTTAAAAAGTATTAAAAGTTGATAAATCAATTTTGCGAAGATTAAGGCTATTAAAAAGTATTAAACGGCATTTTCCAAGGTATTAAGAAGGTCCACAGCAACGACAACATGAAACACCCTTTAATCTACTGAAACGACATGTCGGGAAACCCCCTCAAGGTGGCCCCATGCATAGCACGCCGTAAAATGCTGCTTCTTATTTTAAGTTTCGTTTCCTTGCTCCGCTCTGTGGGGGGGGGGGGGGGGCACTAAACGACTACGGTAACGATAACGGGTCCCAAGGTGGGTAGACAGGCATACGCAACGCTCTGGGGGTCCAACGGCTCCGTATGCAAGCCCTATATGATCATTTTCTGATAATGATGAAATAGCCCCGCCTCCCTCTCCCCACGTCTCCTGGCTGCTGCTGCTGGGCTGT
The DNA here is from genome assembly GCF_949606895.1 of Notothenia rossii. Taxonomy (NCBI): domain Eukaryota; kingdom Metazoa; phylum Chordata; class Actinopteri; order Perciformes; family Nototheniidae; genus Notothenia; species Notothenia rossii. Next base: position 47,574,626 of record NC_136912.1, on the reverse strand, counting down.
CAGAAGAGGGGGAGGAAAAGAGAGGCAGGCACCGTTTATTAAATATTATAACACAGAGTCGTTATCAATTTGTTTTAAAGCTCAATAAATAACAAAGAAGACCAATGGCCGGCACTTTTCTAATTTTGTACGGAAGATTTAAACTTTAACGGACATGTTGACCGGCGGAACATTTTTTTAACGGAAACTCTGCCGCGCGGTCCCCTCGTTCCTTGGAAGAGGCGGAGAGGTGGGTGTTTTCCTCTGCTGGGGGACTACCTGAGAGATATACAGCAGGAGAACACGCCGTCCACCGCGGAGAATAAACAGAAGGGCAACCATGGCAACCATGCTCCGGGGTCTTCTTTGCTGCTTTTGGTGTATTTTGTGGTGGCAGCAGCGCCACTTACAGGCCTGCCATATGTACTTCAGCTTTTCCAGCATTTCCAGCGGTCTAGTGTGAACGGACACGTTAATGAATCGAATGCGTGTGAACGGAAGACTTTTTTGCGTTTGCGTATGCGTTTAACGTATGCGTCCTCGTGGGGCCGGGGTCTAAGCCAAACTATATCCTGTCACAGAGATCTGCTATTTTAAAGTAAAGTCAACATATATAGACCCTAAATATAGTCTATATTAAGAACGAGATAAGTCTTAACATCGTTTTTTGCGAACATATGACAAATGTGTGAGGGCTTAGCTCCGGACAGCCACAGCCCAATTTAACCCCTGGGTATTTGTGAGGGAGCTCCTATATGGCATTACCCCGCTGAAGCTCACCAAAGTTTAATATAGTTCAAAGTTTTGTCAAGTGTTTTGTTTATTGGTCAAATACTGGTTTCTAATGGTTTCTGAGGAGTTTTACTGGAATGAAAGAGCACAGAAGCAAAAAAGCAGCATACTGCATTAAACCTGACCTTCACAGAGAGGTTGAAGTTCATGTGGAGAGGAGGCTTCAGTGGTCTGTCTGCACTCTGTTTAGTTGTGCTATCTTACAATCAATATAGTAAATGTGAGGTAAAGTGTATCGCCAATGTAACCGGTTAGAACTCGAACTTGCGATGAGGTCTTAACATGTATGGAAAGGGTCTTGAAAAAGATCTTAAAAGGTATTACATTTGACTTCAGGATTCCTGCATATACCCTGTTGCTACTATTATTATTATTGTTGTTGTTGTTGCTATAATGCAGGGGTATTATTATCCAGTGTAATGCCCTTAACTACTGGCCTAGTTAAATCTAAGTGGTTACTTTTTTTTGGCTGGGCAGTGTAGTTTTACACACCGTCTTATTTGACTTTCTCAGGACTTAAAACAGTTTTTTGGGGGCAGATCCCCACAAAGAAAAAAATATATTTGCACACGTAAGGTCATCTTAACAGTTTGTTATGCTCATCGAGTCATCCGTGAGCAGAGCATCAAGTTGGCATGCCTATTACAGCTGAATGGGGCGATTACCATCTTGTTCAGCAAAACGCCTCACAAACAGATTAATATCTAAAGCTTTAGTTCGTTTTGATTCAATGCTGAGTACAGCAACACTTGACAGTCTTTTCTCTGTCATTATAGAGCGTAAATACCTCATTCCTTCCGTTCCGTCTACTTGGACATTAGGGATTTTCTCTCATAAATGTCCGATGAGACACTTTTATTTCTCACGCTGTGCCTCCCCTGAAGCTCTCTGACGCCCCCCAGGGGAGGCGCGCCTCACACTTTGAAAACCGCTGGTCTAATTGAAAGGCTTTGGAGAGCAGAAAACACTCAAGCATTGTATGGCCATACTCTGCTGCTGAGTTCTCTTCATGGCCTGTAATGGGTGGTAGAGGGTAAAGAATGGTGAACTGTCTGTTGATCACATGCTCTCTCGTTCTACTTATTATTTCTCTCTCTTTCTGTTTCTCTTCCCTCCTCCCTTAGTGCTCTGTATAGGGTGGGATAGAGAGCATTTAAGTACTCTTCATCTTCCCCCACTCATAATGAATCAATTTAACAGCCTGCACGAATACACCTAGTATTAGTTGAACATATACATTTCAATATAGTTATTCTTAATATATCTTGTATATATATCTAAACAGTTTCACCTTATTCAATTGTTGTGTTTTTATTTTACACTACTACTTTATTATATATTTGTTTTCTTATTAGTCTTGTGTGAACTTGTACCTGCCCTGTCCTGTGTTTCCAACTTTATCAAACCTTGTTGCAACTTTAATCACCTGAATTTCCCTGCAGGGATCAATAAAGGTTTGTCTTATTCCTTCATTTCATAGAAAACACACACCATCCTTGGGGGCACATTCATGTAGATCAGAGTATTTTTGGCTTGTTTGCAAAACAACCTTAATAAAGGTAAAGCAATAAAACGTTATTAATGGGCTGCTCTGTCCCGCAGTGTGTCACGCAGAGCTCAACGCCATCATGAACAAGAACAGCGCAGATGTGAAGGGCTGCTCCATGTACGTGGCTCTGTTCCCCTGCAACGAGTGTGCCAAGCTGATCATCCAGGCTGGTGGGTCCCTGCTACACTCACTCACTACCTTCCAGTCTGTTGTACCTATTAGACAAATGCAAATTAAAAAAAAACATTTCACCGTTTATTTAAAAAAATTTGAGTGATGAAGCTTGCACGTAGGTCTACACAACTACGGCCAATAATAATCAAGATTATTACAATAAATATTAAGATTGTGAATATTTAGCATGATTTTAATTTTTTACATTTTAAAGGTCTCCTATGAAGCGAAATGCACTTTTTTTAAAATGTATTTTATACATAACTATGTGTCCCCGGTGTGTAAGGGAACTCACAAAGTGTCTGAAAATACAATCCTCTGTCTTTTCCTCCGTACCCACATCTCTAAAAACGGAGGAACAACGGAGCTGATCCAGATTTGCGTCCGATATGACGTAATATTGGAAATGTGAGCTGGCTTTATACCCACGGTCCTATCAGAAACGTTGTTATCAGAAACAATGCGCGACGTGTTTTGGAAGTAATATGGTCTCTGTTTACATTAGCAAGCATAGCTAACACTCAGAGCTAACCTTTACTGGAGAGAGTATGTGTAAAGAAGCAGGAAATAAAGAGATTTTTGGCTATAGGGCCATCGCAAATTTGTCCAATGGCGGCCATTGGTTGTTATTTTACCAGTAGCTTAGGATCTAGACCACCTAGGATCTTGATTCTGGTGGCTAATCCTACATTTTCGAGGACGGGGAATGCATTGGTACTATTTACAACATGCTAGAATGTAGCTAACTATATGTATCTGGTATTCAGGTAACAAAATACACAATAAACCATTGACATATTTATACATGTTACATAATATATATTAAATATTACAGGTTTTCAACTAAATGCAGACTTAGTTCTGAAAACATAGTCCACCACAGTGGCAAAGGGCACTGCACTGAATTGCTGCCTTGACACATTTGCATTGTCCACTGCACCCCTTTTTGCATCCACAGCGGAGGAGTTCACGACAGGCCTAGGTCGCTTCTAGTAATGTGGTCCAGTAAACTTCCCATCCACCTTGTGACCTTCCTCTTCCACCCCCAGTCACCTGGGGATGGGAGTTCAGGGGCTGCAAACATCATCTGTGCCCAGCAGTGGTCAGCTTGGAAGGCAGCTCTCTTTGTGTGCTGAATCGATGCTGCTTGTGTTGGAGGGGATCCTTCAATTGTTCTACCTTTCTGGGTGAAGAGCTGATTGCATGCCTGATTGACTGACTCCTGGCTGCTAGTGCAGTCCTACAATGCCAGACAGCAGTGTCACACTCACTTCTCTACTTCCCCTCTTCTACGACCAGGCCAAATATGTGGCCATGATTCGTCATTCCATGGATGTGGTAAGGCAGGCATTGGAGATTCTGAATCCTGTTCAAATACCAATCATTACTCTGGATCAACCTCTATACCAGGGGTCGGCAACCTTTTTGATATGAAGTGCCATTTAAAAAAAAAAAAAATTGTTATCAGCGTGCCAACAATCGAGAATTATCAACGGGGGGGGGGGTGGTTGAGGAGCTTGACGCTAGGGTCATGCAGAGTGAGATGAGATCGCTGTCCCTTTAAGAGAGAGAGAGAAAGATGGGTGTGGCTTGTGTTTGTGGATGGTAGAGCGACAGTGAGGGAACGTGTGTATGTTTCTGGAAGTGAAACAAGGAAGCAGAAAACAGAGGTCTGTGATGTATTTTGTGAAACAGAAGAACAGCTAAATAAATGCAACGGCCTCCTAAGAAGAGCTCGCCTCTCTCCAGTCATTTAAGCTAAAGTGGGTTATTGAACTTGAAGCTTGTTGCTTCTGCCCTCCTCTACTACGGTCTGGGAGCCGACAGGAAAGTTCAACACACAGATGGCCAGTCAGCCCCTTTGTAGCATATTATTTAGAGGAGAGATGAGCAGATCCCCACTGGGCTTTCAACTAAATACACAGCCACGCAAAAACTGCGGCATTTGTACGGCTCCTTATGGGTAGGCCTACTGCAATTTTGGAAGTGCTTTCCTTCGTGGTGAAACGATCAGCACTGCACCACGGAGGAAAGCAGCAGAAAGTCACTTGGAGTTAAAGAGAGCGGGGCTGCGTTACGTGCATGGCTTCCTTCTGCAGGTAACGGGGAGACGCGCTCTGGCGGCGGTCTCGTTCAGGATCCGAAAATACAATTTAAATATTTTTGCACACTTATTCCTAGTGTGCCACTGGTTACGGTGCCGTGTGCCAATGCCGGCACGCGTGCCAGGGGTTGACGACCCCTGCTCTATACGCTGTGGCTAAACAAATCCAGTGGAGCTGGCCAGCAACTCACAGTGAAGATCATTTTATTGTGATGTTTGTTGGGTTTCACATTGAGATGGCAGCACTCAAGGTACTTGGCGACCTCCTGGAGGGGTAGCGGGTGGACAAGAGCAGTGTCATGTTCCCAGTTCCACTTCTGGTCTATCATCCTGCAGCTGGAAATAGAGTTGATGATCTATGTGCGATCAATAAGAGAGGCTGACTTCCTACTCTACATAAATGCCTTCACCAAGATTGTGCCTTGGTTCCTTTCTCTGAGACACACCCACTATGCCGGATGGATACCAGTCCACTTATGTGACATGGTTTTGCTAAAAGATAACCATCCTGATGTCCATGGACAGTTTCTGAAAGGAAACTTTGCTGTGAAGAAGACGACATGCAGCTTCTCTGCTATTGTCATTGACCAGGCCCATGAGCAGAACAATGCCTCTGTGAAAGGTGATGGTGGTGTTGTAGGCCTAACAGAGAACCTTGCAGCTCTGCAACGCTGGATGGTGTCTGGCCCCGAGATGGCACGTGTGGTTGGGGAGTTTGAGGCCTCCACTGAGAAGAGAAAGAAGACTGACACCCGGCACCATGAGCAGACCAAACATGCACAAATGGCATTTACACGAGATGTTAAAGCACTAATTGGGGCTATATAAGACATGGGCAATCCATTCTGTTAAATAAGCAGTGAATGTATTCTTGTACTGGATACTAGAGACCTTGCAGATGCAGCAGTCATTGACACTCTGAACCAGATTAAGAAACTCGGACAGGACGGGTATGACACCTACAGTGGAGGAAATAAGTATTTGATCCCTTGCCGACTTTGTAAATTCACCCACTTAAAAAGAAATGAACAGTCTATAATTGTAATGGCAGGTTTATTTTAACAGTGAGAGTAAGAATATCAAAAAGAAAATCCAGAAAATTACATTATAAACAATTATTTGCATTTAACTGTGGGAAATAAGTATTTGATCCCCTTGCAAAAAACCAAGGATTCTGGCTCCCACAGACCGGTTACATAAGTCCATTTCCTTTAGGAAAGTACCCCTCATATCAACTTGTTACCTGTATAAAAGACACCTGTCCACAGAATCAATCAATCAGATTCTAACCTCTCCACCATGGGCACGACTATAGAGCTGTCGAAGGACCTCAGGGTCAAGATTGTAGACCTTCACTTGGCTGGGATTAGCTACAAAACCATCAGCAAGCAGCTTGAGGAGAAGGTGACAACTGTTGGTGCGATTATTCGGAAATGTAAGGAAAACAAATTGACATCAATCAACAAACAATCACCCTCGGTCTGGGGATCCACACAAGATCTCACCCCTTGGGGTATTGATGATCATGGGAAAGGTGAGGGATCAGCCAAGAACTACAAGGGAGGAACTTGTTAATGATCTCAAGGCAGCTGGGACCACAGACCCAAGAAAACTATTGGTAACACACTACACCATAATGGATCAAACCCTGCAGCGCCCGCAAGGTCCCCTGCTCAAGAAGAACATGAAAGGCCCGTCTGAAATTTGACAATGAACATCTGAATGATTCAGAGAAAGCTTGGTAGAAGGTGATGTGGTCAGATGAAACCAAAATGGAGGTGGAAACATTATGCTTTGGGGTGTTTCTCTGCTAAGGGGACAGGACGACTTCCCTGCATCGAGGAGAGCGTGGACGGGGCCATGTACTGTAACATCTTGGCCAATAGCCTCCTTCCCTCAGCCAGGACACTGAAAAAGGGTCATGGAGGGGTCTTCCAGCAGGACAATGACCCTGAACATACGGCCAAGGCAACAGGAGCTGCTAAAGAAGAAGCACATTTAGGTGATGGATGGGCCTAGCCAGTCTCCAGACCTTAATCCCATAGAAAATCTGTGGAGGTAGCTGAAGCTTCCAGAGGCCAAGCATCAGCCTCAAAACCTGCAGGATTTGGAGAGGATCTTCAGAAAGGAGTGGACCAACATCCTTCCTGAGATGTTCACAAACCTGGAGACCAACTACAAGAAGTGTCTGACCTCTGTGCTGTCCAACAAGGGTTTTTCCACCAAGTACTAACACATGTTTTGCAAGGGGATCAAATACTTATTTCCCACAGTTAAATGCATATCAAATTGTATCTTTTATATAATGTCAATTTCTGGATTTTCTTTTTGATATTCTTACTCTCACTGATAAATTAAACCTACCATTACAATTATAGACTGTTACTTACAACATCTGCAAGGGATCAAATACTTATTTCCTCCACTGTATGTCAGTGAGCGCCTGGTCAAACAGACAAAGCTCATCAAAGATCTCATTAAAAGTAAAAACCTCCCTCTATTCAGCCAGCCTCCAGTCCAAGAGAAGTCCAGGTCCCAACAACAGCTCTCATCTCTGAAGAATGACTGTTCTCTGTTCTCTAGGCTGTACATTGTATCTGAGATACGTGATGAAAGTCTGGCTGAGTTTTTTGGGATTAATTATGTGAAATATAATAAACTTGAAAACCAGGCATGTCCATCATCATTGTCACAAATGGGCAAGCTGAGAACTGGTACCAAGTCAGACTTGTTGGGCTGTTTGGAGGACCTGATTTCTTTACAAGAGAATACATCCCACCCCACAGTTAGGGCTTCATCCTTGATGGGGCTACTCTTGTGAACATGCTACGACCTGGTGCTGCTAAGACGTTTTTTTATTATGCGCAGAAAGCGTTCTCACCATACATCATGTCTCAGCTGGAGCATGTCAGCAGATTTGATGTCGTGTGGGATGAATATTTCCCCGAAAGTCTGAGGGCTGAAACACACAACAAGAGAGGGAAGGGAGTTCATAGACGCGTTGAGCCATCCAGTGTCATTCCTGGAAACTGGCCAGAGTTTCTGCGCATTGAAGACAAGAAGGCTGTACTGTTCTCCTTCCTGGCAACCAGTGTGACAGCCCTCAACACTGGCAAACAAATAATCAGTACTTGCAACATGCACACATGAGGAGGCTGATACCCACATCCTACTGCACCTAGGAGATGCTGTGAAGGAAGGGTATAGCAAGGTGTCAATACGCACAGTTGACACGGATGTGGTAGTACTGGCAATCACAGCAGCCCAATCCCTCAACATCACTGCTGTGGGTTGCCTTTGGAGTTGGGAAGAGTCTTCGGCATTAAGCAGCTCATGAGATGGCGAGGTCACTAGGTCCAGATCGATGCATAGCCTTACCAATGTTCCATGCATTTACTGGATGTGACAGTGTCGTCTTTTGGTGGCAGGGGCAAGAAGACGGTGTGGGATACATGGATGACGTTTGATCATGTCAGTAGAACCTTCTGTGCCTTGGCTGCCACCCCAGACTCCTTACACAACTGGATGGAGCCTCTGGAGCCATTTGTGGTATTGCTGTATGACTGCACTAGCAGCCAGGAGTCAGTCAATCAGGCACGCAAGTAGCTCTTCACCCAGAAAGGTAGAACAATTGAAGGATTCCCCCCAACACAAGTAGCATTGATTCAACACACAAAGAGAGCTGCCTTACAAGCTGCCACTGCTGGGGACAGATGATGTTTGCAGCCCCTGAACTCCCATCCCCAGGTGACTGGGGGTGGAAGAGGAAGGCCACAAGGTGGATGGGAAGTTTACTGGACCACATTACTAGAAGCGACCTAGGCCTGTCGTGAACTCCTCCGCTGTGGATGCAAAAAGGGGTGCAGTGGACAATGGAAATGTGTCAAGGTTGCTATTCAGTGCACTGCCCTTTGCTACTGTGGTGGACTGTGTTTTCAGAACTAACTCTGCATTTAGTTGAAAACCTGTAATATTTCATATATACAGGACTGTCTCAGAAAATTAGAATATTGTGATAAAGTTCTTTATTTTCTGTAATGCAATTTAAAAAAACAAAAATGTCATACATTCTGGATTCATTACAAATCAACTGAAATATTGCAAGCCTTTTATTATTTTAATATTGCTGATTATGGCATACAGCTTAAGAAAACTCAAATATCCTATCTCTAAATATTAGAATATCATGAAAAAGTATACTAGTAGGGTGTTCAACGAATCACTTGAATCGTCTAATTAACTCGAAACACCTGCAAGGGTTTCCTGAGCCTTGAAAAACACTCAGCTTGGTTCAGTAAACTAAATCACAAGTATGGGGAAGACTGCTGATCTGACTGCTGTCCAGAGGACCGTCATTGACACCCTCCATCAGGAGGGTAAGACACAAAAAGAAATTTCTCAAAGAGCAAGCTGTTCACAGAGTGCAGTTTCAAAGCACATCCACAAAAAGTCTGTTGGAAGGGGGAAATGTGGCAGGAAACGCTGCACAACCAAGAGAGATGACCGCAGCCTTAACAGCATTGTGAAGAAGAGTCGCTTCCAGAATTTGGGGGAGCTTCAAAGACAGTGGACTGAAGCTGGAGTCCAGGTATCAAAAGTCACTGTTCACAGACGTGTCCGGGAAATGGGCTACAATAGCCGTATTCCCATGGTCAAGCCACTTCTGAACTCAAGACAACGGAAGAGGCGTCTGACTTGGGCTAAGGAAAAGAAGCACTGGACAGTTGCACAGTGGTCCAAAGTCCTCTTTTCAGACGAAAGCAAGTTTTGTATTTCATTTGGAAGTCAAGGCGCCAGAGTCTGGAGAAAGGCTGGAGAGGAGCAAAATCCAAGTTGCTTGAAATCCAGTGTGAAGTTCCCACAGTCAGCGATGGTTTGGGGAGCCATGTCAGCTGCTGGTGTTGGTCCACTGTGTTTCATCAAGCCCAGAGTAAATGCAGCTGTGTACCAAGAGATTTTAGAGCACTACATGCTTCCGTCTGCTGAAAAGCTCTATGGAGATGAGGAATTCATTTTCCAGCATGATCTGGCACCTGCCCACAGTGCCAAAACCACCAGTAACTGGTGTACTGACCATGGCATTACTGTCCTCGATTGGCCTGCAAATTCCCCTGACCTGAACCCCATAGAGAATATGTGGGGTATTGTGAAGAAGAAGCTGAAAGACACCAGACCCAACAATGCTAATGAGCTAAAGGCCGCTATTGAAGCATCCTGGGCATCCATAACACCTCAGCAATGCCACAGGCTGATTGCCTCCATGCCACGCCGCATTGATGCAGTAATCCGTGCAAAAGGATTCCCAACCAAGTACTGAGTGCATTAATGGACATTTTCAAATGTTTGATTGTGTTTTGCTGTTATAAATCTTTTTTTTTTACTTGGTCTGAGGAACTATTCTAATTTTTTGAGATAGGATTTTTGAGTTTTCTTAAGCTGTATGCCATAATCAGCAATATTAAAATAATAAAAGGCTTGCAATATTTCAGTTGATTTGTAATGAATCCAGAATGTATGACATTTTTGTTTTTTTAATTGCATTACAGAAAATAAAGAACTTTATCACAATATTCTAATTTTCTGAGACAGTCCTGTATATATATTACTTCACCATAATAAATATGTCAATGGTTTACTGTGTATTTTGTTCCCTGAATACCAGATACATATAGTTAGCTACATTCTAGCATGTTGTAAATAGTACCAATGCATTCCCCATCCTTGAAAATGTAGGATTAGCCACCAGAATCAAGATCCTCGGTGGTCTAGATCCTAAGCTACTGGTAAAATAACAACCAATGGCAACACACGGAGTTAACTACATTATACAGACATGGGTTAATGGTTAGAGTTAACTGAGTTATTTATTTTGTTAGTTTTGTTCACAATTTGTTTAGTTAGTTTACCTTATTTTTCTCTCCAAAAGAACCGATAAAAGTACTGTTAAAAGACCGGACCGATAAGCGGTATCAATAAAAGTAGTAGTACCGTTAAAACCTTAACGATACCCATCCCTAGTGCCAAATGTCATGTTTTTATCATCAAAAGCACATTTTCGAATTCATTTATTTTAAGCTCCAACCACCGGAATTTGTTATGATAAAACTCTCCTGGTGAATTTTATTCAAATTCCAACAACATTTACCCCTCCCTCATCAACCTTGAAGTTTAGCCTCAGTAGGGTGGTCCTTAAAATTGAAAGTCGGAAAGTCTAAGCTCCATCCCCCAGAATTCATTCTATTAGTGAAGAAAACTCTCCTGGTGAATTTTCTCCTCAATCTGACAACATGTACCCCCCCCCCCCCCCCCTCATCGACCTGGGCTGCCACACCAGCAGCACGGTGCTGTAACTGAGGCTAAACTTCAAGGTTGATGAGGGAGGGGTAAATGTTGTCTGATTGAGGAAAAAATTCACCAGGAGAGTTTTCTTGACTAATAGAATGAATTCTGGGGGTTGGAGCTTAGACTTTCCGACTTTCAATTTTAAGGACCACCATAGTTTTTTATATATCGGAGACCTATAATATATGCCTAAAAATAGTATAATAGGTGAATTTTAAATAAACGGAGCGCTGCTTTCCCTTCCATATTTAGCTTGAATCTTGTGTATATACTGTACAAATTAGGGCTGCACCATATAAGAAAAAACTGACATTGCAATATTGCGCTTGATTTGATATGCAGCACAGTTTTTCGTGAGAAGAGCACCCATTTTAAACCTCAGTATTGCAGGCAATCATGTTCATAGAACTGTGGGAAATCTAAAACGGAGAACACAATTCATATTGTCCAAATTGCATTCGATTGGAGTACTTCAATCTATGACAAACTGTGACTGCTTATTCCTGCATTCACAAGCCTTCATCTGAAAAAGCCCTGTAAGAGTCGGCACATAGAAACAGATTGATGCTAGGTTGCATATGTTGCAAAATTAGCACAAGTTGTGTTAATTAGCATTAATGGCATTATAGCCATAGCATGTGGGCAATACTTATAAAATGGCTTGGTGGATTTGGACAATTTTGGATCCAAAATGGCATCTCTAACCAGACCATCTGGCATATAGAAACTGCCGGATGCTAACTTGCATATGTTGGGCAATTTGCACAATAAGCATAATTGTGTTGATTAGCATATGCAGATAATTTTGTGGCTAAAAAGAGTAATAAAGGTCTTTTTATTTATTCAGGTATTAAGGAAGTGGTCTATCTTTCTGATAAGTACCATGACACACCGGAGATGACCGCCTCAAGAAGGCTGATGGGTTTGGCAGGCATACAATACAGGTGAGGAACAATTGGAAGTGTTGGCTCTATTTTTATTATTTTTTATTACCCAAGGTCAAGGGGTTTACACCCACATACTAGGGCTGAACGATTAATCGATTTTAAATCGCGAATTGACATGATGCGATTATCAAATCGCAAAGCCTGCACATTTTTTTTTACATTTTTTTTTTTTTTCTTGTGTGTCAGTCATCCACACCAATCAGAAGTGCTATTCTCCACATGTACCAGCCATTGTTAACCAATCAGAATTGGCCCATGATGGAAGGTGATAGACAGATTGATCCAATCACCTGCCAAGTATTTTTGAAAGTGCCTGCCCTTTCCAAATGGCTTCCAATGGAGCTTTCCTAGATGGTTTGGTGAAACAAACCATCTGAGTCAGGTTAGTAATTCTCCATCACATGTTTTACATCTATTGCAGGGTGAATCTTAAACTGAAGCTTGACTTTAAAGCAACCCAACGGAAGTTTCATGTAGGTTTAGTTCTTTCACTCGTAGCTCAGGCTGCGGGGGTGCTAGAGACGGGAGCATGTTATGTTGTAAAACGCATACAAACGCTGCTGAAGGTTAATCCAATGTCTCTGTCACTTTGAAATGATTACTGATAATCCATCATAACATTTTTGTAAAAAACTGAGTTTTCATATAAAGCAGGGGTCGGCAACCTTTTTGATATGAAGATAAAAAAAATGTTTTTATCAGCGTGCCAACGATCCAGAATTATCAGCAGGAGGGCGGGGGAGCCTCGTTGTGGCGAAGCAGTGTGTGGACCTGTCAGCGCAACTTACATGATGCCGAATTTAACAAACATATTTAAATAATTGGTTTAAACGGCATAATAATAAGGACGATCGTCCGTTCTGTGATTCTCCAGAGCACACATGTTATGATATTAGGGTTATGCAGAGTGAGAGAGTGAGAGAGTGAGAGTGAGAGTGAGAGTGAGAGAGAGTGAGAGAGTGTGAGAGAGTGAGAGAGTGTGAGAGAGTGAGTGAGTGAGTGAGTGAGTGAGTGAGTGAGTGAGTGAGTGAGTGAGTGAGTGAGTGAGTGAGAGAACACACGTGTGTATGTTTCTGGAAGTGAAACGAGGAAGCAGAAAAATAGAGGTCTGTGATGTATTTTGTGAAACAGAAGAACAGCTAAATAAATGCAACGGCCTCCCAAGAAGAGCTCGCCTTACGGGTACTGCAATTAGTGAAGTGCTTTCCTCCGTGGTGAAACGATCAGCGCTGCACCATTACATTACATTGCATTTAGCTGACGTTTTTATCCAAAGCGACTTACAATAAACCACGGAGGAAAGCAGCAGAAAGTCGCCTGGAGTTAAAGAGAGCGGGACTGCGTTGCGTGCATGGCTTCCTTCTGTAGGTAACGGGGAGACGCACTCTGGCGGCGGTCTCGTTCAGGATCTGAAAATACAACTTAAATATTTTTGCACACTTATTCCTAGTGTGCCACTGGTTACGGTGCCGCGTGCCAGCATTGGCACGCGTGCCAGGGGTTGCCGACCCCTGATATAGAGTGTATGAGAGCGGTTTCTTCCGGTTTAGGGCATGCTGGCTGAGCATCACTCTCTTCACCAATGGTAATGTTTAGGTCAGGGGTGCCAAACCAGTCGATCGCGATCGACCGGTCGATCGTGGGGAGACTCCTAGTCGATCGCGAGATATGTCTAAAAATAGAACAACAATATTCTGTTTTATCGTTAATGTCCTATAACATAATCTTCCTGTGCTAGAATAATGCACTTGAACTCATCAAAGCTTTGTGATTGGCCGGCGTGACCCCATGTGTCGTGGCGGGCCGGCTGGTGGGCAGGCCAAACTAGTTCGCTGACGTTGTCCGTGTCAACAGGAGTGACAGTCCGCACACACAAAAGACCGCAAGTATGGCAGAAGCAAAAAAGCCCAAAATATATAATTTTTACTCCGAGTGGGAGGATGATTATTTTTGTATCTATTCCAATTCAAAGTCCATCTGCAACGCGAGCGTGGCTTTATCGAAGAAGGGTAATTTAGGAGCGGCATTTCAAAACAGTGCACAAACGCTACGAGACGGAATTCCCTCCTAATTCTGCCCTACGCTCCCAAAAGGGGAGGGACCAGAAAGGACAGCTAAATGCACAGCAGTCCATTTTCACCAGGCCCAACAACAAGAGCAAGGCTGCTACCATAGCATCTTATCGTGTCAGTCACGTTCTTGCAAAAAACATGAAGTCTTTCAAAGACGGCAAAATTGTGAAAGAAGCATTCCTGGAGGCTGCCGACGCGCTTTTGGGGGACACTAAAAATAACAGTAGCATTTCAACAGGTTTTTGATATAATAAAAACTCAAGTTAGATACCGTTATTAATCAGCTGTAAGTTTTAGTTTGTTTGAACTTATTCAAAATAATTATTGTACAAAATGGGATAAGAATGCAAACTTAAATGGATTATAGTCTATTATCAATTCAGGTTAAGAAACTAGTGTTGCTTGCATCCTATTTTAAAGGCATTTCTTTTTATACTCTACTAAAATACAACAAAAAAAGCGTTTGATTCTATTAATTTTGTCTTTTTATTGCACTTTGGCAGCAGATTCCTGTGTAACTTCAGATCTGAGTTGTCTTATTAGTAAGCCTAATTTATACTTTTGTAGCAACACTATTTTTAAACAATGGCAAAGAAAGGGTTCAGAGTCTTTTCTTTTCTTCCTGTGTCATGTGTGGCAGCACTGTTCAATGTTTCTTGAAAACATTACCCACTGTAGTATGTGACGTGTGAATAAACTCCAACTCTGTATCAACAACACTGTTGTGTAGCTTCAGTTAAATACTTGTATATGTGTAGATTAGAAAGAGGTAAGATAAAGGATCTGCAGTATTTTATGAAGTATTCATCGTACGAAGGTCAGTTTTATACAAGTAGAAGTGTGTATTTACCCGGTAGTAGGCTGTCAGTAATGGCTACGACTCTCTATTTGGACTGTTAGATCTCGGCAGACTGGCAACTTTAAAAGTAGCTCTCAGTTAAAAAAAGGTTGGGCACCCCTGGTTTAGATGGATTTAAGAGCTTCCCCTCGATTCTATTGGCTCCAACGGTTCAAAAGAGGTGTCAATCACCAAAATCGACCGATGGGTGCTAGAGATATGGCAAAAAATGTTCTCTAAAAAGGTCAAATGTCACTTGTTTTGCATCAATCTTGATACAGGGTACTTATTATATGTTATAGTTTGGATTCCTAAAGCTTTTAGTCTACTATCCCATCATCCAAGGGTGGTTTTCACTATAAAATGTACCTCAAATTACCTCACTGGACATAGTTGCCCAAGTCACCGGCATGAATACCTCAACTTCCATCCTGGACCCCATGCTCTCCATCCTTGTCAAGGCTTGCCTCCCCCAACTCACTCATCTTATCACCACAGTCATTAACTCCTCTCTGTCTACTGGACTCGTCCCTCCTGATCTGAAACTCACTGCTGTCACTCCCATACTCAAAAAACCTGGTCTCAACCCTGATTCCCTCAATAGCTACCGGCCCATCTCTACCCTCCCATTCCTGTCAAATATTCTGGAGCGAACTGTTGCCTCCCAACTAAAATCCCATCTGGAGTGCAATAACCTTCATGAACCTTTTCAATCTGGTTTCAGTACTCGTCGCCGCACAGAATCTGCCCTACTCAAGGTGACCAACGACATTCTCCTCTCTGCTGACTCTGGTTCCCTCTCAATTCTCATTCTCCTTGACCTAACAGCCGCATTTCACACGATCAACCTTTCCATCCTCATCGACCGCCTCCAGTCTTCCATTGGCATTACCGGTACTGCCCTCTCCTGGTTTAAATCCGATCTCTCTGACAGACATCAATTCATCTCCATTAACAACTCCAAATCCCCCACAGCCCCTGTCAATCATGGCGTCCCTCAGGGTTCTGTACTTGATCCCCTTCTGTTCATCATCTACATCCTCCCAATTGGACAAATCCTCTGTCAACACCAACTCAAGTTCCACTGTTATGCTGATGATACACAGCTCTACCTCTCAACAAAATCAATTTCTCCAACCACACACTCCCAGCTCAGCACCTGCCTCACTGACATTACAATTTGGATGGAAAACAATTTTCTAAAACTTAACTGTGACAAATCGGTACTTATAATCATTGGCCTAAACTCACTTACCCGCTCAACCCAAGATTTTTCTCTTACCATCGATGGCTCCATTGTCAACCCCTCCACTCACATCCGTAACCTTGGCATCATCCTCGACCCCTCCCTCACTTTCCTCCCTCACGTCAACCAGGTCACAAAAAGTGCTCTCTTCCATTTAAAGAACATCGCCCGCATTAGACCCTCCCTCTCATTGACCATTGCTGAAACTCGGACCCATGCCTTTATAACAATCCGACTGGATTACTGCAACAGCATTCTTTATGGTTCACCTGCATTCACACTAAAAAAACTTCAATATGTCCAAAACTCAGCTGCCCGCTTGCTCACCTCCACCCGACGCTCCCACCACATCACCCCTATCCTTCATGACCTCCACTGGCTCCCCATCAAACACTGCATTGACTTTAAAATATTACTTTTCACTTTCAAAGCCCTCAACAACCTTGCCCCCCCCCCCCCCCCTACCTCTGTGACCTCATCCAACGACACATCCCCACCCGTCGCCTCAGGTCTGCTGAAGCTAACCTACTGCAGCCCATCAGGACAAAGCTCCGGACCTGGGGTGACAGGGCCTTCGCAGCTTCCTCCACCACACTCTGGAACTCCCTCCCCAACCACGTCAGATCCGCCAACACTCTCACATCATTCAAACAATCCCTCAAAACTCACCTTTTCACTCTTGCCTTCAACTCCTAATCCACTAACCCCTTGCCCTTATTCCTCCTAGCTTAGCACTTTCTACTTTTGTTGTTATTTAGTTTTACTCGCTTGTAAGCGCTTTGAGCACCAGGAAAAGCGTTTTATAAATGTAATGTATTATTATTATTATAAGTAATGTCATTTGTTTTGGGAATGTCATTTTCGAGAGCTGAAAAACAGGCTTGGGGTTTAACAGGTTAAACAAAAGTAGTCGCATGGATGCGCATCACAACCGCTGAGCTAAAGGTGGATTTTTGAGACGCGATGACGTTTCTGTCATTTATTCTTTGCCATTTTGTGATGCATAGAAGCTTTGGACATTCACTGTTAAAACTGAAATGTTGACTTTAATTAAACGTATTATGTCAACAGATTTCCCATTACTGTATTAGCTTAGTTGAAAGCAATAATATTAAGTGACATTTGTTGACATAATTAATTTTATTATTAATTAGTATTTACTGACATGTTTTATAAGTTTTATATGGCTTTGCGGCGACGCCTGATCTGGTGTGAATTTAGCTGCTGTCTCTTGCTCTCTCACTTCTTTCTGTTTTCAACTTGCCCAAACCTTGTAAAAGTGCACCATGTTTGGGGGGACAGGAATGACTTGAATAAACAAGGAAGTTTCATCCAGCATGTTTTTACGAAGTGTCTTCCATGTGTGTTCATACCCTGAGCGTTGTGTTTTTTTTTTCCCTCTGTCTTTTGGCAGGCAGTTCAAGCCCAAGAGGACTCAGATTGTCATTGATTTTAATTCCATTAACCACGCTGGAATGCTGAACAGTGCTACCAAGTGAAAAAGCAAAAGGCTCACCTTGGGGAGCTCCTGAATGAGGCGAGGAAGAAAAGGGAGTCTGATGAAATTGAAAGGGACTTTGATGCCTTTTCTCTTGCCCTCTGCTTTGTCCAAAGGAAACCTAAAGGATACCTCGACTTTGGCATCTTTTTGATATTTTGATTAACCGGATACTCAAGATAGTTTAATTTGATGCTCATCCTTTGTGGATGTGTGTGGCAGAAGGACTTTCAATGCTGTTTTCACACTTTTTTCTTTTGAACTCCCTTTGGGTTTGGGCATACACAAGGACATACACTTTCTTTAGTGTTTCAAATCTTTAGTGTTGTCAATCAGATCTTGTCATGGCTTTCTGCACAAGGGCAAACCAACAGTCCTTCAGACAAGGTTCCAGATTAGTATAGAGTCGCCTTGACATTCACTCTACTCTACTCCACTCTACTGCCAAGTAAAATATGAAAACTTAAAGCAAACCTCTAAAAAGGGTTCTCTGCAGCTCCCAGGAGGCTTTGGCAGCAGGCCAATGAGTAAGATCTGGTAGCTGCATTTCCAATAAAATATTTTATTCAATAACAAAATAAAACCTCTTTTCCAGATGACACAGATAGATGGAGCTGCTTTGTGCATGCCCTAATTATTCTAATATTAACCCGGTCCTTCTTTGCTCATGAGATTTCCATCCCATGAGTAAAGCCTTGAATGAATGCATGAATCTCAACACTATGAACATGTTACTGTGTGCGTTTTTTTTTTTTTTTTTAATATAGTCCCTGTAGAGGGATATAAATATTTGTTTTAGTGACCATTTTACAATGGGTTTTCTGAAAGATGTTGCTCTTCTTTTATAAAATGTTTTTTTTTTTTTTTTTAAATGTCTTTCCATTTTCTATTGCAACACAAGTCTGCAGATGCTCTATATCTATAAACATGTATTTTTGATGTTTCTTTCCTGGTACCAAAAACCATGTCTTTCCTATGGGTCATAATACTGTAGATGAAAACTAACATGCTGTTAACTTTGGAAGCTAATGTTTGTCTTCATAACATTCTGTGTCTCCAGACCTTCATTCCTTGTCAGCTCTCAGTTGAAGTCAATAAAACATTTGGACGGCATGATCTAATGTCCACTGTGTTCATTATTTAAATTCCATTTATGATGTAATAGATAAAAGGGTTTCTATAATTAAATTATACATTTAATACAGCTTCACATTCAAAACACATTTCCATGGAAGTTTTTGGTCAAATTATAAATCAACAGATTGTGTTGTGTAGACCTTTTTAACATGACTGATAAAAGGAATACTTTCAGGAAATTATGTTTTTTTAAAAATGTGTATTTACTAGGGCCGGGACTCGATTAAAAAAATTAATCTAATTAATTAGAGGCTTTGTAATTAATTAATCAAAATTAATCGCATTTTTAATCACATAAATATTGGACCTGAGAACAGTGAGAAGCAATTTTTTTCACATGGATTTTAGTATACCATTGAATAATGACTGAATACATAAGCTTAAGCAACAAAACATTGTTTATTTTTTTCAAGGTGGTACTTAACCAAGACCAACAGAAAAGTACACATTTTGCCATAAAGTGTAGCAATAGCATATTTAGGAATATAGTACATTTCAGAGATTCAGGTAGGTAGACCTTCTGTAAACTATAACACTTTGTTTTTTAAGTAAAACACAATACTTTCAAGTACATTCAGAACATTGGAAACCCTGACTATTAGAAAACATCTCTCTGTTGCTTCAGAGGCCATAACAGACTTTGTTGATTTACCAACAGTTGATTTAAAAAATCGAATCAATTTCAGTCCAACTCTCTCAATAACCTTGGCCAAAACAATAAACAGTTCAACATAAAGTGCCAGTTACACCAACAACGTAATAAATAGTTCAACATAAAGTGTACTGTACCATTTCAAATAAAATAAAAAAGTGCCAGTGATTGACCTCAATCCCTCCTATTCTTCCAATATCCTGATGAAAAATAAAATCTCTCTGTTGCATAGGCCACTGTTTGATCAATGCGAATTGGGTGTGGGTCCTTGTACTCCGAGTCGGGCTAACGTCCACGCTAGCTTCCACGCTAGCTGCTATATGTTTTGCATTGAGGTGATACTTGAGGCTTGATGTGCTGCGGTGATATGCAAATTCCTTTTTGCATAATTTGCAAACAACCGTGCTCTTATCGACGCTTCCATCCGTCCTTTTTTTAAAACAAAATGTCCCATCCACGGGGCCAACCAAAGCGGTCTCATCAGCTTCTTCGTTCATGTTTGACTATTGTTCACTGTGGTTTGTTGTTGTCTGAAGTCATGAACGTTAGTTGGTGCTCCAGTATAATCGGTACCCCTGAAACTCATCCAGTGAGGAACGTTCCACGGTGCAAAAATAAGTGCGATTAAAATGCGTTAATTTTTGTGTAATTAATTAATCTTAATTAACACGTTAAAGTCCCGGCCCTAGTATTTACTTAAAGGTTGATCAGTTTAACTGCATAATAATAATTCAATCTTTATTTCAGACTCAAGGTCCATATCACATACAAAATGACAAAATACATATCAATAAATAAGATTGAAAAGCTAAATACAAAACAAAAAAACAAACAGATAAACACACATGCTCACTCACTAGAGGTTTCTCAATACTCTAATTTCCCCTCCTCGACTCCTCGGTCATCCTGTAGTGACCCGGAAATGAATTTCAGCGCGCCATTTTGAAGGACATCTAATTTCTCTCAATGCACTTCGAGGACCGAGCATCGAGGAGGCTCTCAGGAGGAGCTCTAACTGAGGAGACACTGATGGGTCCTCCGCGGCTCCTCCGCGGATGCATTTCCGGGAACGGTGGAGGCGTTACGCACGGCCGGAGTTATCTCAGCCAATGACAGCTCTGCATGCATCCCTTGGATATTATTTTAGTAACTGTTTGAACGGCAACGCGATGTTTACAGTGAGAACAGCTGTGAGGTCCGTGCAGAAAGCAGAGCAGTGTGTGTATAATATATATCACTCAGTATAACAGGCCTACTCCCTTTATTTGCTTTAGTTTAGTATATATCTACAAACAAAGAGTCAATATTTTTCTAAGACCATTTAGTGCTTCACATAATAAAATACACAACAGCTGTAGCCTGATTATGCTTTAGTGTGTGTGTGTGTGTGTGTGTGTGTGTGTGTGTGTGTGTGTGTGTGTGTGTGTGTGTGTGTGTGTGTGTGTGTGTGTGTGTGTGTGTGTGTGTGTGTGTGTGTGTGTGTGTGTGTGTGTGTGTGTGTGTGTGTGTGTGTGTGTGTGTGTGTGTGTGTGTGTGTGTGTGTGTGTGTGTGTGTGTGTGTGTGTGTGTGTGTGTGTGTGTGTGTGTGTGTGTGTGTGTGCGCGTGTGTGTGTGTGTGCGTGTGCGTGTGTGTGTGTTGTACAGTGCGTAGATGCGGCGGACAGACGGGTCTCAGTTGGTTTGGTGTCATATGCTTACTTTTAATACTTGTACAACTTTTGGCCCGTAATTTCAATTCCCCATTTCAGCGACCAGAGAGAGGGGGGGATATATCCAGTCTCTGATTGTGTTACGTTATTATGAGAGTGCTCTCATACTTGTTTGATTCTGAAATTGTATATATTTATATAAATATGTGTGTGTGTATATCCGCATCTGTAGCCTGTTATTGTTTCTCATTATACCGCACTGTCAATTAATTAAAAGTAAATATATATAAGTCATCATGAACACATCTGTCCATCAGAGTGCTGCTGTGCCTCCTGTCATCATTAATGGACTTCTCTTTAAAATGACCGCTCAGAGGAGAGGAGTTCTCATTTCTCTAACCGCCTGCTGTTTCCACTCCTCTCTCCTCGGTTCCCCTCCTCAGTCCTCCGCTCGCATCTCCTGTGGGCGGCACCAAGTCTCGAGGATAGAAGTCGAGGAAACGAGTCGATTAGGGGAAATTTGAGTATTGAGAAACCTCTACTGTCTGTAGAGGCTGTTGCGCCAATGTCTCCAAATCATGGAAGAGAACCGAGTAGAACTCTTCACAGGGTTAATTAAAATCGAGATAACATGATTGTCCGAGTCTTCTAGGCGACACATGAATTTGTACATTAACTTTCTTAAAAGGGCTTGACAAGTAGGTACTCCCAAGTTAACAAACTGCTGGCTGGCACTGTGCCATCTTGGTACCCTCAGGAGCAACCGTAAAGCATCATTGTATGCAACTTTTCGTTTTTGCATGCTGCGAGCCTTGTAGTTACTCCACAGGTGAGCCTTGTAGTTACTCCACAGGTGGGCCTTGTAGTTACTCCACAGGTGAGCCTTGTAGTTACTCCACAGATGAGCCGTGTACAATTGTGTACAGAAAGCTTTCAAAAGTGATACCTTGACATCTACAGAGAACTTTCCGCATGAATATGTTTGCCTGGGCATACATTTTGCAGCGTCGTCTATGGATGTCTTTGTCATCTGTGAGATCATCAGAGATATAGTGACCAAGGTACTTAATCTCACTGCACACAAGAAGAATGTTGCTACTGAGAATAAAATGAGGAAATACAGCCTTTTTATCCTCTTTACTTCGCACAATCATGATGCTACTCTTCTTGGCGTTATACTTAATATTAAAATCAATGCCATACCGGGAACAAGTCCTCAGAAGCTGTTGTAAGCCAGCACTGCACGGGGAGAAGATGATTAAATCATCAGCATACATAAGGTGGTTGACAACAGTAGCACCGATGACACAGCCAGTTTTACGCAAGTTCAGTTCCCTAGACAGATCATCCATGTGCTGATTAAACAACAAAGGAGATAAAATCCCACCTTGCGTGACCCCATTACCAACATCAAAATGTTCAGACACAGTATTGCCCCACTTCACCTGCATAGTCTGATGTGCATACCAAAAGGCTAAGATCCTTATTATGTACTTGGGTTCCCCTCTCTAGCACATTTTGTCAAATAATTTGAAATGATTCAGTCTATCAAATGCCTTGGAAGAATCAATAAAACACAGAAACATTGTGGAATTATGGCTTCTATATTTTGCTATAATGTCTTTTAAAGCAAAAATACACATATCTGTGCCATTTTGTCTTTTCAAACCAACCTGGTTGTCGGCTGTGGCAATATACCTTTCCAGCCTATCCAACAGAATGTTCTCCAGCACTTTGGAGAGAATGCTAGCTAAAGCAATGGGCCTGTAATTATCAATGCCATTAATCTTCCCAGCTTTATCCTTGATGACTGGTACAAGTAGCACAGATAACATGGAATCTGGTAAGACACTATGATTAAGGAAACCAGTGAGACACAGAGCAAAAAGAGGAGCAAGCTTAAGACTGGCATATTTGAAGTGTTCAGCTGAGATGAGATCTGGGCCACAAGCTTTGTTCTTTTCTAGATTCATTATAGTGTTGTAGACTTCCTCTGATCTGACTGTCACATTTTCAGTGGAGTCAACCTTTTCAAACACAAATGCATCACACTTAGCACAGTTGAGCAACTCATGATAGTGTTGTCGCCACAGTTCTGCGATGCTGCCTGACCCACACACTCCTTCAATGGAAGACGGTAAGGGAGTCTTATAGCTGTTTATGACTTTGACCACTTTGACCTCTTTCCAGAAATCATAGCAACTATTGTTGCGCAACTTTCTGGCAAGTGAGTCAGTCCTCATTGCGTCCTAATTTGTTTTAATGAAGTGGACAGCATACTTCTATTTGGCATTAGTAGACTGTTTATGTTCAGACAAAGACCCCTGTCTCTGCCTTCCTGATTCGGCCCAACATTGAAAAGCATCTCTAGCAGCAGTGTATAGCTCAGTCACATGTTCATTTCATCCAGGTTTTACACTATGCTCCTTTTTCTTACTGTTGTAAAAACCCTTACTTGAGGCATTTAACACATCAATAATAAGATCATATGTAAAACATAGATCTCTACCATGCTGCACATTTTTACAGTTGGTGTCACTGCACAGCATTGCTTCTCTTTGAATTACAACCCAGTCTAATGATTAATCAGTGAGTGAGGTATAGTGATTAATATCCTTCTCACTTAACTTTGACCAATCCAGCCTCCCTGTGTACGTTTTATTGTCATCAACAGATAGCACCGGAATATTTTCAACATTTAGGGTCAATACAAAAGGAATATGATCTGTAGTGGCCAACTCATAACAAATGTCAATGTTGTCCAGACAGGCGTGTGCATCAGCTGTGCACATACAGTGATCTAGCCATGACATAGTATGCCATGCTTCACTAATATATGTAAAGCTTTTCTCAGGTAGAAGAGATTTACTTGACAGTATGAGATTATTATCGTTAAAAAAATGCAGTAAACATTTGCCAAACAGAGATTTATCATCCGAAATGTCAGCATTCAAGTCCCCCACTACATACAAATCCCACAACCTGCTCCCTTGACCCTCTACCCACTCCTCTCCTGAAGTCCTGCCTCCCCGTCCTCTGCCCCTATCTTGCTAACTTTTTCAACTCCTCGCTGTCCCATGGAACCGTCCCCTCTGCCTTCAAAACTGCTGCCGTTACTCCAATCCTCAAAAAACCTGGTCTTGATCCCTCCTCCCTCACTAATTACCGCCCCATCTCCAACCTACCATTCCTCTCAAAAACTCTTGAACGCATTGTAGCCAAACAAATTCACTGCCATCTCCAAACCAACCAGCTTTATGAACCCCTTCAGTCTGGATTTCGTCCTCACCACAGTACAGAAACTGCACTCGTCAAAGTCCTCAATGACCTCCTCACCTCTGCTGACACTGGTTCCCTCAATATTCTCATCCTCCTCGACCTGAGTGCAGCCTTCGATACCGTGAGCCACAACATCCTGCTCACCCGACTCAGGGACATTGGTATTGAAGGTATTGCACTCAGATGGCTCCAGTCCTACCTCACTGAGCGATCCCACTTCATCTCCCTCCCCAACCACTCCTCTGCCACAGCTTCAGTCACCCAAGGTGTTCCTCAAGGATCAGTACTTGGACCCCTCCTCTTCATCATTTACATCCTGCCCCTCGGTCAGATACTCCGCCACTTCAACCTGGACTTCCACTGCTATGCTGATGACACTCAGATCTACCTCAGCACCAAATCCCTCCATAACCCACCCCTTACCCACATCGATTCCTGTCTGACAGCTATTAAAACTTGGATGCAACATAACCTCCTCAAACTGAACAGCAACAAAACAGAACTCCTCCTAATTGGCTCCAAATCCACCCTCAGCAAGGTCACTAACATAACACTCACCATCGATGGCACCATTGTTTCCCCCTCCAATCAGGCACGCAACCTTGGCGTAATCTTTGACCCCACCCTCTCCCTCGAACCTCACATCCGCCAAATAGTCAAAACCTCATTTTTCCACCTCCGCAATATTGCAAAAATCCTACCCTCTCTCACCCGCCCCGCAGCCGAACGACTAATCCATGCCTTCATTTCCTCCCGCCTTGACTACTGCAACTCACTTCTTTACGGCATCAGCACTACATCCCTCAACAGACTCCAACGGGTTCAAAATGCAGCTGCACGTCTCCTCACAC
The DNA here is from genome assembly GCF_949606895.1 of Notothenia rossii. Classification (NCBI taxonomy): domain Eukaryota; kingdom Metazoa; phylum Chordata; class Actinopteri; order Perciformes; family Nototheniidae; genus Notothenia; species Notothenia rossii. Next base: position 47,549,517 of record NC_136912.1, on the reverse strand, counting down.
ATACCAAATCATGGCATCACATCAGCCCAGTCCTCAAAGAGCTCCACTGGCTTCCTGTCTCCCATCGCATCAATTACAAAATGATGGTCCTCACCTACAAAGTACTCCACCATTTGGCCCCCCCTTATCTCACAAACCTTCTCACTCCTTATCAACCCCCACGGTCCCTCAGATCCACCGCAGCCGGACTCCTATCCATTCCCACATCCACACTCTGCAGCTTTGGGGACAGAGCCTTCTCAGTGGCAGCTCCTAGGCTCTGGAATTCCCTCCCCCAAGATCTCCGTGACTCTGAGTCCCTCACAGTCTTTCAGTCCCGCCTCAAAACACATCTTTTCAACTCTGCCTACCCATAAGCCCCCCTCCTCTCAATCAATTTCCTCTTGACTGCCTTTTTATTTATTTTACTATACTTACTTGTTTGCCTGTCCTTGTTTGTCTACCCTCCCTCATATTGTAAAGCGTCTTTGAGTCGTGAAAAGCGCTATATAAATCAAATGCATTATTATTATTATTATTATACACACAGGTTGTGGCATTATCCTTAATGAATGCGTTAACAAATGCCATTCTATTGCGATATTCATCTTCATTTTCATATGATTCATAAGGTGTGTAAATATTTATGATAATAAATGACCTATTTTCATACTTGATCTCTATACCAATGGCCCAGTTACAGTGGTCCAATCTTACCACTGTAACCAAAGGATCATATTTACTGTTCCAGAGAATCGCCACACCACCAGGTATCCTGCCATGGGCAATTTTATCACAGAGATCAGTAGTTGACTCTCCAACTCCATGAAAATTAGCATTTAGTGTATTCAGCCTTTCCAGATCTTGCTTAGGTAACCATGTCTCTTGTAAGCACATAATATCACATTCCTCCAACAGTTTATCAACAACCAGCCGCCTCGCTTTATCCCCAGCACTGTGCCCCACACGTAGGCCACGCGTGTTATTTGACACCACCCGTATCCTATTGTTTATGTACTACAGTCATTTACATCAACAGATGCATGATTCCCGTGTTGTACAGGAGCGACCACATTGTTTGTAGCAGTGATATCACCCACAAGCGACCCACTAGCAGGCCGTCTTGGCTCATAATAGCATCGGACATAGGTGCCAGCTGGCCACAGCTCTGGGTCATACATTTCTGCCACTTCCTTGCAATCGGCAGTGATGTGAAAGGAGCTGAACCTACTCTGTGCCGACTCGATCTTCCGACAAGTAACTGCTCGGCCAAGTTTCTCACTCAGACACTCAGTTAGCATGTTAGCTTCCAGTTGAGGGGCAAACACACTCACCATCTTTGTGATCACAATTTGTACGTTAGAACTCACTGGGCCAGTTCCAACTATACCCGTCTTCTTCCTCTCCCGTTTCAGTGGTGCTTTAATTCCCCGTTGTCTTACTGCTGGCTTATGCTCTGGTGTCGCCTTGCTTCGGTGTCCTTCCTTCACAACACGGGACCACAAAGGAGACTTTGGTGGCTGTGGTGTGGACACGAATCCCACAGAGCTGCTGGAGCTTCCTCCAGCCACTGTTGCCTCCTGGTCAGCATTAGGCGCGTTCACACCGCAGTACTTTTCCCACTTTAGTTCCGATATAGTTCCGAAATGTCGCGTTCACACCAAAAAGAGCCGGAACTAAAATGAGTTCATCAGAACCTTTTTACCCCCTTTTTCCGTCCCTGCTAGAGAGCAGGGACTTCCGTGGGAGAAAAAGGTTCCTATTTCTGTTTGGCTGGGCGGATTGCAAACCACGCCCCGTAAAACTCCATACAAGTTTTGTGAAGCCGCCATTTTATTATCCTTGCATTAGCATTATTAGCATTAGCCCAGCGCACAGACGCAGAGAGACTAACTTATGGCAACACAAAATAAAACATGGGAGCGGTGGAGATGAGGAGGTGTCGGCCTTCTGGCGATTTATTCGGAAGGATTCAGTCCCCAACTCCGGGGACATCCGCACGGGGACTACGGATGGCAGTATACGGCGTGAAGTTGTTTGCGGCCGGCAAACCCAAACCAGAAGAAGATGAAGTGACGTCAGCAGCTTAATTAGCCTAATCCTCCCTCAGGGACTTATTCCGGTGTGAACGCGATCTGTACTTAGTTCATCAGAACTAAAGAGTTCTGATGAACTAAGTTCTGATGAACCTTTGTGGGAAAAGTACTGCGGTGTGAAGGCGCCTATTCACAGCTGCTGGCCGCACTAGCTTGCACGGCCTCACATACCCAGCCCCTGGGTCCACGCTAGATCCACAGGGCTTCTCAATTGTGGACACCCGGTCGTCGATGGCCATGGTCGTCACCCGCAGACCCTCACAGGCATCAGTTTGAGCTTCGAGCATTTTTTTCACAAAGCACATGTCCTTATTCAGCTGTTCCAACTGCCCCAGCAATGCTGAGACATCAATGTGGTCGTATGAAACTGATGGGAGGTCATCCAGATGGTGGGAGACGAATATTGGTATATTCTCCCCACATTCATTTAGCACCTACAAACACGCTTTTATATTGTTAGCGTCTTTCTGTGCTCCTTTGTGCGTAACACAACGCTGCGTCGTTTGAGGACACAGCTCAAACAGTATCTTCTTCAAGGCTTCGATCCACTCAGAGTTGAAATTGTTTGAGGCCAATATAACAATGTCATCATGACTCAGAGTTTTCATTTTGATGAAAAGGAAGTTCAAAAGTTCATCTTCCACAATCACCTTATTATCAGTTGCTCTGTAAACTTCTGATTTAGTACGACCTGAGAAGCTGGCACCCCCACGCCAAGCTGCTGCCACCATGCTCCAAAGCTTGAGTAGTAGTCATACAGGATTGTTCTTTATCATTGGTTCTCACAAAAGCAATTTAAAGTTTGGTTACAACAATCACAAGGTACACAGTAGACCTAACGTCATAAAGTAATCTACCAGCAATAATCCTTTGCCTTTTGGAAAATGTTGATGGCTCAATGTCTTCCTCGGTCTCTGGTCTGGACCACACTATGTTGTTTTATGGAGCCCTCTGCGTTTCTGAAGATGCTGTACACATAGTTATAAAATAAAATATATGACATTACGTCAGGATGAGCTAACCCCCATCATATATATGTGTTGTGTACAATCTCCACCTCTGAGCAGCAGCTGTTGTCCAATCAAAACAGAATCAAAGCTCTACTGGCAGAAAAGTGGTTTTGATTGTTTGGTAGGAAAATACAAAGATCATGGAGACAACGTAAGCCTCTTTTGCCACAAGTCTCAACTACAGTAAAACTGGGTCCAGGTAAGACGGCTGCACGAGTCCTAACGGGTTGGTACAGCAGAAGTATTAGCTGCTTCTCTCCTATGTGATATTATGCTTTGGCAAATAAATCAGCAAATAAAATATATGAACGATCAATATGGACAACACCAGTGTGCTTGGACAGGACACTGTTCACACAGATCAGACCAGCACCGCTGAATGGCATCTCACTGGTGTGTGTGTGAGATTATATAAATGCAGCAGCGTGACCTCATCCTAGAGACACCCTGCACCTGCTTGAAGCTTCTCTTCAGATAAAGCCTGGTGATGTTTTCTGCTTCTATCAAAGGGCAAATGCAGCAAGTTTCCAGAAGATCTTACTCTTTAGGCTAGTTGTCAGCATAGTGAACCTGGAAATGTTGAGTAACCCAACGTTTTATGTTACAAATGTATAGGAGGAGTCCCCAGCACATAGAAACTGCAGGATGCTAACTTACATATGTTGGGCAATTTGCTTAATTAGCACAAGTTGTGATAATTAGCCTATTTAGACAATAGACAGTGGTTTTTGGGCTTATTGAGGATGCGGAGTCCATTTCTGACATGTTCACTATCACAAATGGCAGTTATAACAAGAAAATGGCACTAATTGAACTCTCTGTGTGATGATTTATAATGGTAACTTACCTGTTATTGTCCAGGATGTACTTTTGATTACACATTCCAGGTTTATATACTTTTTCTATTCCACATTCAGATATTCAATCTGCAACCTCAACATTCTGCTTTAGCAAGATATAGTAATGTTCATTGGGTTTCTTTTTGTCTTTGACTATAATAGAAAAATGAACACACACACACACACATACACACACACAAACACACACACACACACACAGACACAGACACACACACACACACACACACACACACACACACACACACATACACACATACACACACACACACACACACACACACACACACACACACACACACACACACACACACAGATCATCAGCAGCCCATCTCACGGTCATAGATCTGCAGCTCATTTCTTCATCAACATGCAGACCCTGACATAACTTCCTGTGTGTGCTAGATGCAGTTGTCACTTATGTGACTAAAATGGTCTGTTGTGCATTGTATGTGTTGCATATGAGAGCATCTCATTTAAATATAATTGTGTAAGTAGTGTAAATGGACTGTTGGACGGTGATTGAAACTTTGATTTCCTCAACTTTTTTTATATTGATCAAATATACACACAGTTGAATTATTTGTCACAGGTTGGAAGCTGTTGGTTGAGATATCCCGAACAATCTTCACTCCACAGCAGGAGATTATGAAGGATCCGGGTTTTGGCTCTTTCTAAAGGTTGGTTTTAACTATTTAAATGTCGAGGGATGGGAAAACAGCACACATCGTTAATTGTTTTGATATTTGTTCCCTGGTATAAACGTTCCAGGGACTCTTTTTTTTCTCCAGGAAACAAATCACCACATGCTTTGGCTGTTTGTTCCTTCATGCTTGCACAGATTATTGAACAAAAGTTCACAGTGGGGGGGTAGAGAGGTTGGCTTGTTTTGAAATGTGTGCAGAAAGCCTAAAATCTGGCATTAACACTTGGAAAGCCACACTAGTATAATGTGTGCTGTTGTGAGCTGTTTATTTAGCGTAATGAGGCAGTCAAATGTCTCCAATGAACTAAGCTGCTATCAATTTGAGATTCAACCTCCTGTTGGAAGCACTGTCTCTGATGAGACACATTTCTGCATCTGGACTGGGCTGCATTTAGAGTTTGGCAATTAAACTAAATGCAAAACAGAGTAAGAGGCAGAGACAGACACACACTCACAAACAGGTTAGGGTACAAAAGAATCACATGCATTATTAGCAAAGGCCCTGCTGAGGGAGGAACGGAGCAGAGTGACTCTGAGGGGAGGGAGTACACTGAGGAGTACTCAGATCTTTTACTAAAGTAAAACTAGAAGTACCTAGAGTGTAGGAGTACTCTGTTACAAGTAAAACTAGAAACAGTATTAGCATTAGTATATACTTAAAGTATAAAAGTAGTACAAGTATTCATTGTGCAGATTGGTCCATTTCCATTATATGTTTTCTAATGATTGATCATGAAAGTGTTCTCAAAGCTGGTAAAGGTGCAGCTAGTTTGAATGACTTTGTATGCTGCAGGGTAGCTGGTGAATTTACTCCAGGTGGAACTAAAGTCTGATTTAACACTTGATTATATTTCACATCATTCATCCAAATCTGTAAAGTAACTAAAGGTATTAAATACATGTAGTGGTATACCATTTAACTTTGACTAAGTATAGTACTTGAGTAAATCTACTTAGTTACTTTACACCACTGTTGACGATGGAGGAGGACAGTGGGAAGAGGCTTCGTTGATTAAATAAAGAGGTTCATCAAGTCACAGCCTTGCCCTCAGTAATTTTATAAAGGCTGCAGAAACCCAGAGAAAACATTCAGGAAAAGCTAAGGACATAAAAACTCACAGCCTGCCCTCCCATCGACCACGTTTCTCATTTATTCCAGAACAAAGCACGTCACATTATTTTCAAGCCACATCAAGGCCGATGTCGTACAGGGTGATTTTTCATTTTCTCTTCCAAATAATTCATTTAGCTAAGTAGGTCGAACTGAGCCCTCGCTTAAGGCCTTTTTGATCTCTCTTGTCTGAGGAGCCTGTGGACGGCAGCAGATATTTTTATTAATCTGGTGAGTCAAATAATGACAGCAATAATGGCCCAGTGCAGTCCATTTATATTTAGCATGGTATTATATTATTAGTGTCCACAGCCTCGGTCAGATGTGGAAGAAGCATTTATTTAGAGTAGCAATACTACAGAGAAAAAACTATCAAACACAAGGAAAAGCTCAGCATGCAACATTGAACTTTAGGTAAAAGTAAAGAAGTGTTAGCATTTATACAAAAATAAATACAAAAAAGAGTTAAAGTGTCTTGATGCGAAATGGTAATTTCAAAGACCAGATATTTTTGTATTTTATTTAAATGATTGGTACAAAACTGTGTGCACTTCAGTGTGCCACTTGGTAAATGTGGGGTTTATTTTGAACTTTACTATAGGCCTATACACTATGACTATGTACACTATGACTATGGGGTAGCTTAGCATTATGTTATAATGTGTGTCGATTTTTATTTTGTATTAAAAAACTAAATCTGCAAAGTAGCTACTAACTAAATATGTAAAATAAATGTAGTGGAGTAAAAAGTGCAACATTAGCCTACAAAATGTATAGTAAAAATATAAAATAGCAAAATGTGACAATACTCAATAGATGTCACTTCCGGGCAAAAATTACGGCCCCGTCCACTTTTGGGGGAAAACAACGCTGTCATTTGAATGCCGGTCAATACAAATTCTGAAGTTTTTCGCCAATCCGATGACATTTTTTTGAAAACCGTGGATTTTTGGATCTTCAAAGAGCTTGATTACGATGGCCAGTCAGGCAAACAATTACATTCGATCATTGGAAATCGACAATCGGTCTTGATATAGCCTATGGTTAAATTGAAATCAGTAGGCGAGGCTGTAATTTCTCCAGCTGTTACTCTCATGAGCGAGGCAGAACATAATAGTTTTATCATGCCAAAAAGCTGCTGTGTCGTTTATTGCACCTCAAACATTAAAACAAATCCAGAGTTACGTGTTTCTGTACTTCCTTTAAGAACAAAGGACAGTAAAAGAAGAGCTCTGTGCATATTGCCGCGTGTGAGGCTCACGTTTGGGAAGGCTAAATAACTTTTTTTACCTGACGCTGCCCGCCTCCGGCGTCTATAGAAAAGAGATCAACTCAGGGAAAGCACCGCCTGCTGACCAATCGGAGCTCAGTGTGCGGAGTTTAAATCTATCAAGTCATATTAGCCTATACTGTCAAGTATACATGTCAAGAGCACCAAAATGTTCCGGCACCCCTGGGATTGGCTTGATAAGCCCTGGAGTCGTATTCATGTGGATTATGCTGGGCCATTCATGGGGAAGATGTTTTTTGTGCTCATCGATGTACACTCACTGTGCGTTTCCTGTAGAAATCAAAATGTTTCTGATTAAAGACCTCTAACACTAAAGCTCTTTTCTGTGCACTTCTACCCCCGTTAATGTTTAAAGAAGCAACCCTTAAAGCAGGGGTGGGGAACCTTTTTCCTCTCAAGGGCCATTTCAATTTTTTCAACATCCTCAGAGGGCCGTACAAATGATTGACCTCTGCTTAAAAATACTAAAATCCCAGCCCATTCATTTGGCCTGTCTTTCATGCCGTGCAAAGAAAAAGCAACCTCTTAATCCAGATATCTTACCATGACTCGCGCATGCATGCACGTGCACGGTGTGGCATGACCACCAAAACAGAAAGACATGGACACAAGATGTGTGCACATGTATTTAGTTTCCTATCCATGTGAACATGATTTAAGTGGGGGGGGGACCTAACTTCCTCTAGGGGGGTCCGGGGCATGCTCCCCCAGGAAGATTTATTTTTAAATGTTGAAGTTAAAAGCATCAATCTGGTGCACTTTGAGAGCAACATGAGGAGATATATGGATACATCTCTCAACACCCATATGGAACAGAACTGTAAGCATATTTTATTTTTATTTATGGATATTTTACAAATCACTCTCCTTTCAAACTGTATTCTTGTTTATTAATAACAACTTTGTTGTACCATCATATAGTATTTTATAGCCTACCTGTTTACTTTATTCTCTTATTTTTTTCTATAACTATAATGATCATATAAAGATGTGCCTTTACCTCACTGGTTGGAGAAAAAGCTTATTATATTCGTTAGCATAGCTAGCTAACCAGATTCTAATAACAACAAAGTTATTAACTGTATGATCAGTATGACAGATGAACAGATCGTCACTGGGCTTTCAATTAAGACACAGCCACGCAAAAACTGCGGCATGTGTACGGCTCCTTACGGGTACTGGCTGCAATTTTTGGAAGTGCCGGAGCGACATTCTGGTGCTCTCCCTCAGAACCTCACCCCTGTCAGACGAGACATATTATGGAGTCAGATTTGGGTCAATATTCTAGCGCAAAAAACAAGCTACTCACGAGCGGAAAATGTGCTTTTACACGCGAATGAAATTACCTTCGCGCGCAGAGACAGCCCTCTTGCTCGCTCGCGGGAGTCTCAGCCTCACTCGCTCGCGGAGGCCCATTCCCAAACCGCTCCCTACACCCTACCCCTACACCCTACCCCTCCGTTTGCGCGTTCACACGGAGGGTCTGCCATATTGAGGGCTGTTCCAAACCAACGAGTGTGGTGCAAGCCCCCAGGAAGTGCGCCGGACTCTGATGAAAATATTCTGGCCAAACGGCGGTACTACACTTCCGTTTGGTTGCCAGGCCCGGAAACATTTTTTCCCATTGACTTACATGGGGAAAGAGTGGTCTGTAAATCGTTGGATAATTTTTTTTAAACTAAATAAACTACCCAGTATGAACACTTGTATAGCCCTTATTAAAAACATTCGTTCCTCAAGTTGTACAAATTTGTTAATAACGTTATTCTGAGAGTTATTTCCCTCTGCATTATGAACGCGCATCTAACCCACGGGACTGCGCCGCCCGGCACGTTCATGTGATGTGACGTGTTCAGTACTAAATGAGTTTTACCTTTACCCATGGATGCACAATAAGAACGGACCCATATCGCCTTACTGCCATCCCACGGAGCTGTAATAATGGATATATTGCACATGTTTGCTTTAATTCATCATTTGTAAAATATTATACTACATGGGCTGTATGATGTAAATCTTTTATTAAATAAAGTTAATATTACCGACGTAGATTAACGTCCCTGTAGCTTCTTATTGCACTTGCAATATACCATTAAAGGAGTTGAACGTTGCTGTTTGCTATTACTATATTACCACGCAGGGATAAGCCAGAGTTGTGGGCACAACACGTTTTGACCCAGATTAATTAGATATACCATATGATATCGCCCGAGGAAGTCGTCATACTTATAGATATATAAATATATATGTGTCAAAGCTCTAATCAAATTAGAAGTTGTATTAATTATATTTGTAAATATATATATAGCCTGTGTTGTATATACACACAAATGAGCAACCTTGTGTGTCAAATAACAAGTTGTATTGTTGTGTTTATTTTAGTGTTGTTTTATGCTTATCCACATTTTGATTTCAGAGCACAGGAGAATGCTGGGCACAACATAAAGGTCAACAGTGAAGCTGGCAATGCTGAACAAAACCATGTAGAGTTATAATATTTATTCAGCTGAAAAAGTCAAAGCTCTACAAAAATGTAATTAAAAATACATAAGCATTTCAGGTAGAAATCAGAATTGTATATAGAAATTCACAAAAATAAGAAATGAAACCTAAAAGAGATTAACACAGTTAACACATGTATATCTCTGATGGCTGGCATAGGTGGAACAAATAGTGACAACAAATGTAAATACAATTTATATAGATTAAAAGGTAATATATATAATATTGATTGCAATTATTATATTAAAAAATCCACCAAACATGATCAACAGGAAAGCCCTCTGAAGGCATTTCATGGTTTGAAAAAAAGTTGAGGATGGGGTCCAGACAGTTCAATCAGGAGAGACTTCATTTTGTTTAAAGAACATTTATTGACACATGTCATATGATAAATGTTAAGTCTTTGGCGATTAGACCCTGATCCTGAAATCTTATATCTAAAGGGGGAAAAGCCGTGAGCATATAGGGAACACCCCGGGGTCTAGACACTGGTGATGATGATGCTGAAGATCTGGATTTGATGAGGAGATGGGATGAAGAGGAGGTGTGATGAGGTCTTTGGATTAGCTCTCCTGGCTCTGGATATGATGAACGGAGGTGGGTGGAGAGGAGGCTGGCGGCAGCATGAACACCTGCAATCAAAGCTGACTGAAGGAGAGAGGAGAACCATTTTAAAGTTTGGCTGCAGCACGGTGATTGGCTGCTGGAGAATGAGGTGAATGTAATAGGTTAAAGACAGCGCCCGTGATGAGCAGATTATAAGCAGCTGCGGAGTGAATGTATACATACCCAGTCTTCCTGAAAGAAGTTGCGCTGAGCTTCATATAGTGACAAGTGTTCAACAGTTCTTCCTGTTGACAGAAGATGGCACTTTTCTGAGAGGGAGCCAGCTGGCAGACACTGGACAGTGGCAAACCAACAGATGAAACAGGAATCCATCTGAGAGGCTATGTGGAAAAGGATAAAAAATAATGTCAGCAAGACATGAAGATATTTAACCACTATCATTCAATTCTGTAATTGCAGGTTTGTTAGCATGATATTTCAAACATAAATGGCCTGTCTTAGTTTAAAGCCCACTCACCACGTCAAGGTGCAGGCCATGAGTGAGAGCACAACAACGATCACAAACAGTGCATACACACGAGACAACACTTACATACATATAAATAACTTACATATACAATGAACAATAAACATTTAACAAATACAATGTTTGGGTAGTTATTTTAATACATTGAATACATTGAATACATTTAACACATTGAACACTTTGAATACATTGAATACATCATACATTTAACATAAATAACACAATTTAAATGTACAATAACTAAACCCTTAACTACATACACTATACATCTCCAGTGTGGCAATATTTCAGCAAGATTTGGTATCAGATATGAAAAAAAAAACTGACCTGTTGAGAGTTTTGCGTGTCCATGTTCAGTACAGACTTGTTAAGCATACTCCAAGTAATATGTTGAACACAGACTTGCAAACAAAATACACCAAATTGGTCAGTAACAGTTGAAGGTACAGATACAACATAATGAATATTGGCTAGAAAGAACCTTGGGATGTTGCTGTTGACATTCACATAAATCGTTCCACTGTTCAAAAACCATGTGTTGCGTTTCTTAACAATAAATAAACAGAGGACTGTGACATACATTCAAATCCACATATAGAAGGAAATATAGAATAAATATGTTTACTTACAACAGTCATAAGGAAAAGAAACACGTACAGAGCTCATACACATACTGTATAGAAGAAGATAGAATAAATATGTTTACTTTCAACAGTCATAAGGAAAAGAAACACGTACAGAGCTCATACACATACTGTATAGAAGAAGATAGAATAAATATGTTTACTTACAACAGTCATTGAGGGAAGCAGAAAGTTTGATATAGTGTATTTCTGGTATATTCATTTTAATGTCACCTTATATAGAATGTGTGTTAAACTTGTGATTTCTGCATTGAGTGACCTCTGCCTAGCAGATACCAAGAGGAGGCCCCTAGGGTCTCTCTGTTAATTATCAATAGTCCTTGCAATTAACAGGGGAATTCCCAGAGACATTCTCCTTAGATATAATGCAGTTAAATTCTTGTTAGTTAATTATGCACATCCTGCAGGCCTTGAGAATTGAGTCACACAGTTAAACGAGACCATAGTCCTTTGTTCTCATTTTTAAATGTATTCAATCCAGATAGCTAACTTTTAGGTGAGAAGAAGGTCAGGGAAGACCTTAGGGCATGGGAACAGTTAACTTCTGTTGGTTGACTGATTCTGTGGCCGTCATGGGACGATGGCGTTTGGATATTTACAAGTATGGCTTTCATAAAGAAAAACAGGTGACTGTTGTGTGATAAGCTACATGATAAGATATGTGTTCATTTATGTTAAAGAGTCCTCTGTCTGTAAAATTATACTACTCCAAATCATTGTTGGAGACTGCCTGAGGGCAGAGGGACAGAAACACACACGCACACACACACACACACACACACACACACACACACACACACACACACACACACACACACACACACACACACACACACACACACACACACACACACACACACACACACACACACACACACACACACACATGCACACACACACGTACACACACACACACACACACACACACACACACACACACACACACACACACACACACACACACACAGACACACACGCACAGAAGCAACAGATGGAATCAACAAACTGCTCACTCACTGCCTGGGGTCCTGCACAGAAGTGAAACCGACCAATGGAACACTGCCAACTCACTGGCTAGCTCGCTCAGAAGTGAACCCGCCAATAAAAATAGCTAGGAAGGAGCAAGCGATAAAACTCCTCCCCACCTGTGTATAAATGTTGTGATCATTTTGAAGATCGGCTTTCTTGTTTTTTGACTGGCCGTTCCTGAGACGTGTCTTACGTGGTGGTAGAACTTGGGCCCGGAGCATTCTGCATTTTGAAGCTGCTGTTGCAGAGTGCTTCGTGATTAGGTGATTGGGTGATGTATTGTATTTTTTACCATTAAAACAGATTATTGTTTAACCCTTATCCTGGTGCTTTGACTTTTCCTTCTTTTAAAACCCGCTCATATAGGAACGGTGCGGAGCAGAGGTTCTGCCCCAACAGTCATAAGGAAAATAAAACACGTACATAGCGACTAAGAGCTAATTACTAGCTAGCCGCAAGCTGCTTACTGCCGCGGCCGCCTCGTTAATATCAAACTCCATCATATAACAATCCAGTGCCATGCTGTCATGAACGCGCGGTGCTGTTACGTGTACGCAAATTGACGAGCATTTTGGGGGTATGGTTAAAGTTGCGCATGCGCTATGAGCGCACATACGGGTACTTCTCCGGCATGCCGGGTAATCTGTGACGTTTCGCTCTCTCGAAAGTTGGGCCATTTTATCATCATGCGCTAATGAGCAACTCTCATAGGAATGAATGAGGCCCCGCTTCCCACGCTGTATCCAGTTCTTATTATACATCCATGGTGTGGAGCGGTGTGGAGGAGGATTGGGCTTTCAAGCCCTCAAACAGCGAGTCTGCAGCGGTGCTGACTTGAGACCGGTCTCTACCTGACCGGAGTCACGCTGTGTGTGTCCGTCAGGAAACACGCTGTTTACAAGTAGTTCCAGCAAACATCCAGTGATAAACTGCGATGTTAACAACCTCATGATAACCTCATATGGTTTTAACTTAGGATCATACCTGTGTTTAGTCTAGAACAAAGTAAATGTGTGTATTTTATTATAAAGTTGTGTATATTTACAGACTGTTGCAAAAACTACGAAGCTTATAAACATCAGGTTTAAAACTAAAAGAGCTTTACAAAAAAGTTGTTAAATGTTGTACCATTATGTGCGCCCTTGCTCATTGTGTCCTGCAGAGGGCAATGTTATCTGCAGTGCGTCCTTGCACTACCTGTGGCCTCTACCTTATCCGTTCAGATGTTGTTTGGATCGAGAACAGAGCGGCAGCACAACCGCATCTCTCCTACCACAATATAAATAAATATGCCTAATGAAGGCTAAAGAAAGCTGTCTACTACTGAGTTCTATTAAATCTCCACAACAACGCACTCCGCCTAACAGGTTATGGGCCCAGGAATGCCAGTCTAGAGCAACATGGTAACAGAAGAACGAGCTGTTAGCCAAGAGAAGCTACTAGTGGGACCTGGATGAAGACGGCGCTGAGAGACTCCCGTAAACTGATGACACAGTATTTCTACAAGCCGCAACCCAATGTTTGGAGATAAGTGAACTGTAGAAAGAGAAGACGTTTTAACGAGGATGCAACGTAAAAAATGGCCGGAGCAGGATCACCCCAGCAGATTTTATTCAATGGAACAGAAGATAAGTATGATCTCTGGGAGACGAGATTCCTTAGCCGTTTGCACATTTTGAAGCTATTTTGCGAGTGCCCACGGGTGAAGCCGCATTAGCTGCAGATCCAGGAAAAAATGAAGACTGTTATGCACAGTTAGTGAATGCCCTGGGTGATAAGAGCCTGTCATTGATAAGACATGATGCCGCCGAGGATGGAAGGAAAGCCCTGAAATTATTGAGGGAGCACTATTCAGGAAAAAGCAAGCCAAGGATTCTAAACCTGTATACATCATTGACCACCATACAAATGGCAAACAATGAAACTGTTACTGATTACATGATAAGGGCTGAGAATATAATTGCAACTCTATGTGATGCAGGATAGAACATGAGTGTTGGGCTGCTTGTAGCCACCATTTTGAATGGATGCCAGATTCATTCAGGCCACTGGCTGTCCATGTAACACAGAACGAGGACGATGTTACATTTAAAGACTTCAAGAGAAGACTGAGGGTCTATGAAGAATCTGAGAAGATGAGGACGACTGGATCTATGGACAGTGTGATGAAGACTAACACAAGGCAAAGTAGACAAGGCACCAAGACACACAGGAAGAATGGAGAACCCACTCTGACTTCAGTGACTTGTTACAAGTGTGGAGAAAAAGGACACATTAGAAGCAAGTGCACCCAGAAAGTGTGGTGCAGTCACTGCAAGAGCAACACACACACAGAGTCCCTGTGCAGGAAAAAGGGAAAACAAGACGGAGCCAGGAAGGTTGCAGAGGAAGAAGAGGAGGACAACGGCGACGAGGATCATTGCTTCATGGCCAAGCAGGCAAACAGCGAGAGGCCATCAGCCAACGTAAAGAAGAAAGGCATCATGGTGGACGCCGGAGCGACATCCCACATAGTGAACGATATCGCCAAGTTCAAGAGCTTTGACAACACATTCCAGCCCGACACCCATTCAATCGAGCTGGCTGATGGGACCAAATGCAGCGGGATGGCGCAACGCAGAGGGACGGCGCTGATCTACCTGCTAGACAACGATGGACGTCAGCAAAGAGCACAGCTGCATGAGGCACTGTATATGCCGACGTATCCACACGATATCTTCTCAGTGGCAAGAGCAACAAATGGAGGAGCGACAGTCACTTTCCAGAAGGGGGACAGCCACATGATTACCAAGAGTGGAAACAACCGGTTTGACTTCCATGAAAGTGGTAATCTGTTTTACTTGCCAACTGTTCAGAAAAATGTTGATAAATGTAATGTGTGCCACGACATGCAAACTTGGCATGACATTTTGGGACATTGCAATTATGAGGATGTACAAAAGTTACTGGGTGTGGTAAAAGGCATGGACATAAGAGGCAGTGCAGTCAGGCCAGCACAGCTGTGTGAAATTTGTACAAAAGGAAAATTCACCCAGACAAGGAATAGGGAGCCAGACAGAAAGGCTACAGAACTTTTACAGCTGCTCCACACTGATTTAGCCGGTCCCATGAGAACCCCAAGCTTAGAAGGGCACAAATATGCACAGTCTTTTACAGACGACTATTCGGGTGCCATAACTGTTTATTTTCTCAAATCCAAAAGTGATGCAATACATTCCACAGAGAGGTTCTTGGCAGACTCAGCACCTTATGGAAAAGTAAAATGTTTAGGTTCAGACAACGGTGGCGAATTTACTAATAGAGAATTCAAATCACTGTTAACCAAAAATAGGATTAGACATGAGACATCTGCACCCTATTCACCTCACCAAAACGGCACAGCAGAGAGAGGTTGGCGAACCCTCTATGAAATGGGCAGGTGTATGCTGTTAGACAGTAAGTTGCCAGACACACTGTGGAATTATGCTGTACAGACGGCAGCCTATGTAAGAAACAGCTGTTACAGTAATCGCACAAAGAAAACACCTTATGAGATGCTCACACCTTATGAGATGCTGGAAGTGGAAGAGAGTCATTAACGATTTCTCTGCGTACTGGTCGGTGACGCTGTTTACGTTTCCTCCTTGTGCCCGTTTTGATGGATTTGTCATGGTACCTGTCGAAGACTACATCAACCCTCTGGTACTTCTCTCCCATCTTCAACACCGTCTCAGCAAACTTGTTGGCATAGTCACCAAATGTTGTAGTGTCAGGCGGCTTCCCAAGTGCCATTACAAGTGCTTGGCCATCAATAGCCAGGCAGCTGGGTTCCTGAAGGGGCACATCTGCAGGCTTTTGGACATGTTTTGTCAGTATATTTGCTAAAACAGACTTGTTGGTGGAATGTAGACTGCTGTTAGTTGCGGCCAGAGATGGCGGGATGGGCATGAGTTCAGGCTGGAGGACATTTTCCAGGTCTACCTTACGACCTGCTCTGTAAGCTGTGCACTTTGATGGTGTTTTGCTTGTTCTTGGAAAGTTGCACGACTTCATACAAAGACGCACATGTCTTGGCTTTGTTCTTTCAAATGGGTGACTTCAGTCCCAAGTGCTGGTCACTAGCTGAGGTTCACACAGACGTTTGTCCACAAACACTTTCATTTGTGCCTGTCCAAGGTGTTCTGCACCAAGCAGAGATTCTTGACTCTCCGGTGTGACCACGTCCTTGTTGATTATGTTCTTGAGTGTGTCCCCACCATCTTGAAACACACAGTGCTCTTTCAATGATACACATATTTTCCTTTCATCCCTGTCGTCTCTCTCCATTCTACTCTCTGTGCACTCAGTGTGTCTGTACTCATCGTCTTCATCATCTGTTGTCAGTCTCAGCATTGCTTTTGTCTGAGAAGCTATGACTGTTCTCAGATTATATGACAATGTCCATCTACTGAGGGATGTTGCTATCCTGGCGATGCCCACTAAGCCTCCACTCTTTTTTCCTGTAGCGTTTAGCCACTCTTTAATCTGACAATCTGACTTCATCCGTCGTGCCAGCCTCGTAACCACGTTTTCCCTGGTAGGCATTTCAGAAAGGAAAACTTTTCCCGTTCTTTTCAACCCGGCTGGTTTGATAAGTGGAGATGGCTTACCTACAGTATAGAGACTGATAGCGTTTTTTGTTTTGCATGCCTCCAGGCTGTGCAGAAAAAACGAATATCTTCAGAGTCAGACCATGGTGATAAGTTTTTTGTGGGGAGGGGATTTTCCAACTGGCAAAAAGCAACTGCTAAATTCAGTTTGCACGAGAAATCGCCTATACACACAGAGGCAATCAGGAAACTTTCTGGATTACAGTAAACTCCAATAACTGCACTCCTTTCAGATGGTGTAGTTAAAAGACAACAGACGGCAAGAAATGTCCTGGAGATTTTGTTCCGTTCGATTTCCTTTCTTGGAAGAAAGGGATTGCCATTTAGAGGAGACACAATGCGCGACGGCATTCTCTACGAGTTGATGTTGGAAAGGACATATAATTTACCCAAGGAAAGAGAATGCGTTATGAGGCGGGACAACTGGGTCAGCAACACCATACAAAATGAGATTATCTCCCAATTTGCGCATTCTGTTCAAAGGACAATAGTTTCCCGTGCGTCTGTCAGTGAATTTTACGGACTAACAGCTGATGGTACAACCGATATCAGCACTGACGAGCAGTTTTCCTGCTGCCTTCAGTATGTGGACAAGGATCTGGAGACACACTGTGACTTTTTAAGATTTTACAACTGCCCAGACACTACAGCAATGACACTTTTTACCTGTTTGAAAGACATTCTACTGAGACTGAACATTCCTATTGCTCATCTACAGGGGTATTGCTTTGATGGTGCCGCCAATATGTCAGGCCGTTTGTCCGGTGTTCAGGCCCGGCTGAAAGAAGCGAGCCCACACTCACTGTATGTACACTGTTGCAATCACGCCCTGGATCTTGTACTCCAGGAAGTTGCACGTGAGGTAAACCTGATTGCAGAAGGACTCAATTTTGTGCAGAGTGTTGCTGTGATTATCAAAGAGTCGGCGAAACGCAAGCAATTGTTTGAATCACTATTTGGCTGTGAAGACGTCATTGTTAACATTCTGGGTCTATGCCCAACGCGATGGTGTGTGTGCACCAAAGCAATTCAACGCTGTTGCGCATCATACTCTGTCTTACTGGCAACACTGGAGAGTTTGAAGGAGGACAGAAGTGTGAGAGGGGATACCAGGGCCAAAGTTGCCGGGCTTCACAAACAGGCCCTCAAAGGCAAAACTCTTTTCAGCCTCCGCGCATGTGAAGCACTATTTGGCCCTTGTGAGGCTGTCGCGAAAACCCTGCAGAGCAAAAAGGCAAGTGCACTCGGTGCCATTGAGTGTGTTAACCTTTTGATGGACCGCGTTAGTGCCCTGCGAGTTGATGGTGTGGCCGGTATGATCAACGAAGTGAAAGAGAGTGCTACCCGGTACGGCCTAAAGATGCCTGATGAAAATGAATACAGGGTGAGGGTAAGCAAAACACCTGCCCGGTATCGTCAAACCAGAGAGGCTGAATCTCTGCAACAGGCAACGTATGATGTCAGATGGAGGACTGAATTTTACGAGGCTGTGGATCTGGTTCACTCTGAGCTCAGCAGGAGATTCGACCAGGATGGGATGAGAGTAGCGGCATTCAGGGAGAAGATCGCAATTGACGCAGCAAACGGAAAGCCGGTTGCGGTACTGGACACAGAGGCTTTGAAATTACCCACGGGGTTTGACCTAGGCCGACTGCAACTGCAGCTCCAGATGTTGGGAAGTGCCTTTAAAGAGACTGTTCACAAGACAGTACAAGAGGTTGCATCAGGTCTGTCAGAACTTCATCCTCAGACAAGATCTCTTTTTGGAGAAGCAGAGAGGCTAATGAAACTCTGCATGTGCCTTCCTATATCAGTTGCATCCTCGGAGCGAAGTTTCTCCACACTCAGACGCCTTAAAACCTGGCTGAGGAGCAGCATGTCCCAGAAAAGACTTACACACCTTACACTCATGCATGTGCACGGAGACATCGTTGAACAAATGGATATACAGGACATGATGAAAAGTTTCCTCAGTATGAATCCCGAGCGCAAGAACACCTTCGGAGTATTAGCATAAGGTAAGACATTTTTTTCATGCACGAACACCATGTACAGTCCCGAGGCCTACTATTGCTATTTTTAGTTTTAAGATAGATCTGATGCCGTCGTTTTTCCTGTGTCAGTGGTTGTTTTGCAATATGTCAGTTTTGCAATATGTCAGTTTGCAATATGTCAGTGGTCGATGCGTTTATTATTTTTGTGGCATTGTGCTTGCCCGTACTTGGGAGGGAGTTACAGTTTGTGTATCCAATCATCCTGTGTCTGTAGTCGCTATTTTATTATTAAAGTTTGGCTTCGGAGGAAGTACCCAGTCGCTGTTGTTGCCCTCCCCCCCCCCCCCCTTTATATTGTGTCATCCCCACAGCACCCCCCATTTGAAACATGTTCCCACGGCTATGAGGAAGTCTGATCTATTTGGCTGCATGCACTAGACCAGATTTAAGTTTTGTGGTCAGTAAACTTTCCGAGCATTTTGCTGAACCAAGTGAAGAGCATTGGAGCACTGTGAAGCATGTGTTCAGGTATCTTAATAATAATAATAATAAATGGGATTTATATAGCGCTTTTCCAGACCCAAAGACGCTTTACATTACGAGTAAGGTCGACAAACAAAACAAGAACAAAAACAGAAACAAAAACAGAAACAAAAAAGGGTAAGGGTAAAGGTACAACAGACCGTGGATTATGCTTTAAAAAGGATGACGCAGGTAAACTGGGCCTAATAGTCCATAGTGATGCAGACTGGGCCTCAGAGGTTAGAGACAGACGTAGCACCACAGGGTACTGTGCCAATCTGAGTGAGAGAAGCTCTCTCATTTCATGGAAGAGTAGAAAACAACCAACAGTTGCACTGTCTACCTGCGAGGCAGAATACATGGCCTTAGCGTCAGCCACACAGGAGTGTATGTATTTACAACAGCTACTCAAGGGTATTGATGAGTATCAATATGGGCAAACCAAGGTTTATGATAACAACCAAGGAGCTATTGCACTTGCCAGAAATCCAGTGAATCGGCAGCGGTGCAAACATATCGATATTAAATATCACTTTATCCGAGAAACTGTGAACAGTGGGAGGATATCTTTGGAATATTGTCCTACTGACAACATTGTTAGCGATTTAATGACAAAACCAGCCACTATTTGTTTGGCACTTAAAGTGCAAGAAAAGCATATATGTGCCATTGTATTTTTGTTGTTTATTTTGTATTGAAGGCCAAATGGGGAGAATATTTGTTTTGTTTGTATTCTCTTATGAAAATTTACCACAATAAGCTAGGATCGAGTGGGGGTGTTACATTTTTTACCATTATGTGCGCCCTTGCTCATTGTGTCCTGGGCTGGGGGGGGGCGTTTTACATCCTGCCGTTCCATGGTATACGTAAACAGCTCAGTCCGGGCCATGTAACTCTCCTACGAGTCGGTGCTCAACCTCGGCCTCTTGCCCGTGAACTTCCCGTCGGACGACGTTGCAGGGGGGCCCAAGGACAGGCGTAGCCCTGACACGGCTGACACGCCAGTCCAGCCCCTGTCCGTCAATGCGACGAGGATAACCAACGGCGGCTGCGTGGGGCCAGGTGACCCCCGGGACGCCCAGTGCTCATGCCCTCAGCGCACGGTCCCCCCGGCGCTGCCGTTCCCTTGTACGCCAGAGAAAAATAACCGGATGAAAGGTTGGCTACTCGGGAGATATGCCTCGTCGACATTCAATACTTGCCCCCATCGGGCACTACCATGCATGGAGGGGCCACCTATCGAGATGCACGTGGACCCCGCAGCTACGCCTAAGGCATGCCACACCGCGGCTACAGTGCCTCTACACTGGCAGTGGAGGGTCCACGATGACCTCTTGCGGGACGAAGCCCTTGGGGTCATTGAACGCGTGCCATACGGCGAGCCGGTGGCATGGTGCCATCGTATGGTAGTCACTCGGAAGCACGACGGTTCCCCCCGCAGGACCATGGACCTCTCCCCCCTCAACAAGTTCTGCCAACGCGAGAACTTCGCCACTGATTCCCCGTTCCACCTTGCACGCCGCGTCCCGAAGGGCACCTGGAAGACCGTCACGGACGCCTGGAACGGCTACCACAGTGTCCCCCTGCGTGAGTCGGATCGCCACCTCACTACCTTCATCACACCCTTCGGCCGTTGGCGCTACACCAGGGCACCACAGGGTTTCCTGTCGTCAGGGGATGGCTACAACCGTCGGTTTGACACCATCCTTTCGGACTATGAACGCAAGGAACGTTGTGTGGATGACACCATCCACTATGACACAGACCTGGAGCAACACTGGTGGAGGACCATCGACTTCCTGATGCGTGTCGGCCGGTCGGGCATCGTGTTGAATCCGGACAAGCTTCAGTTCGCGGAGAGGTGCGTCGACTTCGCTGGCTTCAGGGTGTCGGAATCTAACATCGAACTGCTCCCAAAATACTTGGATGCCATCCGGGACTTCCCCACCCCAGGCTCCACGACGGACATCAGGAGTTGGTTCGGCCTTGTCAACCAGGTGGCTAACTACGCCCAGTTGCGCGACACGATGGCTCCATTTAAGCCGTTCCTCAGCCCACGCTGTGTGTTCCTATGGTCCCCCGTTCTGGAGGAGGCCTTCCAGACATCCAAGCAAGCCATAATGGAGGCCATCCGCGAGGGCGTGGAGATCTACGACATGCAGAAGCGTACCTGCCTCCGCCCTGACTGGTCCATGCGTGGCATTGGCTACTTCCTGCTCCAGCAACATTGTCACTGTGCCTCGGGCATACCGGACTGCTGTCCAGGAGGGTGGAGGATCACCCTCGCGGGTTCGCGTTTCCTGTCGCCTGCGGAGCAGCGCTATGCGGCCGTCGAGGGAGAGGCCCTAGCTGTGGCCTGGGTCTGGAGCAGACGCGGTACTTCACGCAGGGGTCCGACAACCTCGTCGTGGTCACCGACCATAAGCCGTTCGTGAAGATCTTTGGTGACCGTATGCTGGATGAGATCACAAACTCGCGTCTGTTTAGACTCAAGCAGCGCTCCCTCCCATGGCGCTTCGACATTGTGCATCTGCCTGGCAAGAGCAACTATGCCGCTGATGCCACGTCGAGGCATCCTTCCCCCTCGGGCTCAGCGAATGGCCTCTCATTGGGGCTGCCGAGCGGGCCTGACGCCGTGGAAGTCAGCACTCATGGCCTCCATCCGCGACGACGCATGGGAGCTCGGAGCCGTCTCTTGGCCCCTCCTCGCACGGGAGACAGCGGCTGATGGATGCCTCGGTCACCTCCTCCAACTCATCGAGCAGGAGGGTGGGATTGACGTTAACGACCCTGCCCTGGCGAGTCTGTCATCAGTCTGTGAGTCCGTCTACGCACAGGACGGCGTCCTGCTCTATCGGGACCGCGTCATGGTCCCCCCGTCCCTCCGTGGGAGAGTCCTTCGGCATCTCCATGCCGCTCACCAGGGGACCTCAGCTATGGGGCGGCATGCCCGAGCCATAGTTCACTGGCCCGGGATGTCCGGGGACATTCAGGCCACCAGGGACGGATGTGCAGACTGCAACCGCAATGCCCCGTCACAGGCGGCTACACCCCCCCGGCCGTCCTCACCCCCGTCCACGCCATTCGAGGCGGTTTTTGCTGACTTCTTCGACTATGGGGGCCGCCACTACCTAGTTGTCGGGGATCGGCTCTCGGGTTGGGTAGAGGTCCTGAGCTCTACGGCGGGTACTGCCCTGGCGGGCTCAGCTGGCCTGGTCCAACACCTCCAGTCGTTCTTCGCCACCTTCGGCGTACCGGAGGAGCTCTCGAGCGACGGTGGCCCGGAATTCAAGGCGAGCCACACTGAGGACTTCCTCCGCTTATGGCACGTCAGACACCGTATGTCTTCCGTTAGAACATTAACCCATTCCGGCCCATAGCTTTCCGGTCTGGGGGGGATGAAGAGTTTATCGCAGGCCACTAGAGGGCAGCGTCACTGCTGTCGCTGCCCGGTTATGCCGTGCTCTGACCCGGTAGTGCCGAGCGGCCATTTTAGTTCAAACGTTGTTCATTCACTCCGCCTCGAGTTGAGATGTTCGTCCACTCATTCATGTAAGACTGTTTCCACTATTATATTATACGATATATTATGCTATATATATATATTATACTATTATACTACTATACTCTGTGTCGTGGTATATATTTGTGTTGATGACATGCATGGAGGTAATACTTTGTCAGCTTATCTTGCTGCATTACTCTGTTTCAGGGTGTCGTCATTCTTGTCAATAAATTACCGAAACTGACATTGAGGAGTGTGTTTCTTCACAGAGGGCAATGTTGTCTGCAGTGCGTCCTTGCACTACCTGTGGCCTCTACCTTATCCGTTCAGATGTTGTTTGGATCGAGAACAGAGTGGCAGCACAACCGCATCTCTCCTACCACAATATAAATAAATATGCCTAATGAAGGCTAAAGAAAGCTGTCTACTACTGAGTTCTATTAAATCTCCACCGCAACGCACTCCGCCTAACAAAAGTAACACAATTAAAGATGTTTGGAGTATTATTTGAGTTATTAATTTACATTTTTTGTCCAAGAGATGCTGATTTGAAACCGTTGTTACATACAGTTACGGCATTTCCTGTTTCTGCCGGAGAGAGGAGGGGCCGTCCCAAACCTTGCTGCTGTATTTACTCCCTCCATCTGACAGGAGGGAGCCTCGTTGAGCTGCGAGTGTGGCTACTAGGGGTGTGCGGATTGATCCCAAAATATCGATACTTCCGATATTACGTTACGTTTCAAAATATCGATACTAGAGCCAATAGGATCTAAACTTTTATACTTTTTTTCCCGTCTCCTCTACTCGTCAATTTCTTCAAAAAACTATGTGCAGACAAACACAAGTATATGCTCTTTTCTTCTCTCTCCACTGCTGTCCTCCTCTCCTCGAGGCTCGCGCACGTGCAGCGCGCTCCCTGCCTGAACGCTGATTATCAAACTGACTGACAGCAGCCAGCAGGGCAGGACAGCAGCAGCTAGCGACTCGCGAGTGCAACACACACACGCGCATGATGGCTGAGAGAAAGAGCAGCGTTGTGTGGAGCAATTTCACAACTGGCAATTCAAACTTAGTGAACTGTGATGTGTGCAAGAAGACAGCTCGCTACTCTGGCCACTTTGTAATGTTATATTTCATGTTTGCACTTTAAATTTGCAAAAGTAAAAAGTTTATTCGTAAAACTGTCCTGTCTTTATTCATGAAAATTAATTCAGATTTAGTCTATTTATGATGCTTTCAGCTCAAAAATCATGTCATGCAGCTCTCCCCTATATGAAAGTACATTAGACGCTTTTCATTTAAAAAAGTATCGGTATCGGTATAGGCGATACTGGCCCTGAAATACTTGGTATCGGATCGAATCCAGATTTTGTGGTATCGCCCACCCCTAGTGGCTACAGATGGACTTCACTCTATGGAGTCAGATTTGGGTCAATATTCTAGCGCGCAAAACAAGCTACTCACGAGCGGAAAAGGTACTTTTACACGTGCATGAAATGAACCTTGCGCGCAGATTAAACCCCGCGAGCAGAGACAGCCCTCTTGCTCGGTCGCGGGAGTGTCAGCCTCACTCGCTCGTGGAGTCTGTCTGCGTGCGTGAAAAGTTTCTGACACTTTGGGGCGTATCCACTGGACTTTGATTGCCAGCTGCCAGGAAACCTGGAGTTGCCAGGTTTGATAAATGCCTGAACTACCAAGAGCCGAGGAGTGACAGCAGGAAGATCAGTTGGACGAGATTGAATGGTAAAGATGTCTATAAAAAACCATTATATTCGTAAAGTGTACAGCTAATATATATATATATATATATATATATATATATATATATATTAATTAATTTTATATAAATCAATATATTTTTTAGTGGGCTGTATCTGTCGAAAACTGCTAGCTACTGTCTGCTGTATGCACCTCCCTTACGAAATGAACTATAAATGAACTATAGTATTACTATAGTATACTATAATAGCTGTATAGTCTCTTTACATTTCTGACCTCCTGCTAAATTATGAACCATCCAGATCTCTCAGGTCTTCAGGGACTGGTCAGCTTTCTGTCCCCAGAGCCAGAACTAAACATGGTAAAGCAGCGTACAGTTATTATGCTCCAAATATCTGGAACAAACTCCCAGAAACCTGCAGGTCCGCTGCAACTCTTACTACTTTTAAATCCAGGCTGAAGACTTTTCTTTTTGTCGCTGCTTTTAATTGAACTATTCACATCTTAAACTGCACTGTAACTTTTATCCATGTTTTTTTTCTTTTAATGTTTATTTTGTTATCTTTTCTTTTTAATGACTGATTTTAAATGCCATTTTCTTAATGTCTTTCCTTTTTTGTAAAGCACTTTGAATTGCCTTGTGTTGAAAAGTGCTATATAAATAAACTTGCCTTGCCTTGCCTTGCCTTGCCTTGCCTTGCCTTGCCTTGCCTTGCCTTGCCTTAGAGTAAGTTTGTAGTGTTCTGTAGTATTTTTCACCTGCTATCATATTACTATAGTTTTTTCTGTAGTGTCATTTTATTAACTATAGTAGCCCTATAATATTTCAATAGTAATACTATGTATCTAGATCTTTGTAGTATGACCTATATTATTTTAAATAGTATAACTATAGTATAATATATATACTGTAGTGTTTCATAGTTGTTTTTTAAACACACTATAGAACACTCCTAGTAATATCATGATATTTTCATAGTGAATGGATATTATTACTATAGTGTTTGTAAAAGTATTACTATAGGTTATTTTTTGGTGTTTCCGTATTAAGACTATATTATTTTAAATAGTACTACTATAGTATAATATATAGTGTTTCTTTAGTTGTTTTTTTAACACACTATAGAACACTCCTATAGTAATAGTATGATATTGTCATAATGAATGCATATTATTAATATATTGTTACACTCCTAGAATTTTATGTCTCTGCTCGCGGGGGTTTAATCTGCGCGCGAGGGTCATTTCATGCGCGTGTAAAAGCACATTTTCCGCTCGTGAGTAGCTTGTTTTGCGCGCTAGAATATTGACCCAAATCTGGCTCCATATCACTCCGTCACGGAGGGGTAGGGTCGAGGGAGTGGTTTGGGATTGGGCCGGAATCTGTCTGCGCGCGCGTGAAAAGTTTCTGACACTTTGGGGCGGAGCCACTGGACTTTGATTGACAGCTGCCAGGAAACCTGGATTTGCCAGGTTTGATAAATGCCTGAACTACCAAGAACCGAGGAGTGACAGCAGCAATATCAGTTGGACGAGATTGAATGGTAAAGATGTCCATAACAAAACATTATATTCGTAAAGTGTAGAGCTAATATATATATATTAATTAATTTTATATAAAACAATATATTTTTGAGTGGGCTGTATCTGTCGAAAACTGCTAGCTACTGTCTGCTGTACGCACCTCTTACGAAATTAACTATAAATGAACTATAGTATTACTATAGTATACTATAAGAGTTGTATAGTGTCCTATAGTCAGTTTGTGTCCTGTAGTATTTTTCACCTGCTATCGTATTAATATAGTTTTTTCTGTAGTGCCATTTTTTTAGCTATAGTAGCCCTCTAATATTTCAATAGTAATACTATGTATCTAGATCTTTGTAGTATTCCTATATTTTTTTAAATAGTATAACTATAGTATAATATATATAGTTTTTCATAGTTGTTTTTTAAACACACTATAGAACACTCCTAGTAATATCATGATATTGTCATAGTGAATGCATATTATTACTATAGTGTTTATAAAAGTACTACTATGTTTTTCTTTTGGTGTTTCCATGTTAAGACTATATTATTTTAAATAGTACTACCATAGTATAATATATAGTGTTTCTGTAGTTGTTTTTTGAACACACTATAGAGCACTCCTATAGTAATAGTATGATATTGTCAAAATGAATGCATATTATTACTATAGTGTTTGTAAAAGCATTGCACTCCTAGAATTAATGTGTCATTTTTTTTAATCAAACCTGGCAACTCTGGGCTTCCTGGCAGCTGTCAATCAAAGTCCAGTGGCTCCGCCCCAAAGTGTGAGAAACTTTTCACGGCGCGCAGTGTAAAAGCACATTTTCCGCTCGTGAGTAGCTGGTTTTGCGCATTCTAATATTGACCCAGATCTATGGAGTCAGATTTGGTTCAATATTCTAGCGCGCGAAACAAGCTACTCACGAGCGGAAAATGTGCTTTTAGTTTTATTTAAAAGTATTAAGCAGAGGACACCAAACCAACGGAGACCTGTCTGTCCCACCCTCCCTGTGAGCACAGTGTGCTCTGATTGGTCGGGACACGCAACATGAATGTGCCGGGCGGCGCGGTCCCGTGGGTTGGATGCGCATTCATAATACAGAGGGAAATAACTATCAGAATAACGTTATTAGCACATTATTACAACTTGAGGAACGAATGTTTTTAATAAGGGCTATACAAGTATTCATACTGGGTAGTTTATTTAGTTTTTAAAAAATTATCCAACGATTTACAGACCACTCTTTCCACATGTAAGTCAATGGGAAAAAGTGTTTCCGGGCCTGGCAACCAAACGGAAGTGTAGTGCCGCCGTTTGGCCACCACGAAAATTTCATCTGAGTCCGGCGCACTTCCTGGGGGCTTGCTTAGTAGGCAGAGTCGGCCACTAACGGCTCGACACTGACGTCAGAGTTCAACTCCCGCCTACTCCAACCTGATATATTAGTTATACAGTAATAGTATTGACAATCTAAAAAAACTGAGCAACACAACAGTCAACTTTATGTTTCTTATTGTCTAAAGCAGGGGTTTTCAAAGTGTGGGTAGGTGAGCCTCCCCTCAGAGAACATAAGAACAGCCGCGCCCCCCCTCCCAATTATTATTGCTGTTATTATTATTATTATTGTTGTTGTTGTTGCTATAATGCAGGGGTATTCAATTGCATTTCAAAGAGGTCCAGTAAGAGAAAATGTAATTAAATGCTCTGTTTTCGCTGTCTACCTTCCGCCATTTGAAATTACTCAGACTGTTTCTCTCCTCTTGTCTCGTCTCTGTGTGTGTGTGTTTGAATCTATCGTGCTGACTGCACCGATTTGATTGGCTGAGTAGCGTCACCTCCTTAAAACATTAAACAATAACTTTTTTAAACCTTTTTATTTTTATGTTTTAAACATATTGTATAAAACTCCCCCACTACTTGGACTATTCCTTGCACCCCTCTAGAATAAGACCGAATGGTCTCAACTATATTGCATCAGTAACGTGCACTTGTTGTTATAACAAGATCGCAAGGACGCTGGTAGCGATCGAAAAATTGAGTGTTGTTCAGTTTGTGTGTTGTGGAACATGCGTGTCCGTGCATGAAAATATACCACACACCCAATTACAATTGCATGTTCAATTCACTACCCTGGAAGTTAATACAGTTGTTAAAGTTGGAACAGCCTGTGGACAGCCGTTCTTCCTTGCATGTCAGTCGCCGACACCTTCTTACAGAGGACAGGCACATCTAGCTGCAGCACGACCCGTATATTTCCGCACGCCGTGTTCTCAAGACATGTTTTTTTTAACATTTTCAACATGGTGGATAAATCCTTATATGCTCCCGGTAACACAGTGAACGTCAACTTTGCCTCCTTATTACACTCACCCCTACTTTAATGGGAACAATGAGTCTGCGTCTTTGATGCACAGAGGAATAAACGCAGATCATACTCTGGCTGCAGCCTTGACCGTTACTTGCTTTTGATCAAAGTCAATGCGGAAAACCTGCACTCACACAGGTAGGTGGAGGTGAAGGGAATGAGCACTTTTTAGAAAAAGGTTAGATTTGAGTCCTTGACTGCAAAACCGACAGGCAATAGCTTATTCATGATACACTTTAAGTTATTATAGAAGCTTAAATAGTCACATTTTACTTTAATTCTCCAGTTACCAACACTTTTGACATAAAGTGCCTACTAGCATGACCGACCACGATTACAACTTAAAAGTTCTCCGTGAGGCGTGTGACGACTCGGATATTGAGGACATGGAAGCGGACAATTCTAAGGGACACAAAATAAATTGGGACCACTCACCAACTAAAGGACCAAATCCAAAGAAATCAAAGGTTCATGGCGAAACACAAATGGCAGAGGATAGCAGCAGCACCATTCTCCAGGCAATACAAGTCTTATCCGGAAAAATTGATGAACAGACAGCGCTGTTAAAAAAGTTTGAAAAACGCATTGAAGCAAACACTGAAGCAGCTAAAGAAAATAAGAAAGACATTTCTGCTCTTCAGAAAAAGTTGGATGATCTTCTGAAAGATAACACTTTATTTCGTAAGTCTGGCGAGGAGCAAGCCCGATACAAACGGAGGTGGAATCTGAGGATGAATGGTCTGCCTGAAAAAGTAAGAGAAAACACAAGAGAAGCTGTGATCGGGATACTCACAAGAGTTGTTCCGTGCTGCGTGACTCAGTAGACACTGTCCATCGGCTGGGTATGAAGGGTAATGCAGCTACTTCCAACAACACACCGCGGTCAATCATCATTCAGTTCGGGAGGAGGACTGTTCGTGACGAGATCTGGAAAAAGTTCAAAGATGCGAGAGTCTGCAGCGAGATGCACATTAGTTTCAAAGAGGATTTCTCCAAGGAGGACAGGGAGGCTCGCTCCATGCTGTGGCCACTGGTTACAAGAAGCCAGGAGAAAGGGGAAGAGAGCTTTTCTGAAGGAAGGCTTCGCGCTGATTGACAACAAAAGAGTGGACCCGGAATAACGTGAAAAACACAGCAGTAATTAACTGGAGGGACAGGGAGCAGGTTTTCGGTTCTCAGTAGGTATGCTGAAGTTCTCAGTTTGAGTGTTTTTAAGATTGGACTCGTCTCAGGTTATATTCAAAATGTTGTGAGCTATTGCACTAATGTTTGTTAAGGGCTACGTTACTCACTCCTGCGCATCGATATAGCATTCCTTTGCGCATTTTCTTAAGGATTCTATCTTTGCTCTTTCAATGTTATCGTTCATATCCTTAAATGCTAGGGGGCTAAAAAACAATGTGAAACGTAAGGCAATTTTTCTTTTTTTTAAGGAACAAAAGGCAAATTGTGTTTTTCTGCAAGAAACTCATTCTGCAGAGGCAGACACTAAGTTCTGGAAAGTACAATGGGGAGACAACATTTTTTTCAGCCATGGAACATCACATTCGGCTGGAGTGATGATTTTATTTAACAGGTTACCTGGAAATATAATTGACCACAGGAGTGATACAAACGGTCATTGGCTAATGGTTGTGACTGATGTTAATGGGACTAATTACATACTGGTGTATGTTTATGGATATAACAGAAAGATTAAAAACAATAATTTTCTTTCAATCTTGTGCCAAAAATTAGAGGAATGGAAAGTACTTTATATGACTGATAAGATTATAATCGGAGGGGATTTTAATGTAGTTCCTGATGAGTGGTTAGATCGTCTTCCTTTAAGGGGACATTTTCATAATTGTAATGATTCTATTATTCACTTGGCCTCTAAACTTAATTTAACTGATGTTTGGAGAATAAATAATCCCTCAAAGGCACAATATACCTGGTTTAACTCTTCTAACAATGGTCAGTGTTCTAGGCTCGATTATTGGTTCATCTCTATTAGTTTAACTAATAATGTCTCAAAGTGTGACATTTCAGCATCACCTCTGACTGATCACTGTATCATCTCTTTGTCCTTTTTACTATGCAATTTCAGTCACAACCTTAAACCTATATGGAAATTCAATAATAGTCTTTTGGAGAATGCAGATTTTTGTAAAAAGATCAAACAACTGATAAAACAAACTCTGGCTTTGGATATGTCATCTCTCAGTAAATGGGAATGGTTTAAATTGAGTGTGAGACAGATTGCGATAAATTCCAGTAAATACTCCTCTAGATTAAAGAAACAAAAACAACAAGAGATGACAAGTGAAATTAATAATGTATGCCTTAAAGCTGAGTTATCATTGGATGAGCAAATTAAACTGAACAATTTACAAACTCAATTAGACAATATGTATTTGGAAAAAGCTAAGGGAGCTTTTATTCGTTCGACAGCCCGATGGATTGAGCAAGGAGAGAAAAACACTTCTTATTTCTTCAATCTAGAAAAGCAAAGACAAGTGAAAAAGAAAATCCCAAAACTGAGTGTTAATGATGTCACTATTGAAAATCGAGACCAGATAAATGAAGAAATTAGACTTTTTTATAGCAATTTATATAACTCAAAGTTTTCTAAAGAAAATTGTGATAACTTTTTTAGTAAAATTACAGAATTCAAAAAGACAATAGATGATCCTTTTAAAGAGTATATGGACTATCAACTAAAAATGGAAGAATTAGATATGAAATGCTTTATAAGGCTTTCACAGATTGCATTTCAGCAGGAAACCTTTCGCCAACCATGAAACATGGCCTTATTACCTTAATTCCAAAACCAAATAAAAATAATCTTTTGTTGGATAATTGGAGACCTATTACCCTACTATGTAATGATTACAAACTGTTAGCACATGTTTATGCTAACAGGTTAAACTCAGGTCTGAATCAACTAGATGAATGTCAATCAGCCTTTATAAAGGGCAGAAGTATTCATAACCATACCAGACTGATATTGGATATGCTCGATTACCAGGAGTTTATTGATACCGAAGGTCTCGTACTATTTCTGGATTTTTATAAGGCTTTTGATACTGTTGAACATTTCTTTTTAATGGAAACTCTGACATTTCTGGGTTTTGGTGAACATTTCGGCAACATAATTAGGATGCTCTATTCGGACATCTATAGTTCTCTGTATCTTTGAACCCTGGAATGAGCCCTAGGTTTCAGGTTTTACGTGGTATTCGACAGGGTTGCCCTATTTCCCCAAAATTATTTATTCTGACCACCCAAGTATTAACAACGCTTATTATAAAGAATCACAAAATATTAGGCATTACCCTCTTTGACAAAGAATTTAAAATTAGTCAATTTGCGGATGAGACATCCATTTTCCTAAAGAATAAATCCATTGTAAAGGACACTCTTAACACAATTTCAATTTTTTCAAAAGCATCAGGCTTATATCTTAATCTTTCAAAATGTGAATTACTCCCTATCCATTCATGCGATGATTCCATTATTGACTCTATTAGAGTGGTACCTGAAGTGAAATATTTAGGAATAACATTATCTAAAAATTATATCAGGAGAGAAGATCTTAATATTTGTAACCGTATCACAGATATGAAGAAATCTCTCAGTCGTTGGTTAACTAGAGATCTTACTATTTTTGGCAGAGTTCTTCTTACTAAAGCAGAAGGTATATCTAAACTTATTTATCCATGCCAATCATGTTTTGTCTCTTCGGCTAATGTTAAAAAAGCCAACTCAATTATTTTCCAATTCTTGTGGAGAAATAAAACTCACTACATTAAAAAGTCACAGCTTGTTAAAGAATATGATAAAGGCGGAATTAAAGCTTTGGACTTTGAATCGATGATTGGAACAATTAAAATAAAATGGTTGAAAGCTTTTTTGTCCCTGCCAGAATCCATGTGGTTCCATATTCCAAAGGCCATATTTAAACGTCTAGGAGAGTTTGATTTTCTTTTAAAATGTGATTTTGAGGTTAATAAGATTCCGACCAAATTGTCAAATGTTCATAAGCAGATACTTCATTATTGGAAAATGATATTTACCCACAATTTTTCTCCTCATGGATCTACTTTATGGAACAATAGAGTGATTATTATAAACAGAAAATCCTTGTTTAGGAGTGATTGGCATGAGAGGGGTATTTTGTTTGTTAGTGATTTACTAGATTGCAATGGTAAACTGCTAGAAGTTTTGGCTTTTTCAACGAAATACAATATATCGTGTACCGCTAAAGATTATAAAAAAATCTGTAAAACAATTCCTGTACCACTTATTGAAATGATTTATAATACTTTACTGTACTCAAATGTTGTATCAGTTTTACCTAATTTGGAATTTATTGGCGATACTCTTAAGAATAACAAATCTATTAATGCTTCTCTGAAATCCCACATTTTTCACAATTTGAACAGAGGCTTATTTCCACAAGGGACAGATTTAGACACTTTATCTGTAATGGAAAAAGCTCTATCTTATTTTATAAAATGGCCTATTTCTCCTAAAGCAAAATAAACTCATTTTAAAATTGTTCATAAAATCTACCCGGTTTCTACTTTTTTAAATTCAAGATTTAAATTTGAAGTGGAACCATGTTCCTTTTGCAATTTATCTGATGAATTGTTGGAACATTTATTTTTCTCATGCCCTTTTTCTGAATTGTTTTGGTCGAATGTGAGAGATTGGTGGTTACTTAAAGGAAGGCTCCAGTCATTAGATAGTGAATACAAACTTCAGTATTTAGTGAAACATTATGTTTAAACCATACCCTGAAGAAATCAGCTATATTCCCCGGCAAATAATGATTTTATAGCTCTTTTTTATCAAAACCTGTATATTCCGTCAGGCAGCTGCCATTTTGGCCATTTTCAGTAGTCACATGATCCGAAAAACTAGGTCGTGACGTCATCTATGCGTTCAGTTTGTAAACACGACAGCTCATTCGACGAAAACATGGCGGAGTATTTGAGTTCGGACTCGTCAGCCGAGGAAGAAGTTTTGAGCAATGTGGAGAGATTGGATGGGGGAATTCAGCCATACAGGTTCGAGCCAAGTGGCCAGAACCGTCAGGTATCCAGGGACAGTGACGATGAGGATGAACAGCACGGTGATCTTGCTGGAGACGATCCCTTTACTCATGCAATTGATTTCGGGGGGCGAGTAGGGAGACCTGTACATGAATGGTGTACTTGCGATCGGTGTGTAGCCATGGACAATCCTCTTATGAACATATGTTGTCATGAGCTTGAAGAGCTTGAAAATAAACTGTTCACAGACGACTTGGATTGCATATGTTTACACAGGGAATTCGACACTGGTTGCCATGAAGGATGTGAAACGCACCTCTTTGGTTGAACCAATAAATGAAAGGTGGGTAAATTTGACGGGTACAGCCCTTTCTTCTTAGCATTATATACTTTACAATTATTATTATTATTAATGGACATATCAACTAAAGACATTTTATTTGGTTAGGAAGTTCTGGATTAAAGATTAAATTGACTTTATCAAAAGTTTTATAATGACGTTTACATTCTAGGAGGAAATGATTTTCATCTTCAATCTCATGGCAATGTTTGCACAACCTGTCATTTACAGGAGTATTTGTGTATCAACCATATTCAATAAGAAGTTTATGGTTGTTAATTCTAAAGCGTGTCAAATAGATTCTGTCTACAATTGCATGGCAAGGACATGAAGGACAATGACAGATAATTTTCAAAACCAAAACTTTACTAAGTATAGCCATGATAAAAGAAATCAAAAAGCCTATCTACAGAATGCACTCTTTATAGAACAATGTAGGCTAGGAGTCCTAACACAGGGCTGCTAACGTTTGAGTTCAGCTTGGAGTGAGATTTATTTTTGGTGAACCGAAAAAAGAAACGTTCATGTGTTCATTTTTTAAATATTGAAGTTAAATGCATCAACCTGGTGCACTTTGAGAGCAAAATGAATTTATGGTAAACAGATTTTCTTTTTCTTTATGGATATTTTACAAATCACTTACCTTTTAAACTGTATTCTTGTTTCACTGTCATATAGTATTTCATAACTGTTTTTCATTTATTCTCATAAATGGTGACCAAAACGTTTGAGACCCACTGAGATAACTAGACTAAAGTATCTAAACAGAGTCCCTTACCTCACTGAGCTGTAGTTATCTCTCAGTCTGACAGGACAGAGCTCTCCCTCTCATTGTTTTAGAAACAGCTTTTAATATCCGTTAAGCTAACCAGATGCTAACAACAACAATGCAAATAGTGAGTTTGGTAGAAATATACTGTATATTAGTAAAGTTATTTAAGATGAGGCCATATTTATTGAAGATTTTACATTATAAATATTCCCCACAATTATTCAAAAGCATATTCTTCCAAACTCTCTGCTGTAGTATGACCAACAGGAGACTATTGATGTGTGTGGTGAGTTTGGTAGTAATAAGCTGTATAATAGTGATTGAATATTATTGTATTCTCTTTTTTCGGAGTTGCACTTTGCAGACGGTCCCTGAGCAGAGCACTCGTTTCTTCTCTGGCTGCGGATAGAGACCAATGTAATGTGCCCAGCTCGGAGGACGGCGCGTATTGGCTTTTTTTATCAAAATGTGATTGTCGTTCGTTGTCAACCTTACCACGGTACTTAGGAGACGTCATTTGTGTCTGAATAACGTTTTCATGAGTTATTGATCCGTGAAATCAGAATCTATATCGTTCCAACTTTACTGAACTAAGCCAGAAGACCGTCTCATTTCGTAGACCGCTCGGTTTGCTGTTCCTTCACTTTATTTTTATATTTATATACTTTTGTTTTGGACGAAAACTTAGCGTGAGGAAAGGCAAGTGTGTCGTGAGTGCGTGAGATATGAGTTAATTGCGTGACTCTCAAGCTCAATGCGTGAGTGTTGGCAGCCCTGCCTAACATAATAATGGTACAATGTAGTTGAATAAATTCCATAGTAGTTAATCAATCAAATAAAGAAAGCATTCCGGAGCATTCACGGAGCACACGTGCACATGCACACGGAGCATCCGTGGATTGTTCCTATTCGAATTGTGGCAATGTTTCACGATACAATGAGGCATATTTCAATAGAATTGTGAGAGTAACTAGAGTAAACAACATGAACAAAGCACATACGTCAATTTGTCCTCGACACCAAACGCATAGATCACGTCACTTCCGATAAAATAAGTCATGTCAAAATGGCGCCGCCCACTGGGTTGATGTTATTTCGGTAATTAATCAGCTTAAAATCACTGATAACGTCAATGGATACATTTTTTTTTTTAAAAGACTGGCAGAGACTGGTCTGTTTTATCGGATGATAATTATTTAAAAATGTGTGTCATGAGGATTCCCTCCCTTTAAATTAACAAATATTCCGGCCTTCAAAATATATCACATTTTATATTATATTGATAATTTGGACTCTCCCATATCTGATTTGGTAAATATAATTATTATTTTGGGTAAATACCATTTACATTGAAGTAAATGGAGAGGAGGCAACTCCTCCTTTCCCTGTTTCATAAATGAGTTCAAGTCCTTTTTTCTGTCCCTTAGGAAAATACAATCTTGTAACATGTCTATAAAGATTTGCAATGACATTTCCAAATGGTCATTATTTTAAGTAAGCTTAATGCATCTCAATTATTTTTGTGCCTTTTTGCTTTTTTCTCCCCCCCTGGCTCTTATTGGATGTATTATTTATGTTCTTTTTGTCTTATTGTGAATGAATGTCTTGCACTTATGTTGATAAGTTGATGATATCCTTTTGTATGTTTTAAAAATGTTCAATAAAACATTATAAAAAGAATACATTTTAAAAAATCTCCGTTGACTCCAATGGACCAGTTTTTTTTACAGCAATGGCGGATCGTGGAGCTCTCAATAGTTCCCCAGAAGTTAGCTTGCCGCTGACCTCCGGGGCTATCTGCGGCTAGCAGCGCAGTAGAGTTGCAGCAAAATAGACCGTTCGTGTTGGACTTTTAAAGGTAAGAAGACGTTTAAAGATTTATATTGCGGATATTATCAGCACATCTGAGTCAAATTAACATGTGTATTAAAGGATGTTAGTGGATTATCCCTAAATCAGTAGATTTAGGGAACGTTTACAGATAACAGATTAGGCTGGGATTCCGGATAAAGTTAGCAACACACGTTAACCACGAACAGCCTATTCATCCATTCTCTTAATGTTATTTCTTCCAACGTTGTGGAATTAGAGAAAAGGGGCTTCTTAACGTGCCGGGGTGGAGGGAGTTAAATATCAGTTAAATATAACATTGGGGCGTGTGATTGTAGTGGGTGGAGACATGGGTGGAGGTGGTGAAATGAGGACATCTTTTTTGGAGTTCAAGCTAGTATATTATAGTTAACGTTACACAATAATAAGGAAGAGAGCTATTTTTGTGATACATCGCTATTGATATGGATTTAGAGTGCATAGTTGAGACTTCCAAACAGTAAACAAAAACGTAATTTATGGGTGAGTGTTTTTAGCGGTCATATTATGTCCTTTTGATTCTGTTGATTATTACCTGTCTGTATTATGTTGCAGCTCAGCTGATTTTGGATTGATGGCAAAGGGAGAGGGACTTAAGTGAGAGTGAAAACACAAGGTAAGTTTCAAATAGGTCAGCAATTTCCCATCCTATAGGTTGCTATATAGATGTATCTAACCCTTTCTCCTGTCTCCCTCTTTCAGCACAAGAACCCCAGGGGGATTCAATGGAGCCTGAAGACCTGCAATGAGACCCTCACCCTGCACCTGAGTCTCACCTCCCAGAGTTTTGCAAGCCTCTCCCTGTTCCTTATGTTGATTAAACAGACGTTAAGCTTCCCAATGGTGTGGTCTTCGTTTTGTAAAAAATATGATTACCTCACATATTTTGTGGCTGTTGTTGTCTTATGTGATAGTTAAATTGCTCCTGCTGAATTGAGCCAGCCATTCTTTCCTCCTCTGTGTGTCAGTGGGGAAACTTTACATGTGTACTCCTTTCTCTGAGCCTTTTAACTGTCTAATGTACAATGCCTTGTCTTTTGCTGCTGCAGCGTAAACATTTCCCCAATTGGTATCAATAAAGTACTTCTTATTTTATCTTAATCCTCAAATATTAGCAAATGTTACCTTAAAGAAAAAAAAATTGATGTAACTACATATCGATATGTTGTACAAATATTGCAAATCAAAATCTTTATTGACCACTAATTACCAAAAAATGCATTTCTATCCTGGGTTGTGTTCGAATAGTCCATTTAGCTTAGGAACCTTCATAACTGAGTGAAATGACCCGGAAGTCCCTCAGTGGCAGCCATGATAAGTGCCGTTCGAATTCTCTAGAATGATAGGAAAGGAGGTTTCAAACTTCTTTTATAACCTCCTTTAGCTTAGGAACCACTGGACCTCCCTAACCGAAAGGAGAGGAGAAAATGCTGCCCCACAATGCCTTGCAGCCGCAGCATTTGACGTCACACAACAGTCGGCCGTTCACGGAAACAAACGATTATGACGGAGAAATTATATCATGAAAGTTACGGTGCTTATTAAGCATTTTAAAACGTATGTGGTAAGTTGCCAAAGTGCTTTGTTTTGAACGTTCATCAGTATTATAATCAAAAAGAGAAATATGAACGTTAGTTTTTACTGAAATGATCAAATAAAGTCAACATTTCACTGAGCTGTGTGGGATTTGTTCAACTTTTAAAAGACGTTTGAATGGTGATATACACAGTGATAGGTGTTAAAGACTAACGTTTATAATAAATACATTTGTATTGATTTTAAGAGATTTTCATAGTTCATGCAATCATAGGTATTGGGATCATTAGTATTAATGTGGACCGGAGGGAGAGGGTGATGAGCATAAGTTTCACTTCCATTTTTTATTTAAATTCCAATTTTGGTCATGAAGAATATGTTTCTCTGTTGTTCATAAAGCATAAAGCAACAGCATCAGAGCACGGTGCAGAGTCTCTAGATGAGTCCGTCGTTCTTAATAAACATCCATGTTGTAGTCCGTTGTATAGAACACTGTAGTTTCCAGTTTCCCCACAGCAGCAGACGCACACAATGACGTCCGCTGGCGCATCATAAACACTTCGGATAGTGAAAGTGCATTCGGATTCTCTAAAGTCTCTTCTCCTAAGTCCTTTTGAATTCTCCTATCCACTATCCTTTAACCCCGTGACGTTTCACTCAGAGGTCAAAGAATAGGAGATAGGGTTAGAACTTAGGAGCTGATTTTTAAACTATCCGAACGCAACCCTGGTATTAATGGATTCAAATCGTGATTCAAATGGCCCGCCACAAACTTCCGGGGAACTATTGAGTCTCCCTGAGCCACGTGACGATCAAGCATTTTGGACTTCCGTTGTCGCAACTCTTCTATCTATATGGCGCTGGTTATGGCTAGAAAGGATCCGTCTTGTGTAAAAATGACGTCACGTTCTCGTTGTAACTCTCGTTGGAGCGGCTCGGAAACATCTATCAATATGGCGCTGGCCATAACCAAGGAGCCGTGGAGGACCGTGGAGGACCCATCAGTGTATCCTCGGTTATAGCTCCTCCAGAGAGCCTCCTCGGCGCTCGATCCTCCGTCCTTGAAGTGCATTTAGAGAAATAAGATGTCCTTCAACATGGTGCGCTGAAATTCATTTCCGGGCCACTACCGGAGGACCGAGGAGTCGAGGAGGGGGATTTGATTAAATGAGAAAGGGCCCCAGTGTTGCATGATCATGTTTTGATCATGCTTTCTTTCGTACCTTGTTTCATAGCAGTTACATGCTTCCTGAGACGATAGCGTTTCTTTTCATCCAGCAGGTCTAACCCTAAAACTTTCTGAATAGTGCTCACTGTATGAAGAAACTTGTTAGTGTCAGGGAAAAAGTCTCTCACTTCCACTGACTTGCCAAAAGACTAAAAAGACATTAATCTCTTCCAAAGAATATATCTCTGCGTTCTGAGAGAGACTATCTGCAACTGAAACACAGTCAGAATCCCCCTCACCGTCTGTGACGAAGGTCACTTCGCCACTATGGACTGACGGCTTTGGGCCGGGTAATATTGCACTTTATTAGTGGGATTGCACAGGACAGTTAACATTGGATTGGTATTTGCGGGTCATGCACAAATGGTGTCAGAAGTGGGATTCGACCAAGTGAGGAGGTAAAATTACGAGAAGAAAGAAGAGGCACCAAAGAGAGGAACCTCGGCTGGGGGTGGCTATGCCTGGAACTGACCAGGGGGCCACGGCTGCTGAGGCAGCAGGAGACGTGAGACAAAGAGGACGAGCTAATGGACGAGCTAACGGACGAGCTAACGGACGAGCTAACAGACTAGCTAACGGACCCACGAGGAGGCGACGGAGCCTGGGTTGGAGTAGGGGCGGACCAACGCCTTACAACAGGACAAAACAGCTTCCGGATAACGGCTGCAGTGGCTTCAGCGGCCCCGCTGGAGGTGCCGGAGGAGGCGGCGTTGAAACCGGGTGGCTGACTGGTAGTCCCGAAACCGAGACTGTAAAGACACTCTGCTTCCTGGGGAGAGGGGGAAGGAAATGTGACGAAGGTCACTTCGCCACTATGGACTGACGGCTTTGGGCCGGGTAATATTGCACTTTATTAGCGGGATTGCACAGTACAGTTAACATTGGATTGGTATTTGCACATAATGTATTACATAAACCGTATTTATTGAAATGTCGTCTGGATGCTGGTATAAGGGTGACAGCGGTTGAGGGTAATCAGGGTGCAAATAATATGTTGAATGTCTGTGGCTGATGATTGTGTGCACCTGGGGCCCTGGGTTGTCTCCTCCCCCCTCACCTGTGTTTAATTGCTCCCCCTCACCTGTGTCTTGTTAGTGTCTGTGTATTTAAGTGCTGTTTCTTGTAGAGTGGGAGGGTGTGTGAGAACCTGGTGGCTGCAGGCTGGGCTCGCGTGAACAGCAGCAGTATTGAGGCTGTGTGAACTTTGTGCACAATGTTTTAATAAATGCCCACGTCGGGTTATATCTTTGGACGTTCTGCCTCTGCCTCCTTGCTTGGTCGGGCCGCTCAACGGTCAGTCTCACAATTGTGGTGGTGCGGCCACCAGCAGCTCACACAGACTGACCCTCAGCACAACAAGAAACAGCACTTAAATATACAGACTAATTAGACACAGGTGAGGGGGAGCAATTAAACACAGGTGAGGGGGAAGCAAACACAGGGCACCAGGTGAACACAATCGGGTAATCAGCAGGAGGGAACACAGAGACGACCGGAAACAACAGACAAGATGAGGGGTGAACACTTATATAATTAATGCCATTTAATGAATAGCAGTAACGGCGTCTCGTCGTTACATTCCCCCCCTTTTCTCCTAAAGCGCACAGTACCCTAATATATCCCTCCCTTGAGGCCATGGACACACTAGATCCCTCCCGTGAGGCTATGGACCTAATATATCCCTCCCTTGGTTCTGTCGACTCCTCGGGGGTCCGTTAGCTCGTCCGTTAGCTCGTCCGTTAGCTTCTCCTCCTTGTCTCCGTTAGCTTGTCCGTTAGCTTCTCCTCCTTGTCTCCGTTAGCTCATCCGTTAGCTCGTCCGTTAGCTCGTCCATTAGCTCGTCCGTTAGCTTCTCCTCCTTGTCTCCGTTAGCTCGTCCGTTAGCTCGTCCGTTAGCTCGTCCGATAGCTTCTCCTCCTTGTCTCCGTTAGCTCGTCCGTTAGCTCGTCCGTTAGCTCGTCCGTTAGCTTCTCCTCCTTATCTCTCGTCTCCTCCTGCTTGTCTCTCTTCTCCTGCTGCTTC
Source organism: Notothenia rossii (assembly GCF_949606895.1). NCBI lineage: Eukaryota > Metazoa > Chordata > Actinopteri > Perciformes > Nototheniidae > Notothenia > Notothenia rossii. The sequence continues at coordinate 47,508,126 of NC_136912.1, read as the reverse complement.
AGCAGCCGTGGCCCCCTTGTCAGTTCCAGGCCTAGCCAACCCCAGCCGCGGTTCCTCTCCTTGGTCCCTCTTCTTTCCTCTCGTCATTGTCACCTCCTCACTTGGTCGAATCCCACTTCTGACACCAATTGTGAGACTGACCGTTGAGCGGCCCGACCAAGCAAGGAGGCAGGGGCAGAACGTCCAAAAATATAACCCGACGTGGGCATTTTATTAAAACATGAACATGAACATATTACACACAGCCTCAATCCTGCTGCTGCTGTTCACATGAGCCCAGCATGTAGCCACCAGGATCTCACACACCCTACCACTCTCCCAGTACTACAAGAAACAGCACTTAAATATACAGACTAAATAGACATAGGTGAGGGGGAGCAATTAAACACAGGTGAGGGGGAGAAATTAAACACAGGTGAGGGGGAGCAATTAAACACAGGGCACCAGGTTCCCACAATCAGCTACAACATACATGGGGAACAGGGAAGTTGTCGTCAATATACCCCACACAGTACAATGATTATATCCAGATGTCCACGTGAGCTCTATTAACAGCGTCTCGTTGTTACATCCCCCCCCCCTCTTCTCCTAAAGCGCACAGTACCTCAATTCTCATGTACCCGGGATAGACAGTCTGCCACCAAGTTGGCTTTCTTAAACGGACAGAATAGATCCCTCCCCTGAGGCTATGGACAGAATAGATTCCTCCCCTGAGGCCATGGACCTAATATATCCCTCCCTTGAGGCTATGGACACACTAGATCCCTCCCTTGAGGCTATGGACCTAATATATCCCTCCCTTGGTTCTGTCGACTCCTCGGTGGTCTGTTAGCTCGTCCGTTAGCTCGTCCGTTAGCTTCTCCTCCTTGTCTCCGTTAGCTCGACCGTTAGCTCGTCCGTTAGCTCGTCCGTTAGCTTCTCCTCCTTGTCTCCGTTAGCTTTTCCGTTAGCTCGTCCGTTAGCTTCTCTTCCTTGTCTCTCGTCTCCTGCTGCCTCAGCAGCCGTGGCCCCCTGTTCAGTTCCAGGCATAGCCACCCCCAGCCGCGGTTCCTCTCCTTGGTCCCTCTTCTTTCCTCTCGTCATTGTCACCTCCTCACTTGGTCGAATCCCACTTCTGACACCAATTGTGAGACTGACCGTTGAGCGGCCCGATACTGGACAGTAAAGTCATAGGGTTGCAGGGACCACCCTGTGAGACGTGTGTTGGACTAGAACGGACATATTTGTGGGTTATAATTTTGGACATTCTGCCTCTGCCTTCTTGCTTGGTCGGGCCGCTCAACGGTCAGTACCACAAATGGTGGCAGTGGTGGGATTCGACCTAGTGAGGAGGTAAAATTGTGCTGAGGGTCAGTCTGTGTGAGCTGCTGGTGGCCGCAGGCTGGGCACGGGAACCACTTATTGAGGCTGTGTCATTATGTGTGATCATTTAATAAATGCCCCCCCCGGGTTATAATTTTGGACGGTCTGCCTCTGCCTCCTTGCTTGGTCGGGCCGCTCAACAGTCAGTACCACACCGTCTGTGTCCATCTCTGTCACCTCATTACTATCTGCAGCCTGTTGAAGCTCTTTTTGCCGCCCTGAGCCAGACGGCAGCTCCTGCTGTGTGCCAACAGCCTCCACCTGTCCCACAGCCCCGGTCCTCACCTGTCCTGCTACATCATCTCCCACCCGTTTACCTGTTTCCACATTTTTTCCTCTCACACTCACCACACTCTCTCCAGTCCCTGTTTCATCTCTCACGATATTCATCCCTACTTCATCCGCAGCTCCGGTGGCCCCGGGCTCGGCTGCCCCGGCGGATCTGCGTGGACATGCAACACATTTGTGACCCGACTCCCCGCACACAAAACACTTTACTGAGCTCGCATAAACCATATCAAAAACCTCTTCATACCTCACCCGGAAGGACACATCTAGTGTCTGAGTGGGACAATTAAGAAACATGAGGGAGTTTAACATTTGTTTGAGAAAAGTGTTCATCACGTGGTGTGTCATTCTCTTTGGACTCAGGTTGTTTTTTTGGCATTCTGTTGTATGGTTAATATTACCAGTTTCCTTGATATATTGGGAAGCTAGCCTACATGTATTTCAGTTGTACTGATTCGGGGGCTTATACCAGTTACCTTCCTTTTACCAGTTTTTACCCGAGAGCATAAGAGAACTTAATCTAAACTAGCTCTACAGACACATTGCAACTGCCCTGCACATTTTCATCATCACATATTTATTCCTGCATTTATTTATTTCATTATTTAGGAAGTCATCAACTCTGACATGCATATTTCAATACCTGTCTGTTTTCAAGCACTGTAATTTTAACTGCATTCATTTATCGTGTGTTTGTTTGTACGTATTTAAATGTTTCAAGTGCACAGATATATATATATTATTAAAAATGTGTTGCTTGTTATTGCATATAGATAGGCTATGCACTGATAGGAAAGCTTTTTAAATGTTGTTGTACCTGTACAATGACAATAAAGGAATTCAGTTCAAGTCAGGGACTACATTTAATATTGACTTGAAATTGATGCATCACGATGGTGTCTAATCTAATTGCCTTATAAAGAGAGTCAATCACACTTTTTGGCTTGTGTGTCTTTGTCCTTTGGTGGACTCAGCGCCCACAGTCCAAAGACATTTGGATCAGGGGAAGAGTTTAAATGTGACTGACTGTTCATGAGCAGAAATGTGTTGGGCCCTCAAGTATTATTTCCCATACAACACATGTATTAAGAAACATTTTTATAAACTATTTGCACATCCCTTTTGGCTTTATGTTTTGAAAGATGATTTGCACGTGTAGGTCATACTAATATATGTTGGTATATTATTTAAGAGTGAATGAGGGGAACGCTCTCAGTCAGCTGATTGAGATGAAAGAGGAAGAAAAAGAATCTAAAAACTACTAAATGAGCAATGTCTCCCTCTTGGAACTTTTCAAAGTGTGAGTATTCATTTCACAATAGGACTCAAAGGAGCAAGCCTCAAAACAAGCCAATTTACATGTGGGTCATAGAGGAATAATAAGTATTCAGATCTTCACTAGAATAAAAACACCAATAGCACTTTGTAGAAATATAAAAATAAAAGTCAGAATTGAATGAAACTAGGTGATAACCTAACATATCAAATGCTAAAATATTAAGCACTAATATTTCACTTATTATAACATTGTAGATTACTAACACTGTTGACTTTATACACTGAACAAAAATATAAATGCAACACTTTTGTTTTTGCTCCCATTTTTCATGAGATGAACTCAAAGATCTAAAACATTTTCTATATACACAAAATAACCATTTCTCTCAAATATTGTTAACAAATCTGAAAAAATCTGTGATAGTGAGCACTTCTCCTTTGCCGAGATAATCCATCCCACCTCACAGGTGTGGCATATCAAGATGCTGATTAGACAGCATGATTATTGTACAGGTGTGCCTTAGGCTGGCTACAATAAAAGGCCACTCTGAAACGTGCAGTTTTGCTTTATTGGGGGGGTCTGGGGGGGTCCGAAAACCCTAGGGTTAAACCCTAACCCTAACCCTAACATGTCACCCATTTCCTTCGCATAGAGTTGATCAGGTTGTTGATTGTGGCCTGTGGAATGTTGGTCCACTCCTCTTCAATGGCTGTGCGAAGTTGCTGGATATTGGCAGGAACTGGAACACGCTGTCGTATACGCCGATCCAGAGCATCCCAAACATGCTCAATTCACACTATGATACACAGCAATGCTCATGACAAGTGTTACAAGACTTTATGAAAATAAGGAATTGCATTGGTGTTTTCATAACTGTAAAGTATTTATTACTATAGCACACAGTGGCATGGAACCTTTACAATGATAAGTGAATGGAAAGAGAACGCATTCAAAAACATATTGTAGTTTCAAGGAATTTTATTCTTTACCGTAGAAACACTGTACATAAATTACTTTCTCTGAGACTAATATTGATGCACGGATAAGTGGAATTTCTCAAGCTTTAAAATAAAAAACATTGTCAACTTGTCTTTGAAAAAAGATTGGTGGCATATGACGTTAACGCTGCGTGAAGTTCCTGTTCTTTCCTTTAAAATTATTAAAGATGCCGTCCCAACCTTGTAAACACACATACACACAAAGAAAACTCCAGATAAGAGTAGAGAGACCCACAATCAATGAGAAAACATCCACATCGATTTTTGATCTATCACTGTTACTCATTAAAGTCACTGATGGCAATGCACTGTCCCTTTAAGGAGAAACCAGCAAAAACGAGGAGAGAAGCAACACTTAGTTCCTACTCACAGCAACCCTCCCCCAAAGCCATGATAACATGTTTCTATTGCAAGCATTACTACTACCTTTGACCGATAAAAGCACAAGGTCGATGCATTATGAGGCTGAGTCCCATTCTGCAGAAGTGAAGGACCCCCAACTGAGGGTCCACAACCAATCAGAAACAGCCGAGCTGGCCCTGTTTCCTCATAGACCGCTGCTGATTGTAGTCTGAAACTGTACATTTTTATAGACTTTGTAAGAGGACAGGGGATGAGAAGGAGTGGTTCAAACTGACCAATAGATAATAGATAAGGAGTAAACAAAAACACAACTTAAAGTTTTGTTCAGTTCAGATCATGGTCCATTCCAGTGGTGGCGGTGATGGTGGTGTAATAAGAGTAGTAATAGTGGTATAGGTAATAGTATGTAAACATTTTTTGTTCATTTTTGAATCCCCTTTTTGTCTGAAGCAAATGCAAGTTAATATATAAAAACAAAACAAAAATCCAAACAGAAAATAAGTCTTTTTTTTCTCCTTCGTACAAATTGTAGTCTTTTTTTTTGTGCCAGTCTGTCTTAGAGAGTCCACATCAGTTCAACAGCAGTTCCAGCTCCTTCAGCCATGGAACAAGAGATCCTGTAGACACGGCTCACAGAGGCCATTAACCCAGAGACGGCTCACAGATGAGAAGCCTGCAACATCTGTGAGCGAGCACATTGTTCTGCGGACTGCTGACAGTTACAACTGTCTAAATGCTTAGAGCTCACCTAGCTGTGACGGCTGTGGAAATGCTCTGTTGGCTAATTAAACAAGTCTCTACATCCCACAGGTTCACAGCTAGACGCACACGATTATATGAATCAGGTTAGTCCCGCCTACCAGAGAGAGGGGGAGGGGCATGCGTGCAGGCTGTTTAAAGGCAGACAACAGGGCGACGGATAGAAAGAAAGAACATTTAGAAATAAAAAGAAAGAGAGAAAAGGCAAAAGACTGAACTTTCCTGCAGTCTCATGACGACAGTTTTAAACCATCACATCTGTAGTTTCATTATGTTCCATAATGATCTTCACTATAAATCCTTTCTTTTCACTTTTTGTTAGTCTGACAGTCAAAGTGGGGTAGAAATGAGACATTGTGAGCCGTGTTACCTCCTCCCTATCTCACTCTGCCGTAGGAACTGCATGTTGTTAGCACTGTCAGCTAGCTCAGGGTACTGCTCTATGGACAACACGTAGTATCCGTCGAACCCTAAAACCTTCCCGCTGCTCAGCAGCTGCCGTTTCTCTCCCTCCGTCCACAGCCGGACCCCCTCCTCTCCGTCTCTGACCCGCTGCTGCTCGCGGGCCCAGGCGCTCGACAGCGCCCTCTGCCGGGCCTGCTCCAGGATCCGAGCCTTCTCCTCGTCCAGCGTGGTGCCGTAGCGCACGTGGAGCGCCAGAGAGCCGTACTGCAGCTCCACGTCAGCAAAGCGCCGCGTCCTCCCGTTCATCACCGTGGTGGACTGCGACACCGTGACATTCACACCGTTCTCCAGCGACTTCCTGCCTGAGGTGAGACGCAGCGCGCTGAGGTCGTTCTCCGGCAGGCTGGTCTTGATGAAGTAGTGTGTGTCCCGGCCCTCCACGGTGTAGTGCAGGTCTTCAAGGTAGAAGGCGTTGTTTAAGACTGCAGCCACCTTGATGCAGTCCTCATTGGCAATGTTGAGGGCGTTGGTCACCACGCGGCCTTGGATCACAGCGAGCATCACTCCCCTGCCGATCAGAGACCTGACAGTGGCAAACCACAGCCAGGGTTTGGTGTGGTCTGAGTGCCGCCGACTCAGCTGGATTTCTGGCATCCGCTCAAAGGACAGGAAGGCCTGAGACTGACGGGTCACCTCCTGCTGGACCCCCGAGATGGACTGCAGACGAGACAAAGATATATTCTTCATACTTTATTTACTGCTTGCTATTTATGACATCATGGACAAGGTTGGGAGTTCGATCCCAGCCTCTGCAGTCAACATGTCGATGTCTCCTTGGGCAACATACTTGATCCCAAGTTGCTCCAAATGACATAGCCAACGGTGTGTGAGTGTGTGTGGGGTTAGTCTCCCTGAGCAGGTGCTGGGTAACTGCTGACTTTGACTGGCCATAAAGACTGGAAAAGCATTACACAAATGCAGTTCATTTACTTTTCACCAAGTACATCCTAAAGCAAGCTTTCTTGCATTGAGACTGAATGTGCAGCTTGTCTTCATGTTATTCATTTAGGGTTGGTCAGCAGCTCTGACAACATAACAATATTGTGTTCGGCGTTAGTTATTTTGGTTAAAGTAATAATAATAATAATGCATTACATTTTTTATTAGAGCGCTTTTACAGGTGCTCAAAGCGCTTTACAATTACACATTACACATATTAGACATGTAAGAGTCATTACTGTGGACATTACCCACAGGAGCAAAGTAGTCCATATCATTTGGTTTTCTTGTGCCCTGACAACAGATTGATGTCCTGTGGGCGGTCAGGAGCAGTGATACACTGAGGAGAGAACCAAGGTGCTGTGTATTCTCTAGCTATATAACTAAAGACAACTAAGAGTTTGAATCAGATTCTCTGCAGGAGTACGCTACATAATGTGATATACAGTATTTGTATTACTGTTTAGTTCTCCCTCCCGAGTCAGGGGGGAAATGTGATGTCTGGCTGAATCTATTGATAGTGATCAGTTGCTGTATGACTAGTGCATTTGCTCACGGAAATAAGACAGATATAGGTAGAGAGTACCAGTTGACAAGGTGATAAATGAACCGACTCACAAAATAAGGGGAGACTATATATACGAGGATAAAACAACTGTCTGATTTCAAAAGGATTTGTTTTGTGCAAACACACAGTGTGTAAAGTGTCTGTGTGTGTACTGTATGTGTAGCTTCTGATTTCCCCAAAGGCCCACACTGAACTAATTAGTCAATCAGTTTGTGTTTTCCTGTTCTTTTTCAGCCTCCTTTGTCTCTCCCTATCCTGACCAAAAATGTATATATAAATATTCATTTATATGTTCTGCCATCACACAGAAGGGACTGTTGTCTCTGAGAATCCTTCCATCTTTCTCTGTCACAGGACTCATACTCACAGGCAGGTCGTCCCACAGCTGGCTCTTCTTCATCTCCAGTGACGGCTGCGTCAGGTCAAATTTAGGAATGGGGTACCCTGGGATTGCGTTGTGGAGATGGAATCCAAACGTAACCAACCAGATATTGACATCTACAAGAGAAGAAAGCGATGTGAACAATTAAAGAAGAAAAACTACAAGGCATGTAAACAAACTGTAATAATAAAGATGCCTGCTTATTATTTTTATTATACCTCCTTGCAATTTTGACCAACCACTGGTGTTCCTTTTTTTAAATCCTTGTTGCAGCTTGTTACCATAATCTGTCATTTCACAGCTTCAAATTAATACAATTCAAAAAAGATCTTACCCAACTGAAGTACTTGATCAATTCAGATCTCCACAGTAAGGTTACTTTTCCTTTTTGGCACCATACTGTTCACTTTAAGGACATTTTTCTTTCTTAGAGTGAATAAATAAAGCACTACTACCAATCTTCACCTATTACTACCAAACTATTGTGGAAAGAAACAGCTGATCAAACACCTGATTGATCATTAGTTTGCATCACTATTCTGTTTGATAGAATTGATTTGAAATAATTCATAAAACCCCCACTTCAGGCTGATAAAATACAACATACAAATATAGTTCTATTAAAGGTGTTCTAGCGACATCCACTCCAAGCAAAACTAGATTATTGTTGGGATTTCTTTTTGATTTAAAATCAGCTAGCTCAATACAAATATGTCAGTTAAGTTGTTGTACATGTATTTATGTTAAGTATAGTACTAGCCACCTCGAACGTAAGGGGCAGGATAGCTCTACTTCTTCTGATAGAAAACAGTTCTATCTACCTCTTTGGTATTTTTGTACTGTAAAATCAATGTTTTCTGGTTACCTGTGACATACTCTTTGACCTGGTGAATCTTGCTGATGGGGTTGTTGCCTCTGAACATGTAGAGGTTGAAGGGCTGGGGGTCTTTACCAACACGTGTCCATGTGCTGATGTCAGGAGTGGTCCACCTTCAGAAAAAACACTCTGGTCAGAGGTGAAGATAACAAAGCTGCAGAGCATCCTGCTGGAGGAGAACTGTGCATGTGTGGAGAGGAAGTGAGTGCGCACCTTCCAGCCGGGATGTCATAGTCTCTGTCTCCGAAGTGCAGCAGCCGTGTGAGAGGATCATACAGACCTCCGTGGAAACCAATCACCAACACAAAGTCTGGGTTGGAATCAAAGTACACCTCCCCATACGCCGTGTACTGCACCTACACACAAACACACATTCAGCACGTGATATGGAGACCAACCATTGCAAAAATTGAATTCGAACAGACACACAATGTAAGCTCAGGACATTTGATTATTTGCAAGGAAAAAAGGTACACACATACCTGTTTAAGTAATAGTCCATTGCTGCTGAAGACAGCCAGCGGGGTCCCAGTGTTATCACAGGCAATGTAGAACTCCTCTCCACTGCTGATCTCCATGGCAAACACATGGCCCTGTGCAGCAATACATAACATATTATACATATACACTTTTTATTAATATTTCGCAAACTAATTATAATTGTATGCTCTTGTGTGCTTTATCAAACACTTTCCCCATTGTTAGACAACTCTTTTACACTATCCTCAATATATTTACCTATGAGATTAGTGCATTACTCTAGTCTTAATGAGTAAAGTTAGACTCTTTTTATACACTGACTGACATCACAAAATGTCATGCACTATACTTGTCTAATTTGTGCAAACTCAGTGTGTTTCGTATCATATCCGCATTTTCCGAATGTTTTTTGAGAAGCTACCTGCAGATCGTAGTAAAAGGATGTGATCTCGGAGCTGGAGTGGTTATAGACGTGGGTGATCCTGGTGGGGTAGTTCAGGTCAGCGTAGAAGAACTGAAGGTGTTGGCCCAGACTGTTTCTGGACGCCACTCGCCGACCAAGACCATCATACCGGTACTGGATGGTCCAGCTGGCCGCTTTACTGTACACACGAACTAGGAGCCCTGACGGGCAGATGATACAAAAAGATGCTTAGATGTTTCTGTTGAAACATACTATCTGTAGGATTTATACATTGAATACTGAAACCCCAATTGGTAGTATTAATTTGATTTATACATTGTTACATTTGACTTAAATGTTAAATAATCCCCTCCCCCCCAAAAAAACCCCAACAACAACTAAAATAACTAGGGTTAAGGCTCTTTGATGATAGAATTCAACAAGAAATGATGCAGATAAGTGTAGTAATTTAATTGGAATTACCAAATCACATGCCAAGTAAAGTCAAGTGGGACTTTGTGTCAAGTTTTTTTAAACTTTAGAAAGCACAAAATGATAGATTACAATCCATCTGAGAATAAAGTGCTCCACAGAGAGCGAATGTTTTAAGAGAAGAATAAACTGTGAGAAATGGTGGTCTTATTACCGACCAAGCTCCCAAGCCTTTCCACTGACTCAGTTAGCATGCTAGCAGTCTGACACACATCTTTAGACTGTGCCTTTGGTAAGCCTGTCATTGGCTGCTTATTTCTGTCTGTTTCTCCTGTCCTCAGCTATTGTTGGTTGAACTTGGCTGTCAGGTTCTGGTTTGACTGGGCCTTTATGCTGCTATGTTGGACCACCAAACAATGAATGAGACCTTTGGAGTTGTATTCAAATATCTCAGCTCCTCTCTGCCTCAGGAAGCCGTCTTCATCCATCCGGTACTGAACATCTCCCAGACGGGTGATTCTGTCCCTCAGGTCGTAGCGTAGCGGGGTCAGACGACCACTGTTGCCCGGGTTCAGCAAATGCAGGTTCCCATTCAGGTCATAGTTATATCTGGAAGGTCAGACAATTATATTATTACATTTGGCATCTTCAAATGATATCTTCTATTTCAGTTTAATTGTCTGATCCTACCTCCACATCATCTTCTCATTGAGGGAGACCGTCTGTAGCTGTCCATCAACGTCATACTCGTATCCATATTTGGTCGTGTTGGCAAATGGTCCAATCTTGATCTCCCGCTTGGTGACTCGGCCCATGTTGTCGTACTGAATGGTGATCCAGTACATCAGAGACCTGAAGATCTCATACTGGATCTCCTTGATGCGGCCGTGCTGGTCGAAGTGTTTAGTGTATGTCATCACTGCTGTGGAGATGATCTGAGGAGCAGGAAGACAGAAAACAAGCTTTCAGTTCCTACGCTGACAGGAAGCTGACGGAGCAGACAGGACACCGACACGTACAGCCAAACAAGCTCCGTTCAGGGAGATGTTCCTCTCCTGCTTTGTAGAAGACTCTGACAACCAGATGTATTTATTGAATTCAAGCTGTTCATCAGGCAGACTCACTCCTGTCATTTCATTAAAAGGTTATTTAACATTTATTTGATAACTCTCAGTGAGTAGGAGATGTATTTTGAGAGGTATTTGTTATCTGTGGTAGTAAGTATCGAGAGTAAACCTGATATCTAACCACCTCCACTACCTGGGAGACATCCTGCTCCTAATTACAAGTAGGTGCAATAAAGTAAACATTTCAACTGAATATATTTGATTGTATCTAATTGAATGAAAGTCCACATTACTCTCTGTCTAGTTCTCTTCTCATGGTTCAGTGTTTGCATTCCAAAACAAACATTAACTTGTGTTTATTGTGATTTATTGAGTTCTCTAACAGATCTTGTTTGCATCGTAAACAATATGAATAAAATGTACATTTATTGGTCACTGTTCCTTAGGGATGCATTTAACGTGTAATTTGCATAACATAATGCTGTCAAAGACATTATGTCATAAAATGTGTAATGTAAAAAATGATGTGCTGTTCTGATGATCTCCACCAATGAGTTGCTCTCAATAGCAGAGGAAGCTGAAACAGTCACATGATGAGTTTCACCTGCAGGCCAATGTCCATCCCACATGTCTAATCAATTATTGAATCATCAAAGCATCACCTCTTAACAACTGACCCACCTTATCAGGATTTATAGACAACATTTTATTCATAAAGGAGAAATGTAAGGCCATTTAATTCATTGCAGGCACTCCAGTCTTACCTGATTGATATCATAATAGATGACTCCAAACTTCCCAAACTGCTCCACCTTCCCAGATATATCATCAAACTGGTACAGGTCGATGGGCAGCGGCGTCTCGTTGATCACAGCCTGCATGCTGGTCACTCTGAAGCTGTTGTCGTACGTGTAGTCGAAGCGAGCGTTCACCATGCCGTCCTCGCTGAAGCGGAAGATTTGCCGGTCGACCAGAGGGCCGATCTGCCGGTACCTGATGGAGCAGATGAAGCCTTCGCTCTGCAGGTTGACGGTCTTAAGAACCCCAGCTGTCTCATCATACGTGAAACTGACCCGAGTGGAGTCATAGAGGATCTCTGCCAGCTTGTTCTGATGACACAGGAAACACAGCAGGATGTGTTTACAATAATGGACATTGGAGGATATCTGCTCCACTCTCAGTTCACTTCAATGAGTGCCATCAACTTCAACCTGAGTGGTGTACTGAAGCTGTGCAGCTGCTCAGGCCCAGTGCCTCAGCATCACCCTCACCCTGCCTCCCCCTGACACCACTTTCACACTAAACACAGGGATGATGCAAAAAGAGATCATGCTTTCCATTTCCTCTTTATTTATTGGACTGTCCTGTTCAAGAACATTAGCTGAAAAAACCACAAATTAAATAAAATCAAATAATAAATAGTTTTTGTTTACGTTGTTGAGAATTTTTTATTTTGATTATAATTGTTTAACTCGGGTACTTCTACTGTTACTTAAGTACAAGATCGGAGTACTTCTTCCACCTATGCATGGGTCAGCATACAAATACGTTTCATTTTTTTATTGAAAAAGCACGGAAAGCACGTACCTGTCTGCGATATTTGTACAGTATACGGCGGCCCGTGCCTAGATGGGCAATTCGGAGGAGCTGGAGAGAGAGGGAACAGCACTTCAGTTTTAGTTCCATAAGACTGATGATCATATGAAAGGTTTGGACAATACTCATCACAGAAAAACCTCATAACCACCATCCATCAGCAGAAGTAATGAAATATAAGAGATGAAGACAAAAAATGATAGGATTTAAAAATATTGCAGATTTTATTAAACACACCTGTCCATCTTCAGAGTAGTCCACAGTCACAGAGGCGTTGCTCTCTGGGGGGTTGTAGATGTTCCTGTAGTACCCTATGGATCGGAGGGTCTGCATGGTGTGTCGAGCCACGCTGGGCATGGTGACCGCAGACAGACGGTCCCCTGAGTCAAAGTCAAAAATGTACTGGTGCTGGCTGTGCAGCAGCAACACCATGGACTGTCAGGGAGAGAGAGAGAGGGGGGGGGGGGGGGGGCGGGGGGGGGAACACAACGTCAGAGCATCCCAACACAGAGAGAAGAGCACAATGAGACAACTTACACCTGTGACACATATCCACAGAAAGTTTTGAAAGGGTGTCACCTGCACAGACACTGGGACGTCCACACCAGTCCACATCATAAATACAATATTTGGTAGTGCATCTTTTTACAGCTTCTATTAGAGCAGTGGTTCTGAAACTTTTTCTGTCATTCCCCACTTTGATCAGGTGCCCCACCTGTTCCTCATCGCTCCAATAAAATGGTAGGCCAAGCTTAAAATTGTCAAATGTATCGTTCTACAACAAGGGTCTCCAACCTTTTTTAGGATGAGAGCTACTTTCAAAAAATAAAACAAGTCGTGAGCTACTTTTACTCCTCTTTTTCTGTTTTTTTGCAGTGTATATATTTAGCACATTTTAACATCATTATATGCTGACCTTGAACCTTTGTGTGCTGTTTGGGTCTGTGGGACCAGTTTTCAGTGTTTACTAAAATAAAATGTAGGCAATTTCATTTATTTTAACCTGCATTATTTGGGGGTGGACCTCACCTCCTCTAGGGGGGTCCAGAGTTTTTTTTAAATGTTGAAGTGAAATGCATCAATCTGGTGCACTTTGAGCACAAAATGAATTTCTGGATACAGCCCTCAACACTCAGATGAAAGGGAGCTGTATACTTTTCAATAATCCAAACATCTTTAGAATATGATCAAAACCAATAACAAATCATTTCAACTTGTTTATTCTTATCTTATATTACCTAGTTAGCATTATTTCTTTTTATTTATGCATATTTTACTAATCACTCCCCTTTTAAACTTTTTTTTTTTTTACTGTCCGATGGAATTATTTCTTACTTTATTTTTTACACCTAGGCTATATTAAATAGATAAAGGTGTGCTCTCTCTCTCTCTCGCTCGCTCACAGAGGCTGTCTCCTCCTCCGTGGCGATGACGGCTTGCGTTAAAAAATTATAATAAATATAGGCAAATTTGTAAAGTGGGGGGACACAAACGGGATTTCGAAAAGTGTCACGGTTAAAGTCCTTATGAAGTGGTGAGGTGCCGCTCCACATTGCTTTTCTTTCCGTGTGTGTGTGTGTGTGTGTGTGTGTGTGTGTGTGTGTGTGTGTGTGTGTGTGTGTGTGTGTGTGTGTGTGTGTGTGTGTGTGTGTGTGTGTGCGTGTGTGTGTGTGTGTGTGTGTGTTTGTGTGTGTGTGTGTGTGTGTGTGAGTGAGTGTTTCACATGTGTGTATGAGAGATTTTTACATATGTCTGTAAATTATTTTGGTTTCAGTTGTGTGTGTGTGTGTGAGCAGGCTCGGATTGGCCATTGGGATATTCGGGACTTTTCCCGGTGGGCCGCTGGCTCTGACATAGGTGGGACGTGGACTTTCACTGCGCCGCTGCCGCACCCGCCGCAAACACCCGCCGTTGCGAGGCTCCGGCGGCTCCAGCGGATCAGGCGCTGTGAAGGTCCACCGCCGTTGCGAGTCTCCAGCTGAACAGTCCACTAACGCCCGCAAGGACCCAGGTTCGATTCCGGCCTGAGGTCCAATACATTTATTTAGCCTAAAAAAAACTGTAAAAAAAAAACAAAACTCCCGTTCATCGCGTCCATTCGCGACCCACCTATCACATCTCTGCGACCCACCAGCGGGGCCCACACTTTGAGAAACGCTGTATTAGAGGAATATCTTGATATTTCTGTGCCATCTGCCGGGGTTGTGTGGCCACCTGGACCTTTTGCGAAATCCCACCTGCATGAGAGTGAGACAGCTGCTTTGCATTTCAAGTAGTGTTTTGATTGCAGCTATGAGGTGACATTAGCAGCTAGCTAACAGCAGTTAGCTGATGCTTACTAAGAGTCTGTGCATTTGTGTGTTCTAGAACATCCAGATCCATCCATAGCCAGGCTTGGGGAGTAAAGTATTACATGTAACGATATTACTTAATCAGGATACAAAAAAAGGTATCTGTATTCGATTACAATTACATTTAAAAAATAAGTAATCAGATTGCTGTTACATTCCAAAAAAATAGAGATTACCAGCAGGATTACAGTGTGAGAATACATTTAGAAATAAAGATAGATATATTATGGGATGTCCTGAATACATTTTCTTTATGGTTTATATTATGCTTTCATCATGTGAACATTAAGTTTGAACAGCATTTGTAAATTCTTACTACACTTTTTATATGAAAGATACGGTGGCCGGCAGGTGCAAACGGGCAAAAACGCAAACATAAGCAGGAAACAGCTGCAAATAATTAAATGAAAAACAAACAAATCCTGAAAACAACTACAAAAAAACCCGCTGCATTTACAGAAATGACGCAAATTAAATACAACACACAAACCCCGAAAACAAACACAACAGAAAAACGCTGCAAATACAAAAACGATATGCAAAGTCAAAAACACATAGGTACAAACCCAAAAACACATAGAAACCCCAAAACACACAATGCTCCAGGCCTCTAGGGGGCGCGTTACGTGGAACAGATTGATGTCTGACCAGACATAGAGAGAACGAACTAGAGGGATGGAAATTGAAGCCGGAGGAAACAAAGTTGATCTAAGTGGACAAAGTTGATATATAAGAAGGTAAGTTTTGTTTTGTTTTTATACAAAGAGCGTCATATTTACCCAGCTAGCGTTAGGTAGGTAAGAATGGAGAAACCAGCTCGAGTGTGCTAGAATTTGAAAGTACACAGCCGAAAAACATCTGCCCCTTTCTTCAGACTTCCTTACAGAGCCCCTCCTCCAACACATACGGACGCTCACATGACCAATGAGCGCACAAGATACGTTTGTGCACAGATGGAAGGCTGACAGGCAGGTAGGCCATCCAGTTATTTTAGCCGGGCCGGTTAAAATAATTAGTCGTGCTGTTTACAGCGCCACGGCTTCCACAGATTACATTTTTTTAATGTATTTATTCTCAAAGCATTTAATGTATTCATTGCTATCGGGATGTTAAGAGCATTCCATGGAATATAACAAAAAGTATCTGAAGTGAATTACCTACCCCACCTTTAATACAAACACATCTTATTTTTATTTATTTTATTGTTTTTATTTGCATTGCACATTCATATTGAGGTAGTCCAAAAGTAACTGAAAGTAATCAGCTTACATTACTTTGATATTTTGATACTCAGATTAGGTTCCTGATTCCATTTTTTTTTTTACTAGTTATTGTAACGGATGAACTTAAAATAACCCTCCCAACCCTGTCTATAGCACACCTGTACCTGCCTTCATTCATGCTTTCCTCTGCAGAAGAAGATTTCAATGTTTGTTAAGGCTGGCCCTTTTGTTTAGTGATGCCTTTAACCCTTCAGGGGTCTCTCAGCTAATCCGAAATGAAGCATTACATTCGGTTGGGCAGAGAACAGATGAAATGCTGGCATCAACTACTTCATTCATGCTTTATCATATCAACACCCGCTCATTAAAACACAGTGTTGGGACTTACTGTAACGCCGTTATTTTTGGCAGTAACTAGTACTCTAACGCGTTCTTTTTCAAATTCAGTAACTCACTTACCGTTACTACATGGTGCGTTACTCCGTTATTTTTTTTATATAGTCTTGGCTCCCAGACGTTGGTGAGCGGCGCCAACAGCGAGGCGAACAGAGATGAGAACTGTACTTAAGTACAGTACTTGAGTAAATGCACTTAGATATTTCCTGTGTCACATGCAGAGACGCGCTGTGGGCGTGTTTGTGTGTTTACTAACAAGACTATCATGGCGGCGGTGGAGCTCAAGTCGAGTTTCTCTGCCTGGAGATATTCTCACTATTTCACTTTTGTCGAGCACAGAGAAAATAACGTTTTAGTTAAATGTAAGTCGTGTCTTGGCGGGTCAAAGATCCTATCTACTGCCCAAAACAGCAATTCAAATCTGTTGAAACATCTGCAGAAACAACATGCAGGGACGAAGCTAGTAGCTAAGACCACAGACCCAGACTCATCCGACGCCACTCCACCTCCACCTAAGCAACAGCGGCTGGATTTTAACCGAGGGACTGCTAGCCAGGGAAAAGTTGATAAAGCCATTGCACGGTATGTTGTAGAACACATGCAGGCTATTTCTACTATTTATATTTCTTGATTAACAGATTGTATTATTCTCCAATGCAATAACAGTACTGAAATGAAGGCTATAAGGGCATTAATTGGAGCCCTTTTTTAAGTTACTGTTCACAGTAACGCATTACTTTTTGGTGTAAGTAATCAGTAAAGTAACTGAGTTACTTTTTAAATGAAGTAACTAGTAATGGTAACTAGTTACTGGTTTTCCGTAACTAGCACAACACTGTTCAAACATAAACACAATGAATCAGCTGACTCACTCCTGCCAAGACTGACAAAGCTCCCCCACAACCCTCATTCTGCCAGTGGTGATTTTCAGCAGGGAAAATATCAGATTGTATCTTCATGTATGTGTTTCTTCAGCCCAGTGTTTTAAAACTCTATTGATGGGATAATTGGGCACTGGGCTTTTACAAAATAAATATATATTATTTATATCATACGAAGGGCTTTTGCAAAATCACCCAATATCGCCATTCTTTTCTGGAAATTAATTTTGTTTCTTGGTTTCTCGATTGGTAGAGCCTTTGGACCAAATACCTTTGTATTAACCTTTTATATAAAAGGTGAATTATTTAAGGCGGGTTTGTCTGACTGAACCATCTGCTGGCTGTTACAAGGGCAGCAACACTGTGGTGTGTTGATAAATGCTGCAGTTGGTAGCAAATAGATAATAGATGTTATTCAATCTTAATTATTAACTGTATAGCATTCATGTGTTGCTCTGTCTGCCAGAGTGTGGTTTGTGCAGTTTGTAGAACTAGACCACAGGTGGAGATGTTATTGCACAGCACAATCAAAAGCACAAGACAGCAAGGACAGTTATGAAATGATTTTTGAAAAGAGGCTGTACATTTTCAGCCAACCTCCAGGAAAAAAAAGGCAAACATTCCCTATGATAAGCAGACTTGGCAGCACACACTCAACATGACACATAATGTTTGCTGGACTTCTATAACGACCAACTGCCCTGCCCCTTCATTGGTCCCTTGGCTGATTTCTGAGCTGCTCTGGCATCGGGGCCTGAGGCTTAGCATGCATAACTCTGCAGGATGAACAGAACTGGACTCTTTTCTAGTATTAAGTAACATCACTTTTCTCCAGTGTGTCCGAAACAAAATGCAAAGCCATCCCAGCAGGACCCTCCTGCACTGTTAGTGGTCGACAATAATTCTGAAGCGCGAGAAGGATGCAGATCTAATCTCCAATTTGCTCGTTTCTGTCCGTTGGTGTGCGTTGGCCCGGTGCGCTCACACGCCACACAGAGGTCTCTAAGTTTGTTTGTTTCTTCACTTATATTACGTTTATACTCTATGAATGAATCGGTCTTACCAGATGACGTAGACACAGGTAGAAAGTAGTAAAATAAGTAGAAAAAAATTAAAATAAACAACTTAAATTGACTTTGACTCCTTCCCCTGCCTCTGGGGGAAGTACTACTGAGCATTTTTGCAAACTTGTTTCAAACTCTACACTCAACACAGCGATGATGCAAAAATATATCTTTACATTTCTACTCTAGTTATCTGACTGACTGTCCAACAACATTAGATGAAAAATAAATAAATCCCATTATAAATATTTAATTTAGTTTAGGTTGAATGATTTATTCTAATTATAATTGTCATAACTAAGAAGGGATACGTTGATACTACTATGATACAATTACAGATATAAAAAAAGGTGTAAATAAGTACAAACATAGGTTCAGTGGTATAAAGTAATTACTGTAAGTAGATTTAGATTTGTACTGTATTTACTTGAGTATTTAAATATTGTTGCTACTTCGTACTTCTACTCTACTACAATTCAGAGGTAAATGGTGTACTTTACTCCCCTACATGTATTTAATACCTTTAGTTACAGATGTGGATGAATTATGTGAAATCTAACCAAGTGTTAAATCAGACTTTAGTTCCACCTGGAGTAAATTCACAAGCTACCCTGCAGTATACAAAGCCATTCAAACTACAGTAGCTGCACCTTTACCAGCTTTGAGAACACTTTCATGATCAATAGCCGCTTTCACACCAAGTACTTTGCCGTACTTAGTTCCCAGCACTTAGTGCCAGCACCCCCATCGCGTTCACACCGGAATAAGTCCCTGAGGGAGGATTAGGCAAATGAAGCCGCTGACGTCACTTCTTCTTGTTCTGCTTTGGGTTTACTGGCAGGCCACAAACCACTTCACGGCGTATACTGCCACCCGAAGTACCCGGCCGGAAGTCCCCGGAGTTGGACTCATATTATTCTGAAATGGACCAATCTGCACAACGACTACTTTTCCTTCATGCTCTTACATGTATAGAAATCGGATGAAATAATAATAACGATAATAATAATAATAATAGAACTGTGAGAAGATCCATTCTGCATGACGAGTGTACTTTTGTACTTTTACTTAAGAACAATTTTGAAATCAGGACTTTTAATGGTAAAGGGGTATTTTAAGACCCTAATATTTCAAGGATCTGAGTAATTCTTCCAACACAAAGAGGACACACTGGTTGAGTTGACCTTACATACTGTATGTCTTTACCTCTGTATTTTGTTGTTTGTTATTCCCGTTCTTTCTTGGAACAACAAAGACATTGAGTAGTATGTGACTGTACTACTACAGTAGGAAACACATAAGGACGTTTCCCCTCACTGTGCTCATGTGTTCATCATACATTATAGTATGTTTGCCTCCATATAGATGCATTGCAGTTATGATGTTGGTCGCTGTGCATGATGAATTCTGCTTTTTGGCGCTGTTCTCCAAAGTGACTTACAGTGAGTATTTCCAGCAAGGAAAGAAAGTGACTGATGGAGGAAGGAAGCAAATGAAAAACAAGTACAAGAGAAGGCGAGAGTGTGCAGAGTGACACATGGAGTAATAGAATATGGCTAAGTTATTCTCCAGGAGGGAACGATCCCTCTTCTTTATCTGTTTCCTCTTCCTGTGTTTTGTCTGCTTGTCTCTTGTTTTGTGAGATATTTCTTTCTGCTTCTCTCTTTTTCATTCGTCTTTATTTCAGTCCTCTTCCCTTTATCAGTTGCTCCTGTTTTATTTATTATTGAATATGGCCCTGCAATTTTTTTAGAACTGTCACTGTGAAAGAAAAAGAACCAAGACTTCAAATCAAGTGTTTTACTCTCTCAGAGGACATCCTTACCCTGACATACTTTAGAAGCAACAGGACCCAGGTCGGGGCTTTAGGTGTGTATTGGAAACTACGGTGGCCTTTACATCAAACTGTGAAAGGCTCTCTGTAGAGGCAGAGTTTGGTTTGTCTGTTCTGAGTTATAGTAGAAACATGATGACTCTGTTAAGAGGACCTCCTCCATGTTCAAATGTGAAGGGCTCATTGTAAGCTCAGAAAAATGCTTCTTAGATTCAGGTGATTATACATTAGCACAGATTTTCTCCCTAATAATCCTGCATTATAAGCAACAGAAATGTGTGTTGGAATCAGCAAGGGTTCAAGAGTAGCTCAAAATACTTTTTATCTCGATCTCCACCATGGTCACACCATGGTGATGCAACAATAACACATGAACACATCCAGAGGGGTAAAAGTCTGTCGAACAAAATGATTTGAGTTGTATATTGTTTGTACTTTAGTTAGTGATTTGTATGTGCATGTGAATTATACTTCTGTATTATAGTGCAGTTATGTGTGTTCATGTGTGTATATGGCTTTTACCTTATCCAAGTAGGTGTAGCTCCAAATCTTCCCGTCAGCGAACACTCGGGAAATGATTCGTCCCTGGCTGTCATACTCCCACTTCTCTGTGGTGGGACCCCTCTGGAGGCCAGTCACCTGCCCCGTACTGCACACACACACACACAGAGGTTAATATCTGAGGCCTGTACGACAAAGCCGGTTCAACCTAACCTGGATATGTTTGAGTTACCTGGCTTACCTAATCCAAAACAAACCCGCTCTCGCTAAACTGTCCTACGATGCTGGCTATCAACTTGTTAACTCAAGCCAGCCGTGTCCTATCTAGTTAGGTGCGCGTTCACATGAAAGGGGTTGTATCTGGAGCATTCGACCAATCACAAACATGGACAAGCTTACTGACAGCGCAGCGTCATACTTCCTGAATGAAAAGTCAACTATAATATTAGTCAAAAATGAAGACGTTAAACTTTAAACATCCATGATTTAAACACTTTATCCAGGATAAAAGCCACATAGCTGCACCTGCAAGGTGAATACAGCTGGTAAAAGAAAATGTGTTTGAATGCGTACATTAACAGGTTTATGATATCACTGCCACTAAGACATGAGTGGATCTGACTTTAATTACATTTGTCTCGAGTGTTTCGTCAACTTAATGTGTTGCTTAAAATAATACTTCTGCATACAGTATGTGACACTGTGAGTGTTGCACGGCCAGATACGGCTCAGCTGACTCAGATAAGGAAATATATGATACATTATGATTTGATATGATGTGATATATGAATGATAATGGGACACATCGACGTCTGCACTCACAGTGCCGCGGACTGTACGTAATGTTACTTTGATCCGGTAACTTATGTTAACTTGTTGCAGATAGTTAATTAAGCTTTCTTATCGCTAATGTTATAATAGTCGGATTGCTCTGAGGATGGGAGGTGATATTCTATTAATGTTCACGTTCACACAGTCAGTTGATTTTTGCCGGCCGTCTTTCCTACAAACGGCAGTTTAAACTGTATTTCCTTTCCCTGTAATATGACTTGATAGCTTTAAACTCCGCACACGGAGCTCTGATTGGTCAGCAGGCGGTGCTTTCACTGACTTGATCTCTTATCCTGGAACCTAACCTGCTCTGGACCAGGCTAGCCGTTCAGCATAAGTTACCATGGAGATCTAGCCCGCTAAGAAGTGAACCAGCGTCGTAGGACCGGAAACCATGGACCATAGTGTTTCTATGTTACTTTGCCTTCTCAGGGTAGACAACATAGAAACAAGTTTCAATATAAGGCATTCCAGTAAATCACCACCATCCAATAGGACCATTCTGTAGAGACCCTCCAGAAAAACGCGATCCTGCGATCGCAGAATTTACCGCATAATCAGCAAAATGGCGCAGATTTTTAAAAGGCCGCATATTTATCAAAAGGCCGCATAATCCCCGCATTTTTCCACACAAAGTTGAGGAAAAAAAAGTTAACTCGTCTTGACGTGAAGTTGTGATGATGATGACCTGACGTTATCAGCCCGCGCATCACAGAAATTAAACAACACCGTAGAGTGAACGTGTGGAGCTCACACAAGAGAGAAAACACCAAGATGAAAACATCTGATCCATCTCATTTACCGACGAACATTTCTGCTAAAGACCGGGCAAAGCAGTACTCCGATGTCTTTCACGAAAGTGGGGGGAAACTATTCTGCACCCCGTGCAACTGTGTGTTGGAGCATAAGAGAAAATCGACGGTGACGACCCACTTTGATTCATTCAAACATTCGAAAATTCTTTCTGCTGCTGCGGACAAGAAAGCCAAACATCTCACGTTCACCGAGGCATCAACCTCCAAAACCCTTTCGAGGGCTACAAGAAACGAAGTGAGTAGCCTACAAGATTGAAGCTGGTCAGATAACGAACGAGTAAATGAAAACAGAATGAGGCGGAGAAGTGTGTGTGTGTGTGTGTGTGTATGTGTGTGTGTGTGTGTGAGAGAGAGAGAGAGAGAGAGAGAGAGTGATTAAAATAGCCCCATTGCTTTTACAATAAATAAGCATTGAATGTGTTTAATTGAATAGGAAAGGGGTTTAACGTTAGTGGCAGGTTGTGTGTGAGAGAGAATAAATAAGATGTCCCCGCAACTTTCCGCATATTTCGCAACTTTCCGCATATTTCGCAACTTCCCGCAATTTCACCGCATAAAATCACATAAACCCCCGCATGTTTAATCGCACAATCAAGGATTTTAGCCCGCATAATCAAGGATTTTAGCCCGCGTTATCAACGATTTTTGCCCGCGTTTTTCTGGAGGGTCTAATTCTGAAAATGTCAACAAAAACTACGTCAGAGCTTTGTGAAAGTAGAAGTTCAGGGCAGATTCCATAAGAAACACCAGTGTCCAGATTCAGCTGCCATTGAGAAAGACATTAACTAGTTTGTTTGTTTCATATTAACCTACATGCTTCGACATAATCTACTCCATCTAAGAGGATTTTCTTATTTTTCTCTTTTCGTTGAGCAGAAATGTGAAAGGTTGTGTGTACAGCAGAAATACTGAGACTATCCCTTTAAACTGAGAAATGGTTGGACTTGCCTTTAGACCCCAATGCCACTGGCCTACCCTTTCCAATTACAACCCTAAGATAACACATACTGGTATATAGAAGCCCTCACCTGGAGTATGTGAGGTTGACTGACAGCAGCTTGCTGCTGGGAACCCACAGTGTGGGATGGCCTTGTGTGTCATAGATGATCTTCAGAAGGAACTTCCTGTGGTCATCATATATTTTCTCTGTTCGCAGCGAACGGTCGTAATCCACTGACAGCAAGTTCCTACCATTCACCTGCAGGGGGGGACACAAACCAACAACCACTGCATAAAGACACTCTCCATATACATCTATGATGAGTGGAAACATGAATGTTTAGTATCTGTAGCTGATTATACCACATGTGGCGCCAGAGGAAAAGCTCATAATTGATAAAGTTGATCCTTTGGATAGCATGGAAATGCTCGGTTCATGAAAGAATACCCATAAGATTAAAATGTATTTTGTTGAATGTTTTTGTTGAAGACTAAGAACTTCAAACTAAAGGAATTAACCATCAGATGTCACGACCATCTGCACAGAAACACATACATCATTTTTATATTGTCCCAAATCTTAATCCGTCTGTTTTAAAAAGAAATTCTAAGACATAATAAATATAGCATCAATAATAATTTAGGATGAGCTAGCTGGCTAATCAAACAGATAAAGAATAAAAAAAGTGTTACATTATTGTTAATAACAGGCTGTTTGAATCCACAAAAGGTGCCTCAGGCAGTGAATTCAAACAAACTTGTGATCCAACACCCATAAAACACTGAGGCATGATAGAGCCAGCCTGCCGCTCTTTATCGCTTTCTAAAAAACGTGCTGTTTGTTCAAACTACCATTTACCAAGACAGATAGCTCGGGTCGGAGCTAACAACTTTCTGGATCCTTGAAGCCAGGGAAGTACTTAGAATTAGCCAATCAACAGTTTTACAGACTGGCTTCATTAAGGGGAGAGGTTTGCTGGAAAACGCTCAAGACTCATTTTCTCTTTTTTTTACATAGCCACTCATTTGTTTGTAAATTAGGAGCAGTTTAATGCAGCAAGGTGAGTAAAGGGGCAGAGAAGAGGATTTGGACGGTGGCTAGTAGCCAGCTGGATGGGAAACCAGAGAGGAGAGCCACATCATATCAGAAGGAATACATCATTTTGCAGATTGGCATGGCCTGTCATGTTCATAATAATTGGAGGCAAACTGAGGCTTTTACTGCAATGCCAAACAGGAATCTCTAATGGCTGTCATCCTTTGTGCTGAATAACCCAAACTGAATGGGATTTAATAACTAAAGTACTTGTGTGGGGGGTTTGGGATAGCTGACAGACCCTGAGCATTAGTACATTTCTTTAGTGTGTTGATAAACCTAGGAAAACACGCAATACAGATACAAAACATCCTATTACCAAGTGACCTACATACATTCAGGTCATCTCACAGACATGTTGCTGTGTCTGACAGACACTAGGTGTTTTCAGTATTTCCTCTACCGAGATGCTAAAACATTCAGTTTTCCATTCACTCACATCTTGTGTTCAATGCACATTCCTTACTGGGATTAGCAAACAAAGCAGCATGATAGCATTTAGCAGAAAGGCTGGAATGAAGTTCACTGCTGCACTGAAAAAACTGAAACGTTGACTTAAATTAAAATATTATGTCAGGAAATTTCACATAGGTTAGTTGAAAGCAATAATGTTGTGTTTAAATAAGAAATATTAGGTTTAACTTAGAGTTATTGCTTTCAACTAACCTAAAACAGTTGACATTTGTTGACATAATTCATTTAATTAAAGTCAACGTTTCAGTGAGTTCATCCAGCCTCACAGCCCCCCCACCATCATTAACGCCTCACTCTGGCATCATGGTGCTGCAGCAAGACAGCTCCACTGTCACTTTAACACAGATCTTCACTGTCACAAGCATCTAGCCGAATTATACTGTGTACATACTGCACACCCATTTACAAAAACACATCTACCTGCAAGTCCTTATTGCTAGCTTAACAATGACCTCCCCATTACCATCAGGGCAGCACACATGCTGTCATACATGAATGGCTCCACTGTGTAGATCAAACTCTGAAGCGGTAATATTCAACACTGCAGGCACATCACTGTCCCTGCCTTCTCCTAACAGCTCATAACAACAACATTTATAGAATTTGTTTAAGAGTGAATGTGTGTCAATATGTGCTGATCATATATTTATTGTAAATATATAAGATTAAATTAAACTAGTCCCTATCCATTGGACCACATGAATTGAGTCGAATACTATCAGAGGTGCCCAGTACGTCGACCGCGGTCGACCGGTCGACCGCGGGGGCAATGCTGGTAGATCGCGAGTCATTCATAAAAAAAAAAATCCAGCTCCGTTAAAATAAACATGATCCCTCCTCCCTTGGCCTCCCTGCCACTTAATTCAGGAGTTAAACGATAAACACGAAAAATCCAGACGAGATCTCTCTCCCCCGTCTGTGTGCGAGGGGGCGGGGCAGTTTACACACACGCAGCTGCTACATGCAGCAACACACGGCGGGGATAGCGGAGAGAAGCGCTCCAAGGTGTGGTTGAATGTTACCCGTCTTGAGGTGGACAATTGCCAAGAGTGCAATAAGAGTTTAGCATGTAAGGGCGGTAACACGAGCAATTTGTCTAAACATTTAGCAAAAGTGCACCACATTCAGACGGAGGAATGCACCAGGTTCGACTGTCTTTCTAGTAGCTCTGTAGCTCCATCCACGAGTAACGTTACCACGTCAGGTGTTATGTATGCTAGCAGCAACACACGGAGTTAACTCAATGATACAAACATGGGTTAATGATTACAGGTAACTGAGTTATTTATTTTGTTAAAGTTTCAGCTATTCTGTTTACAATTCTGTCATCACATTATTTAATACGATTTGTTAAAACATTGTTGTTTCTTCTTATGTGAAACATTATTTATTCAATTTAAATAAAAAGCAATGTTAATTTTGTTCACAATTTGTTAAGTTAATTGAATAATATATGTATTTTTGAATCAAGTATTCATCTTTATTGTCTTCATTGTTAGTTTCCACATGCCTAAAACAACCTCAAGCTAAATCTAAAAGTTGATGGCTAAATAAGAGCATACAGTAATAGTCCGAATAGTCGATTAATGGTTTCATTAATCGATAGATTAATCGATTATCAAATTAGTCGTTTGTTGCAGCCCTATTTTAGTTCTCCCATGTATAAATAAAACATCTTATCAGCAACCCTTGCAATTTGGGATTTTATTTTTGGTTGTTAGACCTCGGTGAGCTGGTCATTTCAAAAGTGGCTCACCAGCCAAAAAAGTGTGGGCACCCCTGCTATAGATGAATTGAACAACATGCAGTGTAACCCTACTCTCAGTAAAGACATGTACTGTAGCAGCCATATAGGCATATTCATATTTTTGGTAAATGTTTATGTTGGCAAGAAAGTTGTACATTCTTTGAATTACATTTTTTTTTTTAAATACCGGTACTGTTTTTGCATAGTTTTATATGTTTCTGGAATGCGTAAGGTTTATGTTGATTATTGTTTACGACCTGATTTCATGCCGTAAAGCAGAGCGCAGGTCCACAAATAAAAAATGGTGCTAAGCCAATCATACATAGGGAATTCTACAAGTGTGGCACGTCTAATAGTAATACTACTTGTGATTGTTTATGAAAATCGGCTAATAGAGATGACGGCAGACTTTGTAGATCACCGGTCAGAGATGAGTTGTTCTGTTCTCCGGTTTCTGGAGAGCACTCACCCTGAGCTTCCTCCCGAACACAATGACTTTCCCCCGGGTCTGCTCCTTCCTGAACCTCCACTCCACCAGGTTCTGGCCGTTCTCTCCTGGCAGCGTCATGTTGCGTCGGGCTACAGTTGGGTTAGCAGCACCTTCAAATGGATATGAGAAAGACATAAATACCATCAATATCTTAAGATGAAAAAATATGCAAAGCAAGAAAAAAGCAGTGCATCAATATGTCCATGAGAACTGTGTGTAATGTTTGGGAATGGCCTGGGGAATTATTATTTTTGACAAGTTGATAGTTTTAACAAATGAAACTGTTGATCTTTCACTTTATTGCAATGTCCTGGTCACCTTGTGCCATTCTTGTGGTTCTGCAGAGCTTCACGGTGCATAGTAGATAATCTTAATCCTACTGGTACGGTTATAATACTGAGCTCTTTTTTTTTATCAACACACACACATTTATACAAATGTTGACTGTATAGGCTTGGAATCGACCGCTCTTCCATGAGTAACACAAATCACATATGGTATTAATCCATTTTAATTGCTACTGACTATGTTCCAAAGCATGCTGTAATGCTTTAGTTGTAGAACATGATGTAAAACATCAGCCTGCAGAGACATGACACTTGATTGGTCATTATTACTGCAGCAGAGCTGGAAGAAGTAAAAGTAGCAATACTACGGTGTAAAAATACTCATTCGAAATTGTACTTAAAGAGCAACTAGCAGGTTAGAGACCCAAGTGAATAAATGTGTAGGAAAATGATGTATACACTAGATTTTCCCAAAAATATACAGAAATATACACTACAGTGACATCTGGCGTTGTTTTTGTAAGACATTTTTACTTCAGCATAAAAAAAGACCACCCGCGTGTGACGTCACATGGGGGCAGTGGCGGCGCCAGGGTATGGTTGGGGTAGGCTACAGCCATACCAAGAAATGGCTTAGCCCTACCTTAGCCCGACCATGAAAAATGATGCTAAAGTAAGCATGTTGAGAACACGGATTGCGAAAATCTACCGGTCGTGTCCACAACACACAAACTGATCCTGAAGTGCACGCTACTTACGCAATATGGTTGAGACCATTCGGGCTTATGCTGGAGGGGTGTAAGGAATAGTCTAAGTAGTGGGGGAGTTTTAAACACTAAAGGTGTGGAAATTGCACGGCCGCGGTCAGATCAAAATGCCTCCGAATGCAATTTGAATAGACCTACAGCCAATCAGAGCAACGAAACGTTGGGTCTGATGCGTCATGCATTACTGACACGTCACGTTCACAGTGTTAAAAGTCCCCAAACTCGCACCGAGTAAATTGCAGACAGACAGCAGAACTTCTAGGATTAACTGTATATTTCGGATGGATAGATTTGTTCTTAAACGCCCTCGCATTGAGGTACAACAAGTCGAACAGGCGCTTTAATGTGATCCTACAAGGATGCCTTTACGGATTTACACAGACTCATATGCATTTCCCTGACTCTGCCTGTGACCTCTGCTGGCTGCGAACGCAGCTTCTCCTGTCTCCGTCGCATCAAGAATTATCTAAGAAACAGCAGTGGTGATGCACGGAACAGCAACCTGGGCCTGCTGGCTATCAATAAGCAGAGGAGTAAGCCACTGGATGTCCAGCGTGTCATTGACATTTTCGCTTCCAACCACAACAACCGGCGGATCGCGCTGCTTTGAGAACGTCAATAGTGAGTTTTGAATATATTTTGTAATAATGGGTCATTTGAAAAAGTGTTTTGTATGACAATAGAGACACAGGCCACCTGTTGTGTGCTGTAACTGTCTCTCTCTGTTTACCTGCGTGTGTCTGTGCCTCTCTCTCTCTCCCTCTCTCTCTGTCTGTCTGTCTCTCCCTCACTCTCCCTCTCTCTCTCTCTCTCTCTCTCCGTGTCAATTCTATATGCAAACTTTTCTTGTTTCTGCCGCTGCGTAGCATGTTGTAACAACGTGGAATTAGCAGAATAGGCTATTGTATTGTTTAACTCACACCTGTTGCTCTCGATGTAATTTAGCTGATAAAAGGAGACTAATAAAAGCTAATAAAAGCCTCACGCGTGGCGTTTCACTGTCAAGGGGTGCGATATAGCGTGTATGTAATTACATTACAAATACTGACTCGAGCCCCACCACTGTATGGGTTAGCCCTACCATAGACTACCCAACAAAAATACTCTGGCGCCGCCACTGCATGGGGGAGAGCGTCCGGTCTAACGTATTAATAAACATGGATCACAATGCTAGTTTTGACACAGAAGAGGTTGCAAATGTATATTCGTATGCATATGACGGACCACAACCTTATAATTATGAGCCTACTAGGCGTCCAAGAGACCAGGAGCAGCCAAGGATTAGAAGAAATAACGTGACCGGCGTTAGCCACAGTTAATGTTAGCTAACGTCAGTCACATCGCAACATTGTAAAGTTAGCTATCATATATCAGGCTATAACTAAAGTAGTATTGATAATATAGTAACGTTACTGGCATGACTGTTGATACTGATCCATAACAGAAACTAATGCGCAAGTATCAGCCGTATCTCGCGTTACCTAATGCAACTCCACACTACGTCTTACGGTGCTGTGTACCGGAGGGGAGAGAGAGAGGAGCGAAAGGGGGAGAGAGAGGAGCAAAGGGGGGGAGAGAGAGAGGAACGAATGGGGGGAGAGAGATGTGATACGGTTTCCTGATAAACGTTTTGTTTGATAGGTGCTTGTGTGGGAAATGCCACCCCATGGCCTCTGAAGAGAGTATGTGTTGCAGGGAGGTGGATTCACCTCGCACAACGCACCCAGGAACGAAAACTAGCTCCGGTCCTTTTCCTGTTGGGGAAACTGTGGACTCGATGTCCTGACAGGCTGGAGTTTGTGCAACCTGCACAAACACAAGCTCACCATGATTACAAATGGTGAAATGCAATGTAAAATTACCGAAAAAATACCAGCTCACTAAATCACAACCGCTCAAACCAGGTACAAACTACTACTGCGGATTGGGCAGAGAAGGAGTCCGAGAAAATTGCTCCCCCATGTGACATAATATGACGCGTTTGACGTAAAAAAAAAAGCAGTTTTTAGTAGCAGAGCTCAAA
Source organism: Notothenia rossii (assembly GCF_949606895.1). NCBI lineage: Eukaryota > Metazoa > Chordata > Actinopteri > Perciformes > Nototheniidae > Notothenia > Notothenia rossii. The sequence goes on along the minus strand of NC_136912.1, from coordinate 47,478,149 downwards.
ACGGCTCCTTTCCCTCTTAATTCCTGCCCTTATGTTTTGTAAAACATATCAAATCCTGCATTAACTTTTTTAATTGTAATTTTCAGGCAAGGTTAAGCATAAATGTAGTAAAAAAAAAAACCTGCAGTTGCTCTTTAAGTAAAAGTAAAACAGTCTGAGCATTACAATATAATTGAAGTACCAAAAGTAAAATGACTCGTTATGCAGAATGGCACCTTATGTTTTAGATTATTGTATTATAAATATTGATGCATTAACGTGTTCATCACTTGAATGTTGCTCTTGGTAAAAGTGGAGTTTATTTAAATGACTGTATATACTACTGAGTAGCTTAATCTATAATTATAGATGATAATATATTAGTTGATTTAGATTTTGTATTAATAATCCAAATCTGCAAAGTAAATAGTGACTATATCTGTAAAACAATGTAGTGGATTAAAAAGTAAAACATTGGTCTACAAAATGTAGGGGAGTAAAAGTATAAATACTATTATGTGAAAATAAAATACTCAAGTAAAGTATCTCAATGTTTTACTCAAGTACAGTACGTGATTAAATGTGCTCAATTACATTCCACCACTGAATATTGCTCAGATGTTAATGGAAACGTCTGCACAATAGCATTGTGTTGTTTATCTGATGTGTTCTGATATTTGCAGTGAAAACAAATCCTAATGAGTCAAACTGTGATCTATGAGTGTGGGAGTGGAAGAAGTGACACATGGTTCTGATGCCTTGCCTAGTTCACATGCTAATCTCTGCATCTCTGTTTGTTACGGTGGCCCTGAAGTGCAAGACACCACAGCATTTCAGAAAACACAACAGCATTTCACATTGGACGGAAATAATGTATTAAACAGTAATATCAACAGAAAACATATTTTTAAAGTGATTTCTGTCTTTATAATATTATATAATTTTGAATAGTAATATGAACAATTAACATATATTTTTAGTATTTTTGAAAGCTACTTATGCCTTAATAATATTATATATAATATTCAACAGTAATATTAACGATAAACATATTTACAGTATATTCATATATATAAACATCAATATTTGCTACATCCGTGCTCTCATCCAGCTGCAGAGCGAAATATTCACCAGCTCTCACTTGCTCCAAAAGCTGAGCAGATATTCAGTTTCACTCTCAGTAGCGGCAGCTCGATTCCGATTGGCTTGAAGGGCGGTCGTGTGATTTAAAATAAAAAAAAATATATATATATGAGTAAGTAAAAAATATTAAAAGATTGGCATCAAAGAACACATAGATTGATAGATATGCAGTTATTAATAAAATAAATTAAAAAAAATGTAACTTTAAAAAAAAAAAGATTCCCCTTTCCCTCAAACTTTGCGTGACCCCCCTGGTGTCCCCTGGCGGCCCCCACTTTGAAAAACACTGAGCTAAAGGACTCTCTCAGTGTTATCTCAGTGGGTCTCGAACGTTTTGGTCACCATTTATGTAAACAATTATTTCCGAGGCACACGTTTATATGATCATTATAGTTATACAAAAATAAGAGAATAAATTAAAAACAGGTATGAAATACTATATGACAGTAAAAAAAGAATAAAGTTTAAAAGGAGAGTGATTTGTAAAATATCCATAAAGAAATAGTAAATCCGTTCACAGTTCTGTTTCATATGGGTGTTGAGAGAGGTATCCATAGATCTCTTCATTTTGCTTTCAAAGTGCACCAGATTGATGCTTTTAACTTCAATATTTAAAAACAAATCTTCCCGGGGGAGCTTGTCCCCCGAGCCCCCTATGTGAGGTCCACACACCACCTATAGAAATAGCACTTTACCCCTGCTTACACCTATATGCCGTGAGCTGATTATCGAGCCTTCATTGCAAATGTCACTGTGCACTGTCGCTGTACACAAGGGGTCGGCAACCCCTGGCACGCGTGCCAGCATTGGCACGCGGCACCGTAACCATTGGCACACTAGGAATAAGTGGAATAAGTGTGCAAAAATATTTAAATTGTATTTTCGGATCCTGAACGAGACCGCCGCCAGAGCGCGTCTCCCCGTTACCTGCAGAAGGAAGCCATGCACGCAACGCAGCCCCGCTCTCTTTATCTCCAGGTGACATTCTGCCGCTTTCCTCCGTGGTGCAGTGCTGATCGTTTCACCACGGAGGAAAGCACTTCACTAATTGCAGTACCCATAAGGAGCTGTACAAATGCCGCAGTTTTTGCGTGGCTGTGTATTTAGTTGAAAGCCCAGTGGCGATCTGCTCATCTCTCATTGACATAATATGCTACAAAGGGGCGGACTGGCCATCTGTGTGTTGAACTTTCCTGTCGGCTCCCAGACCGTAGTCGAGGAGGGCAGAAGCAACAAGCTTCAGGTTCGATAACCCACTTTAGAGAGAGGCGAGCTCTTCTTGGGAGGCCGTTGCATTTATTTAGCTGTTCTTCTGTTTCACAAAATACATCACAGACCTCTGTTTTTCTGCTTCCTCGTTTCACTTCCAGAAACATACACACGTTCTCTCCATAGGTTCTCTCACTGTCGCTCTACCATCCACAAACACACATGCACAAGCCACACCCCTCTCTCTCTCTCTCTCTTAAAGGGACAGCGATCTCATCTCACTCTGCATGACCCTAATATCATAGCATGTGTGCTCTGGAGAATCACAGAACGGACGAGCGTCCTTATTATTATGCCGTTTAAACCAATTATTTAAATGTGTTTGTTAAATTCGGCATCATGCGAGTTGCGCTGAAAGGTCCACACACTGCTGCCCCGCAGAGAGGCTCTCCCGCCCTCCTGCTGATAGTTGACGAGCGTCAGCTCCTCAACCCCCCCCCCATTGATAATTCTCGATCGTTGGCACGCTGATAACAATTATATTTTAAAATGGCACTTCATATCAAAAAGGTTGCCGACTCCTGCTGTACACTGTGTGAATGCGTGGGGAGTGTTGCAGTAGAAAATTCCACTGTAGCGACCGGTACATTAATGGGAAACCCTAAATGTTTGAGCACCCTCTATGAAACGCCAAGCTACCCCACAGCACCCCCAAAATAAATCTCTGTCGCCGCCACTGAGCCTGACTATTTGTGTTGGGGGGACCCGACTTTTTTTTTTCTCCAAAGGGGGGGCCTGACAGAAAAAGTTTGAGAACCACTGCTTTAGGGAGAACACTTCTTGTTTGTGATTGGACAGAGCCAGCCAGAGAAGCACTGCTGTGATTGGTTGTTTTTGCTGCCAGTCAAGAAATGACGCTTTGTGATTGGCCCAACACATCATCCGTTAGTTGTTAGCACACACTCAGAGCTCACAGCTCCTCATATCTGTTCAGAAACTGGACAAAAGTTAAACATATACAAAACACAGACTGTCTATGTCATGGCGACACAATACAGTCGCTGCTTTATTTATGTCTGTATGACGTTGTGAGTGTGGACGGAGCAGCTACAGGTTAGATTACAACTTTAGACTGATCGATCCGACTCCGATAAGATTTACATGGAGATACGCCCCGCCCCCTCTCCAGCGTCTTGTTTGAATGACAGGAGTAAACACAGAATTAATGTATTGAAGTCAATGGAGAGAGAAAACGTATCTTTCGATCCCGTTTGAATTGTGCCATGAATTACACATATGATGTTTGTCAATCTTAAAAAAATAATTTCCATGTCATTCTCTTTGCTGTTGTGTTTTGTGAAATGCTGTAGTATTTTCGGAAATGCTGTGGCGTTTTCTGAAATGCTGTAGTGTTTTCTGAAATGCTGTGATGTCTTGCACTTCAGGGCCACCGTAGTTTTTCTTGTTATTGTAGTAATAATGTCTGTGGTTGTATTGTGACTTGATTTGGTTTTGTCATAAAAAAGACTCTCTTGCTGATTGTACTGTATGGTAGGACCCCCATCTCAAGGGGTTTGTCCTACAAAAATACATTTCAGTTGATTATGGTTTAGGCCCCGGCCCCACGAGGACGACAACGGTCGTTTGCGTTGCTGTTTAGTGTCATATAGACCGTTCTGCCACACTAGGACGACCGAATATGACAGTAAACAACTGCGGAAACGATAACGGGTACCAAGGTGGATAGAACGGCATACGCAACGCTCTGGGGGGTCCAACGGCTCCGTGTGTACGCCCTATACGATCATTTTCTGATAATGATGAGGCAATAGCCCCACCTCTCCCCACCTCTGCTGCTCACCCCCGCGTCAAAGTAAACTGCACACTGAATACAGATTAGCCTATACTGTATATCTTTCTCTCGATATGGACATAAACGCGAGTGAAGTCTAATCTGACAAGACGGAGACACGCAGCTCTGCTCACCTGCAGCTCCTCCCGCTGTGATGCAGCGGTGAACGGAGCAAAACACACACTTCAAGTCAGATCCTCACCCTTAGCTATTTTAATTACCTCTCAAACTACCTAAACTAGTTATAAATATGTTTATTTTTACTGTCGGCCGGGTCACTGACTACTGGATCAGCTGCTGCATGAGACAGACACTGACGCTGTCCGAAGAGAGGGAGGAAAAAGAGAGGCTCCATGTATTTTATTATTATATTATATAAAGTCGTTATTCATTTGTTTTAAACCTCAATAAATAACAAAGAAGACCTTTGACCAGCACTTTTATAATTTTGTCCGGAAGATTTAAACTTTAATACACCTTGACTGGCGAAAAACTGCCCGGTTCCCTCGGCCCCACCGCGGAGAATAAACAGAAGGGCAACCATGACAACCATGCCTCTTCGCTGCTTTTGTGGAGGAAGTTACAGCGCCACGTACAGGCTCGGCATATGTACTGCAGCTTCTCCAGCGGTTGGAGCTAAACGAAGCTGTCTTGTGTGGACAGACACTATCCGGTGAATTTCGCGTGTGGACGGAAGCTTTTTTGCGATTGCGTTTGCGTTAATCCTCGTGGGGCCGGGGCCTCAGTCTACAGTACACATTTACCTAATTCACACCAACGCAACTCCGGTTCAAGCTCCGTGCTAGAGCTTTTCAGGTTCAGAACCGGTTCTTCGGTTTAGCTCCTCTTCACACTGCCCAGAGTCCGACTGGTGCTGCTTCATTGCGTCATCGTTTGCGTCATGACGTAACCGTTTGCGTGCCTGCTTCATAAAGCCAAACCGCGCAGAAACCCCTCATAGCTGACACCGACAACAACAACAATGGCCGATTGTGCTCCAGCTTCCTCTGTACCTCTTCAGAAGACCAGATTCCCAGTAGGTAGCTGGTCTCTTCAGTGGACCACTGCTGCTTGTTAAGTTTCTCCATCGTTGTGTACAAACTGGATAAAACGCCGGCTTTTTGTTGTTGTTCAGGAGTTGATCCCGCCCCTGCCCCCGCCTCGACGTAAGCGTGACGTATGTGGTGCTTTTGCTCTGGCCGGACAATGTTTTGGTGCTCGAAATGAACCGGATTCCGGAGCTAAGAGGCTGCTCCGCTGCGGTGTGAAGAGGAAAACCGGTGCTTTTCAAGCTCCAGCTCCGAACCGGCCCTGAAACACCGTTGGTGTGAATGAGGTAATTGAGGGTTTTGTGCTGAAGCTGCATACCTGCCAGTATGTGGGGCTCTGTCTGGTAGTGTGTGTCCATCCCATTGGCATAGATCACCCTCAGTGAGTGGTCGCTCCCCACATGGTAACTGTTGCGAAGCTGGTCTAAAAGACAAGAAGAGAGAGCATGAAGAAGATCCATAACACTATTCCACATTGGATGCATGCCTGGGGTTGTTTTCAAGGCATGGATTCAAAACACTGTATCAATGCTGAGCTGAAGTTAGCGAGGGGGGGAGGGGATGCAGATAGACATACAATTATTTTCTGAGGGCGATGTTTGAATGACAAAGATATTTAAATGTTCAACTAAAATGTGGTTCCTGCTAACAGCGGCCACTGTGTTATTTTTTTGATGGTGATTGTATGTTGTGGTTCAATATTATGGGGTGGATGTGATGTGTCACTTGTAGACACCCACAGCCATTTCCCAGCACAAAGCAAGGCTTTGTACAGTGTGTCATGCATGTGGAAAGACAGCACACCGCTCATTACTGCCAGCCATCACATGCATCACCATGTAGAGCATCTGTCAGGCCCTGTGTGATGGAGCGGATCACCGACTGACCGACCACTCCACTGACAGCGTATGCATACACACGCACACACGCGCGCGCACACACACGCACGCACGCACGCACGCACGCACGCACGCACGCACGCACGCACGCACGCACGCACGCACGCACGCACGCACGCACACACACACACACACACACACACACACACACACACACACACACACACACACACACACACACACCATGTATACATCACTTCAGGGGACATTGACTTACATGCATTTCCTGGAGACTTATCCTAAACTTAACCATAACCAACACATCCCTAACCCTTACCCTTATGCACACTCTTTGGTCCTACATTTATTTAAACATACATTCAATTTGCTATGTCGTTCTTACGTGTCTGGCGGTGAGCGGCAGTATCGCCCCGGCAAGGCGCATTGTCACGATACATGTAAGTTTCGGTTTTGCTGTTATAGTACCTCCTAGAGGCAATTGGCTTGATTGCAGCATATTCATGCTATTTTTTTCTGTTTGTGTTTTCATTGGCCAGTAGAGGTCACATTACATAAGGCGCGTTCTCACCGGAGTACTTTTCCCCGTACTTCTCCCGTTTGGTTCCGTTAGTGCATGACATTTTGCGTTCACACCAAAAAGAGTACTTAGATCCGAGAACTTTTACCCACATTTGTAGTGCCTAATAGAGAGGTGGTACCAATTTCTGATTGGCTGGGCGAATTGCAAACCACGCCCCGTAAAACTCAGAAAAGTTTTGTGAAGCCGCCATTGCATTTGCTTGCATTAGCATTATTAGCATTAGCATTAGCCCAGCGCACAAACGGAGAAAGACTAACTTATGGCAACACAACAAAAAAACATGGGAGCGGTGGAGATGAGGAGGTGTCGGCATTCTGGCGATTTACTCGGAAGGCTTCAGTAGAAGCTGCTGGGAGTCCCAGCAGCTTCTACTGAAGCCAGTCCCCAACTCCGGGGACTTCCGGCCGGGGACTTCGGGTGGCAGTATACGCCGTGAAGTTGTTTGCGGCCTGCCAGTAAACCCAAAGCAGAAGAAGAAGAAGTGACGTCAGCGGCTTCATTTGTGCACTCTTCCCTCAGGGAACTTATTCCGGTGTGAACGCGATCTGTGCCATGGGGGTACTAAGTGCTGGCACTAAGTGCTGGGCACTAAGTACGGCAAAGTACTTGGTGTGAAAGCGGCTATAGTCACATGACTGAGTTGAACGGTCAGCGGCCATGTTTTTCTGACAGACAAGCTAGAGGGTTATGGCTAGAAAGGATCCGTCTAGTGCAAATATGACGTCACGTTCTCGTTGTAACTCTCGTTGGAGCGGCTCGGAAACACTTCTACAGCAGTAACATGCAACATACACATTAATGCAGCAGGATAATAGTGAAATACTGAAAGGGAACATTATATTGCACCAGGAGCTATCTTGGGACTTTTACTGCGACAACGTTGACTTGCCTGTGAATAAAAAATAAACCATAGTGTTGGTGATATACAGTGTTGTCATTCTTCTTTGAACACCAGCAAGACCGCTAACACCCTATTTTAACAATCACACTCCCTGTCATTGACATAATTAATAGATAGTTTAGCTTCTCACCATCATTTGCTGTGGCCCACTGATGTTAACGATTGTAACTGAAAGGCTGCCTGCCAAACGTAAACATTCAGCATTATTGCAAACTCTCGCAAGAGTTTTACACTAGACGGATCCTTTCTAGCCATAACCAAGCTAGAGAGCCACATGTTGTACCTCCTCTTACATCCGGCTCCATCTGCTCATGTAGACCTTGGAGAGGCATTGTTTGTAAGTTTAATGATTTATCTGTTTATAGATATTTCTGTTTATTAGGGCTGTCAAACGATTACAATTTTTAATCAGATTAATCACAGCTTAAAAATTAATTAATCATGATTAATCACCATTCGAACTATTTCCAAAATATGCTATTTCTTTATATATATTGTTGTGGGAATGGAAAGATGATACAGTATGTATGTTTATTATAACATTGTTCTGTGTGTCAAAATGAAAGACAGCCCACACACCTATCAATCATCAAACCGTGAGGTCTTATTTCATTACGTGTTGATTTCTATCAACACGTAATGTTGCATCGATGTAAATTGAGATGTACTACAGCAAAAGTATTCTCCGTCGGGACTTCCTGCAACAACACCAAGCCGTAATCTTGATTCTGATTGGCCAGAAGACATTATCAAAGATGTTCTATCGAGAAGACGATCACTACGTGACACAAGTTTTCAAAACCGTTTCTAGTCTTCAGTATTTCCAGACAAGCGGCTACTGAAATCAATCTTACTAACTGCTGTCTGTGCAATTTACTCCGCGAGTTGGCGGACTTTATTTTGCTTACTTTAACATCACTTTTCATGGTGGGGCTAATGTGGGGCTAAGCCATTTCTTGGTATGGCTGTAGCCTACCCCAGCCATACCCCAGCGCTGCCACTGGTGGGATGTATGGGGCGGGCCATTCTGCACATGCGTTAAATGCGTTAAATATTTTAACGCAATTAATTCAAAAAGTTAATTACCGCCGTTAACGCAATAATTTTGACACCATTAATGTTTATATTTTGTAACATGTCATTGTATTGATTGCAATTCTTTGTACTTTCAGTTTCACAAGATTACTATAATAAAATGTTGAACGATCTGGCGATGTGTACATCATTGCTACGTGCCCAGGGGCCAGAATACGCATAGTTTCCTTGATTTAAATGGGCTTTACTGATGCAGTCTCTAGGTCACGTGAGAGCATATTTATTATGTGTTTTGTTTATTATTATAGATGATGAAGAAGTTTGATGATGAATAACCTGTTTATTCTTTAAATTGTTTATCAAATAGTGTATATATTTTGAAGAAGGTTAAGAAGCAGAAAATGCTAATAGAATGATAAGCCTTCTGGGAGGGGCTCTGTGTATTTAAGGGACTGTTTTGGCACCATACTGCCAGTCTTGGTGTAGTAGCAGTGCAGGCAGCAGTCGTGGTATTTCTATGCTAATATTTTTGTTGGACCAAAGGAAAACCTAATTTGAGTAATTGGAGCACTCATCTTTTATTTATTTAATTCATTATTTTTCAATAGGAAAATATCTTTGATTCTGCATTTTTTGGTAAATAAATAATTTGAACACAATTTTTATGTCTTCGCCTATGTTTGAGGACGGATAAAATAGAACCTCTGCATTACCAACATGTTCCCCTGCTTTCACACAGCAGTGAGCAGCCTCCAGCTGACCAGATAGCAGCTTGTTTTCTCTTCCTATGCTGCACCTCACCACCTGTGATCCACATCACCTGGAGCACCGGCTCACTGTGCGGCAGAGATTATAGCGGGGAGGCCAGGCCATGAATAATGTACACATATTGATGGAGAGGAATGCTACAATTGTCGATGGCTTTGAATAACTCATTACATTCTGATCAATACTGCTGTGAGGGGAGCGTCTGTTTCCCTCACCCTCGGGACACTTGTTTCGCTCTGGAACAAATCGCTGCCGGCCACTTCAACTGGCTCATTAGTTCAGATTTAACAAGGGCATCAGTGCTAAATTATTGTTTTCCCCCTGCCGTTTAGCCTGACTGTCTGATATGAAGGATGATAACGATGGTGGAGCTAACTTTATTTTTCCTCTGGCAGTTCCACTCAAATCTAGAATTCTCACTGGGGAGGCATTGTGCTGTACCTCACTTCCTCACTCAGGTGTATTCTTCAAAGGTTTACATCGAGATGTATAATGTTTCATGTTCTTAACAGTGTTTCATCATCAACTGAAATCCAAGGTACTGCTGTAAAGGAAAACATTACACATTTTAAAAAGATAGTTTGGTTGATGGTCGATCAGTACATTTAAAACAACTAACTGAGTTTATGATTATGGATCATAAAGAAAGATAATGTTGTGGATATAAATCACTTAGACCCTAACCAAGTGCCCTTATAGACTGTATATATATTTGGGCTGGGTAATTTAACACGTTCTTATCGCAATTACACATTGTAATTGCTGCCCAGCACTCATATATGTAAATATGTGGAAAGCAATCTGAATAACACATTTCATGATTTGTCGGAGAAATATAGATTTAATAGTTTGAGGTGCTTGCCTCAGGTTAGTGCCAGGAAGGTGGTGGTGGCTGGAGATCATAATACAGCTAAGGTGGAGCTATATTTATGACGGTGTAGAGGGAAGACCCCGGAGGGCTTTCTTTAGCAGATTGGACACCACCGCCTAACCCTTGATACCACATCAGACACACAGTCATGATGATAAACACACACACACACACACACACACACACACACACACACACACACACACACACACACACACACACACACACACACACACACACACACACACACACACACACACACACACCAGCTTACCCTGCACCAGAGTGTAGAAGGAGTCTATTGACGACAGATTGGTTGTGATGGAAACGTCCTCATCCCTCCCTGACGTCTCAATGTCCACAGCAACAGCCCCTGACGACATGTCGCCGTGGAGATTGGTCACCACGCCGGTGGGGAATGTCACATTAGTCAGACGACCCTCGCTGTCATAGCTACAAGGATGGGGAGGAGGGTGGGGGAATACAGGGATTAGTTGCCATTACTGTAATGTGCTTTACGGAACCTTGTAAAGAATATGAATGGGCATTAAAAAAATACACAAACCTGCACAAGGGCACACACACACACAGCCTTTGCCAGTTTCTTACAGCCATTTTATACATTTCTTTTGTTATTTCTACTCAGCGGAAGGTAGATAAATAATATACTTTTAGGGATGTTGGATATTATATCCAGTGAGTTTCTACCCATTAAATAGGTTTTCTGTTATTTTATGTCCGACACAGAATTATTTCCAGACATTAACTTGTAGGCAAATGAAGGACTGGATGTTACAAATCTCTGATCCTGACAAATATAAACCACTTTGAGCTAGTTTGAGCAGGTGTAGATCACATAAGGGAATGCTAATCTGTCAGAAGAGTTTTTCTCTATAAAACCCTTAAAGGCTTCTCTCCTTTTCAGTTGGTTTTTAAACTTTTGAAATGTGAAAATCCAACTGTCCATGCACCCCTCAGCGGTGCAAACATGTCCCCCATTACAAAGACAGTGAAGCTCTCACTCATAGAAGGTGGTCCAGCCTATCTGGATACTCTTGGTAGCCAGCAAGCCACTGTTTCCATGGTAACTAAACAAGACCAGTTCCTGACCCTGAGCCGTGAGAGTCTTCAGACCCCCGTTAGTCCCGATGGTCAGCCAGATGACCTGCAAACACACACACACACACACACACACACACACACACACACACACACACACACACACACACACACACACACACACACACACACACACACACACACACACACACACACACACACACACACACACACACACACACACACACACACACACACACACACACACACACACACCAACAAAAACGCAAACAGATTAGGCCTGTTGCAGCAGTCAGTAAACGCCACGATAAGTTTTCTTTACTGTGATAAATATTTTGTTGTTATCAAAACAGATTTTTAAGCTCTTTCATGAAACTGCAGGGAATCTTCTTGAATTATGTTTTTTGTTAATATATATTTTGATAAGAAAAGTAAAAGTTGTGCACCATGGTTAAAGTCGGTTCATCTCACCTGGTTGTCAGGGGTGACCACGCGTACAGGCAACCTGTTGGTGTCTCTGCGGATACGCAGGGTGTTCCCACTGCTGTCCGTCACTGCCGTCACATCCTCCTCATTGCTGACAGGGAACAAAAAAATGAAAATAAAAGTAAGAAAAATTAATTTACATTTATGTATTTGTTTTTGAGATTCCCTTTTTTGGCAGTGTAGAAATGCAATCAGAGAGAAGTTATGACATACAACAGGACCAAAAGATGGAATCAAACCTGTTACGTCGTGACTATATGGCATGGGCCGTGTCCACTCCGTAAACCAAAGTCTCTATGAATGTTTTACAAGTTAACAATTTAATGTCCACACAAACCAACCTGTAGCTGAAGTTGTATTTATAGTCTCCAGTGACCAGAGACATGGTGAACTGGTGAGTCCCGTTCCCATCAAACACGTAGAGCTCCTGGGAGGCGGGGGAGGCCACTTCATAGGAGCTGGGTCCTGAAGCCAGGGAGCCTGCAAACACAACCGCTTTATACATTTCATATTATCACTTTCATGTCTTTAATACACTCTTGCCAGCACAAATTACAATCAAATTACAGTCAACAATGTCATAGAGCAGGGGTGGGGAACCTCAGGCCTCCGGGCCGTATACGGTCCGCGAGATAATTTGATAAGGCCCTCGAGGTAATTTATAAACACACGAAAAAAACAAAACTAGACTGCAATGGAATTAAACAAGCGACTGCCTGTTTTTCCTGGCCAAGGACAGGTTCCTTGAACACAACACGAGCGTAACGTGTCATCACATGGTGTAGTGCTGCCGGAACACCGCTCCGGCACTTCAGTACCCGTAAGGAGCCGTACACATGCCGCAGTTTTGGGTGTCTGTGTCTTTAGTTGTAAGCCCAGTGGCGATCTGTTCATCTGACATACTGATCATACAGTCAATAACGCCATCGAAAATAATATGCTACATTACAGTACAACTACATCTGGGTCTTTGTGTGTCGCTCAAGCTCGGCTCTGTGTGTGTGGCACGAGCGTATTTTGCGTGAGCGAGAGAAAGAGCGAGCGAGAGAAAGAGAGAGAGCGGTACCGTACCGGGGATTGTTGTTGTTAGCATCTTTAGCATCTGGTTAGCTAGCTATGCTAACGGTATAACAAGTTTTTTCTACAACCAGGTGGAAGAGAGCTCTCCTGACAGACTGAGAGGCTGATAACCGCAGCTCAGTGAGGTAAAGGCACATCTTTATATGATCATTATAGTTATAGAGAATAAGTGAAAAACAGGTATAAAATACTATATAACAGTAAAACAAAGTTCTTATTAATAAACACGAATACAGTTTAAAGGGGGAGTGATTTGTAAAATATCCATAAAGAAAAAGCCTCTTAATTTTGCTCTCAAATTACACCAGATTGATGCTTTTAACTTCAATATTAAAAAACATTTCTTCCCAGGGGAGCATGCCCCCGGACCCCCCTAGAGCAGGGGTTCCCAACCTTTTTCCCAAGAGCCCCCCCAAATGACTCCTGTTGGAAGTTGCGCCCCCCCCCGCAACAGCGGTAATTAAAGTTTAAAAGTCTCAAAAATGCTACATCTACTGTCACAAACTGGATGAATGTGAAGTATTTTGTTAAAAGAGGATAAAAGTGTAATTAAGGAGCACTATTGGAGTGACTTTGATGGTTGTTGGACTCAGGATTCATTCATTTGGATTCCCGCTGTATGAAGAAATTAAAGGACGGCGCAAGTGGAAACAATTCACAAAGGGATTAAACTGTTTAAAACACATGCTCAAAGTAAGCCGGATTTTGCCGATGTGTTTATGTGGATTCAAAAGTCGTAAATGATCTACAAAATGGAGGAGACCGATCTGATCGGAGCAACTTTGACAAATAATCCAACTGAAACTGGCATGGACAATGACTATGTTTTAAAAATGCGCTTATCCAGAAAAGCCTGGTCTGGGCACTTTACGGGCAGAAGAAACATTTCTATTAAAGAAAGAATTATACATTTCTGTCTTTTTATGCCTATATTAGCTACTAACTTGAATTTTTATTAAAATTAATTAATCAATTATTTTTTATATCTTATTGTAATGTAGAGACAAGGCTTTTAGTGACAATCATGTATTGCGTTACAATTATATGTAAAAAAAAAAGTCTAAATATGATATTTGGCCTCAAATCATCTGAGGCCTGGCGCCCCCCCAACACTCTCTCCAAAGCATAACATAAAAACATTGCAAATAAAACTGAAAGATATCTGGGTTAAGAGGTTGCTGCGATTTTTTTAAATTTTTTAGCAGAGGTTGAGTTCAATAATTTGTATACGGCCCTCGGAGGATGTTGTACTAATTGAAATGGCCCTTGATAGAAAAAAGGTTCCCCACCCCTGCCATAGAGGAAAGTTTATACAGAACAATTATATTCAGGATTTAGTTTGATCACATGACTCCCTCACTGTGAATGAGACCCAGCTACCACTAAACTGAAACACCTGTTTGCTATCCTGGCTCCACAATGTCTACATGTCTGCCATCACAGACTGAAAACACTCTTACTTCTGCTGGACTTATGCAATATATATATATATATATATATATATACAAATCTCACCTCTGTATGTCACATTAACAACAGTTTCACTTATAGCTAGCTAATGTATTTGTAATGTTTGTATCCTCGTGGTTGATTGCACTTTAAAATGTATTGTAAATTGCTTTGGATAAAATCTTAAGCTTATTTAAATGTAATGTGTAATGTTATAATCACTGTCTATGGATAAGGGGATTGTGTTGGACAGTTGTGCTGACCAGCCATCAGAGTCTAAAGCATGTTGTTGTACACCGTGTGGTTTAGCCTGTGACGGAGCACACTGCTGAAGCTGCTGATCTCTTCAAAGCTCAGACTCTTCATGAGTCCACCATGCCAGGCCTGCAGAGCCACTGTTCAAACCCACATCACACTGTAGCTAAGGCCCAGCATTAGTGGGTGGTGTGCAGTCCCTTCTGAAGACATGTGTCCACGTGTTCCACATTCATGTAACCATTTGAATCCATCATGGCCAATGTTTGTGATACAGAAGCTGGGAAAGTGGTCTTGATATATATAAAAAAAATTCTTTTAAAAAAGTGAGTCCCTTCTTTCCACACATACAGATATGTACTGTAGCAACAGCAGTATGTCCACTGTGCGTGTGTGTGCTATATACACACCAGTGGGGGGTTGGTTGCAGCGTATGGCTCGAATCCGGATGTTTCCCAGATCAGCCACATACAGCGTCCCATCCGGAGATACCACTAAAGACGCAGGACAGTTCAGCCTCGCGTCTTTAGCATAGCCGTCTCCTGTTTGATAGCAGTCACAGTTGGCATCGTTCTGCAGGATGAAGAGGGAGGGAGGGAGAGGGAGGGAGGGAGGAAATCAGCTCTTCTATAATAAGCAGGTTAACAATAGGATATCAAAAAGAAGACAATGGAGGGCTGTCGTAAATTAGGTTGCTGTTGTACAGTACCTTGCAGTCACAGTCAGAAGGCTCTCCAGCTAGCTGGGTTATTTCCCCATCAGTCGACACCTAGCAGGGGAAAGACAGAATGATACATTCAGGAGCCACTGAGAGCATCCAGTTAATCTTCCTCATCTTCATCTGACACGTGCGGCTCATTCTGAGATCTCTGTTAACTTACAATGACTTGGCATTTAAAGTGATCACAATTGACCTTTCGCAAAGCCACGCCCCCCCTTGGTTACTGTTGCTAGTCCGACAAGCTGAGAGCCAGATGCGTTAAACAAAGCCATAATGGAGGGTCTCCGTAACGTCTGAGTCGCCTTAACAGACTCATTTTGGAGCAATAACGCAGCAATATCCTCCAGGTCCCGACAAAAGGGGCTACAATACGCTATGGAGGGTTATATCCACAGTATAAACATTAGAAAAGAGGGAGGCACAACATCAATAGAGGCACTTGCATACAGGTCGCAGTGCAAGAGAGAAAAACCACATGAGCTGTATGTCAAATTCGACGGAATTATTATTATTATTTTGGAATAAAACAATACAATCACAAGAGGCATTAAATGCTGTAGTTTGTCTAAAGTTAACTACCGTTTCCTTGGTGCTTTCTGCATCCACCTTGTTGTTTCTTTGTGGGGGTCGGGGTGCCCACTTGTGCAGCAGGATTAGGGAAGTCGGCAGTAGGCTTTCCATTAACAAAATGCTACAAAGATTAAAGCAAAAATATAAATGAATGCCTGTTGGCTTTCTTGTTTGTACTTTGACCACAGGTAGACTAATAACGGAGCTCAGCTGTTCAGACATTATTATGCATCAAGTGATATACATGGTCAAAACGACCTATAAGCACACAGCTTACAGCTGTAGTCGTGTGACTTTAGCTAACGTTAGTTAGTGAAATTAATTAATTAAATTAGTTAGTTAATTTGTGAATGTAATCTTTGCTAGCTAGCTAGCTACGTTAGCACGTATTTACCTTGGAGCAAACGTATTTGTGTTCGTTTATATTCGCCATATTCAGCTGGGCATGGGGCCTGCCGCATTTCTTTATCCACTGGCGGCATCTCTCCTCTCGGGTTTTGGGTTTTGGGTTTAGGAAACGGGTAAAATATCACCCCCCCCCCCCCCCCCCCTCTCCCTCTCTAAGCTTATGGGATATCTGCTATCCGATTTGCAAAGACCATAAGCACAACGCTTCACCATTTTCGCAATGAATTTGAACGCTAAGCTTGTCGGACTTCCACAGGGAGCCGCGCACATGATCGAATATGATTGGACAACGGGCATTTAGGGGCGTGGCTTTGCGAAAGGTCAATTGTTACTCTGGCTTCAGGAGTACATGTCGTCAAGGTTACCTGTCGGATGCGGTGGATTTTCTTCTCGTCCGTCTCTGCGATGTAGAGGACCCCGCTGTAGGACAGGGCGACGGCTGTGGCCCCCTCCAGCATGGTCTGCACTGCCCTCTTCCCCATGGTGTATTCTATCCCAGGGACCTGGCAGTGCATGGGACGCCCCGCCACTATACGAACCTGTACACACACATCCACTCGTCAGCCTTTTCCTATTGGGCAGCACATACCCAGAACACTGGACCCACACAATTAAGGACCAAACATCCTTTCTTTTTTTAAATCTGTAAACCAGCGGTTACTGGACAATCAAAAATGCTGTCTGTGCTTTTAAGCCTTTATCCTTGCTTATGTACATGTATGTGCTTTTTTGTCAGTTGTGTGTTAATGTTTTTTTTATTAGGGTGTTCAAATGTTGCTGTAACAAAAACATTTCCAGAATCAACTAAGTAGACCTAATTGTATCTTATCATATCTTTATATGCGCTTTTTTATGCTTTTATTGCAGCAATCTTGAGTATTGTCCTTATGTCTTCAATTCTGCTCAGGTGCTTCAGCCTGTGCATATGTGCTGCATTGTGCTCATATGCTCTTGTATGTTTTCTTTCAATGCCATCAACCTGCAGGTCAAAATAAGCCTATATGACTAAATCTGGCACGTTCACATGATGGACTCAAGTGCTCATGTTGTCCCTTCTTAAATCATTAACAACAAATACAAAATACAAATATATGGATGCTGGTTTTATTGGCATGATTGCATGAGGGTATTTCCTATATAGATACAGTTTTTTTATGTTACTCTATCAACTTCATTTATTGAACTAACATTTTAAGATGTATTGTGTATACTTCATGCAGTGCGTATGGACATTACCTGTCTGTTTTCAGTGATCTGCAGCACAACGTTGTTGTCCAGGACGTAGATGGAGTTATCCATTGGATTGATGGCTAGATCTGTGGGCCATTCTAAACGAACCTGGATAAAAAGTGGAGAGAGACGTTCACTTCAAATGCTACTCTTTAATTATACATTGACTTGCTATCTGATACTACTGATGATGTACAGGGTGTTTCCTGGTGGAATTCTGCCAGTTTATCTGAGTTAAATGAATCACAACACATGGCCTTATGGTACTGTTTGAGAATGACAGATGGATTACAAATGTTATGTAAAAACAAAACAGATTACTGCTGCTTCAGACAGAGAGAGAACAGGTTGTTTAAGGCCAGATCTTCTTGACTGAAAATAAAGAGGACTGAGGGGCATATGTCAAATATATATCTGATGCAGTTTTTACTAAATCTCCAGACATATGCATTTATACACCTACTTAAATTGGCCAACATGAATCTGCAGTCAGAGCTGAAAACTTAAAAAGTATGTGGGCCGCCGTTTATTTGTTGACTAAGTGAACTTAGGAGGTCAACCAGACAAAAGCAAGTCAAACTGAGCTAAACTCTGAGGAGGACACAAGTTCACACAAGTTCAACTCTGCAAGAAATGCTCAAACAGACCCCACAGAGTGTCAACGATTAGATGAAACAAGACCCAACAACAATGAGTGTGTGTGTGTGTGTGTGTGTGTGTGTGTGTGTGTGTGTGTGTGTGTGTGTGTGTGTGTGTGTGTGTGTGTGTGTGTGTGTGTGTGTGTGTGTGTGTGTGTGTGTGTGTGTGTGTGTGTGTGTGTGTGTGCACATGTGTAGGTGGTGTCCATCCTGAAGTCCATCTTGTGTATGTAAGATTATACATTCTCACTCTGAAACAAATCTAAAGTACTCTGCATTCCTCCATTTTACTCCCTCTTATACTCCCTTTCAGTTTCTCCTCTGTCTGATGTTTTGTTTTATATAAATTAAGAAAAAGTCTGTAAAGGTCATCAAATCCAATCGTTAAGATTTAAAAACAAAAATGTTCTGAGGGCACATCAGAGCCACACACTGTATGAACTGGGTTGAATCACAACCTCCTTTAAACTAGCCTTTTTGTGTCTATTTTACAACCCTGTCACCCATTAATCACATACAAATGCAACTTATTTGCAGAGCAGTTTACACGATGGA
The DNA here is from genome assembly GCF_949606895.1 of Notothenia rossii. Lineage (NCBI taxonomy): Eukaryota > Metazoa > Chordata > Actinopteri > Perciformes > Nototheniidae > Notothenia > Notothenia rossii. The sequence continues at coordinate 47,459,430 of NC_136912.1, read as the reverse complement.
AACAAGTTGTTCCAATGCAAATGTGACATTGTTAATCTAAAGTGGAGTAGTGACAGGAAAGCAGTCAGTCTGCATGAAGTATAATTAGGTAGACTGTTAGACTGTTACCTGTCTTATGTGCATGCTGGTGTCGCAGGTCAGAGGTCGTGCAGAGGTCAGGTCGTTGCTGCCCAGCATTGTGGAAATGATTCCATTACGATCAATTTTCCTGATCATAGTCCCGTCCACAAAGTAGATCAATCCGTTCCTGTCTACTGCAATCCCTGGGGAACAGAAACAAGGAACACACACAACTCAACGCATGGCTGTCCAGGTGATTATTAATACATCAGCTCCAGGATCCAAAGGAGGAAAGGAAGGCGAGGTATTCTCCTGTGGGGAGGCAGGATGCAGCTGCAGCATAATGCAAATATCATAAAGGGAAAAAACACGAGTGTATTAAGGCAAAGCCAGCCAAGATGAAAACTGTCAGCAGTGATAAAAGATATCTATACATTAGATGAGAAAAACAGAATATAGTATAAAGAAATAAGAAAATAAATCTGTAAATGTTTAAATATACTATATACAATTAATATGTTGGCCATCACATTTGTTCAGTGTCCACCATACGCTGTTCCTCTTGGTTCAAAGGTCCACTCAAACACTGAACACATTCATAATTCTAATATATGTAAGGACATATGTGGCTGTAGAAGTCTGTCCTCCCATAGCACTTTCTGTTACCTTCAGAGGACAACAGCCATCCCACAGGGACTCCTGAGGTTATTTTGTTCAGGATGCTATGTTGCTATATTCTGGTATACGGAGGTTCCGCACCCCGTGCACATGTTGTGTTGCATGTTATAGGGAACAGTTGTTCTGAATGGCGACGACAGGGCAGACGTTTTTCATGCACCTGATGGGAGTTTGATGCTGCGCTATTTCCCTCTCTTTATTTAAATAAACTAACTAAGGCTAATCACAATTAAGCGTGTTGATATGGCAATAAAATACACAATCTTATGATTGCCACTAAACTAATAACCTGAGTTTACACCACGGTACAGCTAAAAACAAAATGTAATGCTTGAGATTTGTGTCACCCCATTTTCTCATCATTACTACATCTGAAAAGATAACAATCAATTACAATGGCAAGTCACAATTCAAAGATCATAACCAAACTTTTGAAAATCACAAAAGAGTGTTTTATCAGACACCTCAGAGACCTTAATAAGATTCACTAAAATTGTCCATGAAAAAAGCAAGAAATTAATGTAATGTATACGGTGCTTTGTGAAAAAAAACACTATTTTTATAATTAGAATGATTAAATAATTTAAATGTAAGCATATTTCCTTTGTTAGTTAGATCAGACCCAACACATTCAGGAAATTGACATACTGATAATACGATGGCGCAAAATAGCAACGATTGTGACTCTACAACAAATACAATACAACAAATACATACAGGCTTTTAAATTCCATATATGCTTTTCAGAAGTGGAGTAAATGTGCTGTATGTTATAATGTATTCAAACTACAACACCATGACATCATCATCAAATGTACTGCTTGCATAACCATGTATTCAGTGTTTTTTTATGCAGCGATATTGACTTTAAATATCCAGACAAGTGGAAATGTGTTATGCCAAGCATTAATGATTTTAATTTGCATACAATCTTTATCCCACCAGGTATATTGTCGGGGACATTGTTAATCTCTGTTGAGCTTTGAGGCACAATAAACACAGTCCCAGTTGTGAGGAAGCCAGTCATCTCTGTGGAAGCAGTATTCCCAGGTTGCCAATTAAACAGGAAATGAAAGAAATGGTGTGAGTGGTGTGAGTGGAGTTGGTGCAGCTTGGTGGATGGAGCAATTACACCACAGATACAATTGGTCATAAGTTTAATGCAATAAATGTCTTTGAATAGCTCCTACTGTACATCCCATAAACCCATGCCTTGCACATGCATCATTAATGGCCCACTGGCCCAGTGTGGGGACTTCTAACAAGTCAGTACAGCTCTGAAGCTCTACTGGGTTCTGGTATGGGATGCAATGCTAAAGATGAGAAAACTGATGTAATGATATGCTTCTGTTTCTAAATGTAGAATAAATATGTGATATGAAAACAGATGAAGGGTATGAAGTTGGGAAGTGTGTGTGTGTGTGTGTGTGTGTGTGTGTGTGTGTGTGTGTGTGTGTGTGTGTGTGTGTGTGTGTGTGTGTGTGTGTGTGTGTGTGTGTGTGTGTGTGTGTGTGTGTGTGTGTGTGTGTGTGTGTGTGTGTGTGTGTGTGTGTGTGTGTGTTTACCTTTAGGTCCCAGCAGTTGTGCCTCTGTAGCTTTTCTTCCATCTCCACATCGTGCTTCATCAAATGGAGGACATTGTTCACCTGTACCAGCCACTACTTCTCCATTACCTGAAAACACATAGCATCCATCATTACAACATTCCCTATGCTTGAACTTTTCCAATACCATAACAGTAAGATGAATCCACAATACAAAAAGAAATGCAACTGGGGAAATGCAGTGCACACTTACTGATGAGGTCACGGGCGCCGCTGAGCATCTTGGGTCTGTAGATGCGGCGGGAGTTAGTGTCCGACACGTACAGCTGTCCTGTGACCGGGTCCGTGGCCAGGTAGTACCGGTGAGCAGGGTTGTTGCTGTGGAGAGGGACAGACCATATGTTACTTATTAGATATGTAATACATTCAATACTGTGGACAACACACTGGGAGTAGTGCACTGCAGTGGGGGTCAAGGTGGGATTGAACCGGTGCACTAACTCACTGCGCCACAGCCAGCGACTTTATAAAGTCACTATTTATGACACCAGTATTTAAAACATTTAAAACATTAAGAAAATAACATCCTTCATGATTTACTTGCTCAGATCACACCATGCTGACAATTCACTGCATGATATGAATGTTGTCTGGAAACACAAAGAAGCATTTAAACCTAAAGGTAGTTTTGGTTTTAACAATATAACAAATTAGTTTAAAGCAGATGAATTACACCCTGCTTCCATTGTCGGAAAGGACATGTTCTAGAGCTCTCTCTGACACACACACACACACACACACACACACACACACACACACACACACACACACACACACACACACACACACACACACACACACACACACACACACACACACACACACACACACACACACACACACACACACACGCACGCACACACACAGAGATATATTTATATACTTGCCTCTAGCCATAATTCGCAGTGCAGAAGATCCTATGAAGGTAGATATGGTGTCAAGGGGGGCGATATAGCGTGTATGTAATTACATTACAAATACTGACTTGATTCCCACCACTGTATGGGTTAGGCCTACCATAGATTACCCAACAAAAATACTCTGGAGCCGCCACTGAAAGTCGGACATGACAACCTGTGCAGCCAATGTATTGATTCCATCTGATAGCTGCTATAATAAAAAACAAAACGTATGCCCCCTCCACAATGATTAATAACAGTGAACGGATGGTCAAATAAATAGAATCACTCGAAGCCTGGTTACTGGTTATTGTTTCCTGACTTTATAAAGTGTATCTTTTTTTACAAGTGTGTGGTTGCGTTCTAGTCACTTTGCTCAGCCCTACTGCTTGTTTCAACTTTTATTTGCCGTAGGCTACTCTCCCATAAACTGTTAGTTAGGGTTTATCTCGCCCCCCTCCGACGTAAGCGTGACGTATGCGGTTCTTGCCTAGGCCGACACTTTTTTCGAGCTTGGTAAGAACCGGTTTTCGGGGGAAAGAGCCGTCTCCGCTACGGCGTGAACAGGAAAAACCGGTGCTTATCAGGCACAAGCTCCGAACCGGCCCTGGAACCGCGTTGGTTTGAAAGGGGCAACATGCAGGGCCCCACAGTATTCCGGTTCGACCTGACATGGGTGTGTGACTGACCCGAGCTTGCGCCTCTTCGTTCTGATAGCTCCGCCCCTTTGCTCCAACCCCCCTCCCTCCCCCCACATCTACAGGTGAAAATTACTTTAGCGACACATTCATCGCAAGAAGTGTAGCAAAAGTCAAGGCCGCAGATTCGTGGATTTATACTGCCACAGAGCAGATTCGTGAAGTTGTAATGACTGATTTGACCAAGTTGCAGTTGTAATGGAAAATATATTTAAAAAATATGTTTCTTTCTGCAAGTGAACATTTCATCACTAAGTTTATTTTTTTCCTGCAAGCTACAAAACCTTTTTTTCTTCTTCTGTGACTTCAGATTTGGTTCACAGATACGTGGACATTTTATACAAGTGTAAATGTATGCACACAAGCTCAGACTTTTTTCTGTAAGTGCTCACATCAGGTTTTACACACTCTCGCATTATGCACCATATCCTTCATAGGATCACAGCCTCATAATTAAGAAAGCTTAAATTAGACGAACTGTGTGTGTGACACTGAATCATTTTGTGTGTTTCTGTACTTGTGAAGACCAGACGTATGTATAAGCATGCCCTTTTATTTAATTGAACATTTATTTAAGCAGAAACATTTTAGGCAGGATAGGCAGTACCACAGAAAAAAACATGATGTCAGACAGACTACACAACAGATATGGAGAACTAGTAGCAGTGATGGATGAGAAATTATGAAGAAAACAGACAAAGAGCGCAGGGAAAGCAAAGAGGATTTGCAATTGTGAAGACAATAAATTAAGAATAAGGCAAAAGAAGGCGACATAGAACTGAGGGGAAGTATGTCGATAAGTTGGCCAATACGCAGTGACCACTACCTAGTAGGCCAGTTTGAATCCCGTGCACTGGAACAATACAGGCAATGTCCTCCCCTCTGTCCCCTTTTTCACCTCTATATCTCAAATACCCCACCAGACCAGTTCCAGTTCTGGCACCTTGTTTGTGCTTTTCTGGTTCCAAACTGGTTTTTCTTTTTAGCCCCACTTGAGTTTCCACCACTCAGAGCCTGACTGCTGCTGCGCCATGACATCACCGTTTACGTCGCTGATTTTCTCCCCAATCCCGCTCACAACAACAACAATGGGGGACTGCGTCGGGTCGATGATCGTGTTGCTTTTAATCACACGAAGCCAGATTCAATTAAAGAACGACTTATCCAACCTTATACTTTTCTCCAGAGTGCCGTGGTTCCTTGTTTATTAATGTGTTTCAGCGGCATTTACCGACCGCTGCGGTGCTGCTCGTCCACCGGAGTTTAGTCTACCGTTAACTCACGGCAGAGTTTAGTCTACCGTTAACTCACGGCAGAGTTTATTCTAACCCGTAAACTCACGGCCAAGTTTATTCTCCTGTAACTCACGGCAGAGTTTAGTCTCCCGTTGGAGACTCACGGCAGAGTTTAGTCTACTGTTAACTGACGGCAGAGTTTAGTCTACCGTTAACTGACGGCAGAGTTTATTCTCCCGTTAACTCACAGCAGAATTTATTCTCCCGTTAACTCACAGCAGAATTTATTCTCCCATTAACTCACAGCAGCAGCCGCTGTGAAGTATTCACTGTCTGACTGTCACACAGCAGCTGACACATATCCCCCATCCCCATAAGTGAATGTGTTTCAGTATGAATTGAAGCTGTTTGGCATCACAACACCGTTATTAAAGTGTCTATGGTATTAAACAGGTGATGTTAGCATAGCAACTGAAGCTCATCTTGTTGTTATCATATTTTCTATAGGCATATTTTACCGGTGTATTTTTTCTTTATGATCTTACTTGTGTAGCTCATGTACTGATTCGACCCGATAGCTGATATAATAAAAAACAACAGGAAATCGTATGGGGCAGTGTGCTGGTCTTCGAAACAGGAAATTACAGCGAACAGACGGTCATTAAAGGTTCGGTAAAAACAAAAAGCATCACACTATGCCTGGTCAGTGTTGCCTCACTATACAGTTGTGGTCAAAAGTGTACATACACTTGGAAAAAACATGTATATCATGACAGTCTTGACTTTTCAATAATGTCTACAACTCTTATTTTTCTTTGATAGAGTGATTGGAGCACACAGTACTACTTTGTCACAAAACAAAAATCATGAATTTTGGTTCTTTTATGAATTTATAATGTTTTTTCTGAAAATGTGATCAAATCTGCTTGGTCAAAAATATACATACAGCAACATGAATGATCAATTTTGGTGATGTAGAAAGTTGTTGTAGTAGACACGTTAGTTTAGCTGCTATAGGCTTGGACTGTTGGGGGGAGGGCACCTTACTCCGCCTTTCTGTCTGTTTGTACCTGTGTACTCTCATGTTCCGATTAACCCAGCTTCCCCCAAATCTCTTTTTTGTGTCCATATATACGCCGGGATCCTGAGTCGAGGCTAATCCTTTTGCTGTGGTCATGTGTCCTGGATCCTCTATCCTGAGTACTGGATCTGAGTCCTGGACTTCGAGTCGAGGCTGAACCTGTCTCTACGGTCCTGCCTGACTCTAACCATACTACTTCCCTGATGGCTCCAACAGGATTGCTGAAATCCTCGTGGATTCATCTTATTATTATAGATAGACACATGCATTTCCAAATGTTTGGACTACCTATGTTGTAAATGTATTATCTTTTCGATTTACACACGGCATCTATTGCACATCTGTCCGTACTGGGAGAGGGATCCCTCCTCTGTTGCTCTCCCTGAGGTTTCTCCCATTTTCCCCTTTAAACTGTGGGTTTTCTCTGGAAGTTTTTCCTTGTACGATGTGAGGGTCTAAGGACAGAGGGTGTCGTATTCTCATACTGATATTCTGTACAAACTGTGAAGTCCACTGAGACAAATTTAATATTTTTGATATTGGGCTAAATAAACAAACATTGATTGATTGATTGTTTCAATCAAATTAACTTTGTGACGTTGCCTCTTAACTTCTTATGAGTGATTATAATTGACTATAGCTGGTAACCCATTTAACCTGTTAGGCCCTGAGGCTGTTTTTCAGGTCTTGTGGAGGCTATTTTTATCTAACATTAGAAAGACTGATTCTTATTATTACATTATAAGCTTATTGTGTTCATTTTATGTTACTGTGACTTTAGAATAAATAGACGTCTTTAGCCTGCAATACAGAGTAGCAAGGTCAGGAGCAGACAAGAATAATGGAAGAATACAAAGAGTTATTCATAAACAAGTCATCACTCCGACCTTGAGCACATAGCTAGGAAGCAGCCTTATGAAGATTCCACTTTTTCTGTAGAAACCTTAGCAAAAACAAATTACGTATGATGGCGACAGAGTAGGGAGGGACTTCCACAGGCCGGCCGAATGCTGATTGAAAGGTTGTGTTGCCAAGAGAGTCTGTCTGAGTCTGCGCACCAACGAGAGAGAGCCAAATTCTAAACCAAGGTTTCTCTTCATCTAGATTTGACCAATCATAAATGTACGGGCAACGCCCAGTGTAATAAAAATGTATTGTCGCACGAGGGTCGGGGCTCTTTCCGGAAATAGTGGTTACAGATTACAGCTTTCTGCTTGTAATTTCTATGACGTGGCGGAGTCCTTGGCCAAGTGAATATATATATTTTGTTCTGTTATAATAAATAGTTAAACTTAGAAGTTGTCTGTCTTTCCTGGAATTTTGAACACAACAGTCTCAGGCTCGAAAATGACATTCCCAGAACAAATGACTATATCTTCACTTCTAAAAGGGGTCAATTAATAATCTTTTTTCTCAAAGCAATGATAAACCTGTGAGTTGGATGTAGAAAAGTCAGAATCAATATAGATGTTTTATTTTGTGGAACTAAATGATGCAGGTCTCCCTTGTAAATGAGATCGATGATCTCAAGGGACTAATCTGTCTAAATAAAGGTTTGAAATGAAATGAAATTTTAAAGAAAATTCAGATTGAACATAGTAAAAAACTGTAAATTATAGTGTCCATCCAAAAAGATACTTATAGTGAAAACCACCCTTGAATGATGGGATAGTAGACAAAAAGCTTTAGGAAACCACACTATAACATATAATAAGTACCCTCTATCAAGATTGATATAAAACAAGTGAAATTTGACCTTTTTAGAGAGATTTAGAAAAAAACCCACTTCTGGGGTCATTTGGGTGCATTTGCCATATCTCTGGAACGCATCGGTCGATTTTGATGATTGACACCTCTTTTTAACCTTTAGAGCCAATAGGATCGAGGGGAAATTCCTAAAATCCATCTAAACATTACCCATTGGTGAATGAGTGATGCGTAGCCAGAATGCCCAAAACTGGAAGCTGTCATACACACGTAGTAGCTAATATGAAATCTCCGTTATTGACATAAATATGATGATGGGTTATTATTAATCATTTCAAAGTGACACAGACACATCGGATTAAGCTTCAGCAGCGTTTTTCTCGTTGTAATCAGTGGCGTTTTTTCCTGGAGGCCAAGGGAAGCCAGGCTTCCCCTGTTTTTTCGGATTTTAGTTATAATTTTAATAAATAAATGAAAACACTTCGTTTAGTTTCGGAAATTCTTTGTTGTGTGTTGCTGCCGGTCCATTTCTCCCCCATTCTCATTGAGTATTTTACAAAGAGTGAAACAGTGCCACTCTAGGTGTTATGGTGAAACAGTAGATTGCACTCTCTGTTGCGAGAGGAGGCTAGCCGAAATTGGCTTCCCTTGGTGAAAAAAAATTGAGGGATTGACCAATCAGATGAATCCAACGTGATGCCCCTGACAACCTGTGATTAGTCAGAGCCATGCCAAGGGAAGCCAGAGGCGGCTGGCTTCCCTTGCCTCACAATCCAATCAAATCGCATCAACTTAGAGTTGCAGTGACGCGTCATAAAACACGGAAGTAAGCTGCGCTCGGTTTCCCTCGACAAAATAGCAATGGGATTTTTCCATAGGATTTTGGAAAATAGCTCGAAAAAAGGTCAGTGGAAAACGAACCTGTTAAAATGCACGTTTTGTTCAGTCGGATAATATCCACGTCTACCCTACTTTTACAATTTTCGAATCATAAATCTAATCGATAGAAGATAGATAGTGTCACTGCACCACTCTCACCGCCGTTAAAAAGTAGCAAGCAACTGAAGCAAGTGCAATTATGGAGGGTGGAGATTTGGAGTATTTAATCCAAAATAATTGTATTAAACTTCCACTACAGCAGCAACTAAAAATAAATCTGATGACAGGCCAATGCCCAAACTGGAGCTCTGTACAGCGAGGAAAAAAGGAGCGAATCGGACGTAAAACGTTAAAGGTCTCCTGATTTAGTTTGTGAATGAATGCTTATTAGAGTTTCGGCTGGAGAGCGCGTGCGGACCTGACGGTTAGATAACAGGCGTGTGTAAGTCTTGCATCTGTATGACACAAATGTGTGTAAAATGATACCGGGTGCTGTAATCACTCATCTGGTTACGTTATTACATTGACCACCACACCCCCGACCCAAAAGAAAGGACGTATTATTGGCTTCCCCTAATTTTTTCCCCACGCCACGCTACTGGTTGTAATGCCATTGAACACAACTTTTGATCAGAAACAGCAAAAGGTAAGACATATTTCCCAATTTTGCTCTGTAAAGTTACGTTGTGTAATGTCTGGGTTTGCTTCCCCTGCCATAACACAGTGATGATACTTATATTTCTAGAATCTGTGGAATTTAAGCTTTAATCTGATATCTTTGTTTTATGTTTTTATGTCTTCATGTGGAACCGACTTGCAGCAGGTCTCCCTTGAGAAAGGATAGAAGATCTCAATGGGATTCATCTGGTTAAATAAAGGTTTGAAATGAAATGAAATCTTGTTTTTGCAGATCCGATAAGTAATAAAGTACCTTGAGTTATGTGCTAAGTGCGTTAGCATTTTTTCACTCAGGGCTCATTTAGACGCTTCTTATGAGACTTGTGTTTTGTCTCCGTAAAAATGTATCGTCAGTTAGCTGAGTTTCTTCCCGTTAAGTGGGTATGACACATTAATAGGTTTTTAAATGTTAAGAAGCCCTGAGACACAGTTTCGTGAAAAAAACATATGATACAATCGTTAGACTCATCCACATCACTACAATGGAAAAGTCAAGTCATGGATCTGAAAAAGCAGATCATTGACTTCAACAAGTCAGGAAAGTCACTTGTAGCCATTTAAAGCAGCTACAGGTCCCAAGATCAACTGTGCACACAATTGTTTGTAGGTATAAAGTCCATGGCACAGTTGCGTCACTGCCAAGAAAATGCAAGCTATCACCTGCTACTGAGAGAAAATTGGTCAGGATGATCAAGGGTCAACAGAGCAGCATTAAAAAGCAGGTCTGCGTGAATTAGGAGCTGCTGGAACACAGGTGTCAGTGTCCACAGTCAAGCGTGTTTTACATCGCCATGGGTTGAGAGGCTGCCGCGCAAGAAGGAAGCCCTGGCTCCAGAAGCGGCACATTGAGGCTGACTGAAGTTTGCTGCTGATCAAATGGACGAAGAAAAGGCTTTCTGGAGTAAAGTGCTGTGGTCAGATGAAACACAAATGTATCTGTTTGGCCACAATGACCAGAAATACAGTACATCAGGAAAGTATTCCTACCCCTTCACTTTTTCCACATTTTGTTATGTTACAGCCATATTTCAAAATTGATTTAATTAATTTGTTTTCTCAACATTCTAGACACAATACCCCATAATGACGAAGTGAAAAAAGTTTAAAAATAATTGTTGCAAATGAATTAAAAATAAAAAACTCAAATATCACATAAACATAAGTATTCACACCCTTTACTCAATAGGTGCTTTCACACCGGAGTACTTTTCCCCGTACTTTTCCCTTTTAGTTCCGATAGTTCCTGGGATTTTGCGTTCACACCAAAAAGATAACTTAGTTCATAAGAACTTTTCCCCCCTTTTCAGTCCCTGATAGAGAGCAGGTACTTTCCTGGGGAGAAAAAAGTTCAAATTTCTGATTGGCTAGGCGAATTGCAAACCATGCCCCGTAAAACTCTGAAAAGTGTTGTGAAGCCGCCATTGTATTTGCTGGCATTAGCATGATTACCATTAGCATTATCCCAGCGAACCAACGGAGAGAGACTAACTTATGGCAACACAAAAGAAAACATGGGAGCGGTGGAGATGAGGAGGTGTCGGCGTTCTGGCGATTTACTCGGAAGGCTTCAGTAGAAGCTGCTGGGAGTCCCAGCAGCTTCTACTGAAGCCAGTCCCCAACTGCGGGGACTTCCGGCCGGGGACTTCGGGTGGCAGTATACGCCGTGAAGTTGTTTGCGTCCTGCCAGTAAACCCAAAGCAGAAGAAGTGATGTCAGCGGCTTCTTCCCTCAGGGACTTATTCCGGTGTGAACGTGATCCGCTCTTTAGTTCCATGGGGGAACTAAGTGCGGCAAAGTACTTGGTGTGAAAGCAGCTAATACGTTGTTGAAGCACCTTTGGCAGCAATTACAGCCTCAAGTCTTCTTGAGTATTATGCTACACGCTTGGCACACCTATCTTTGGGCAGTTTCTCCCATTTTTCTTTGCAGATTGTCTCAGGCTCCATCAGCTTTGATGGGGAGCGTCGGTTCACAGCCATTTTAAGATCTCTCCAGAGATATTCAATCCGGTTCAAGTCTGGGCTCTGGCTGGGCCACTCAAGGATATTCACAGACTTTTCCCTAATCCACTCCTTTGTTATCTTGGCTGTGTTCTTAGGGTCATTGTCCTGTTTAAAGGTGAACCTTTGCTCCAGTCTGAGGTCCAGAGCGCTCTGGAGCAGGTTTCTTTAAGGATATCTCTGTACATTGCTGCATTCATCTTTCCCTTGATCCTGACTAGTCTCCCAGTTTCTGCCGCTGAAAAACATCCCCACAATGCTTCACTGTAGGGATGGTATTATATAAACAACAATATTTGCTACATCCGTGCACTCATCCAGCTGCAGAGCGAAATATTCACTAGCTCTCACTTGCTTTAAAAGCTGAGCAGATACTCAGTTTCACTCAAAGTAGCGGCAGCTCGATTCTGATTGGCTTGAAGGGCGGTCGTGTGATTTAAAAACAAAAAAACAAAATATTAATAAACAAAGAATATTAAAAGATTGGCAACAAAGGACACATATATTGATAGATATGCAGTTATTAATAACATCTAAAAAAAAAATGTAACTTTAAAAAAAGAAAAAGATTCCCCTTTCCCTCAAACTTTGCGTGACCCCCACTTTGAAAAGCACTGCTTAAGGTGCTCCATGGGGGCTTTCATGTGCCTTTTGCTGAGGAGTGGCTTCCTTCTGGCCACTCTACCATAAAGGCCTGATTGGTGGAGTGCTGCACAGATGGTTGTCTTTCTAGAAGGTTCTCCCATCTCCACAGAGGAACACTGGAGCTCTGTCAGAGTGACCATCGGGTTCTTGGTCACCTCTCTGACTAAGGCCCTTCTCCCCCGATGTTCAGTTTGGTTTGGGCAGCAAGCTCTAGGAAGAGCCCTGGTGGTTTCAAACATCTTCAATTTGCAAATGATGAAAACCAATGTGCTTGTTGGGACGTTCAATGCTGCAGAAATGTTTTAGTGCCCTAACCCAGATCTGTGCCTTCATACAATCCATTCTCTGAGGTTTACAGACAATTCTCTGGACCTCATGACTTGATTTGTGCTCTGATATGCACTGTCAACTGTGGGCCCTCATATAGACAGGTGAGTTCCTTTCCAAGTCATGTCAAATCTATTGAATTGACCACAGGTGGACCCCAGTCAAGTTATAGAAACATCTCAAGGATGATCAGTGGAAACGGGATGCACCTCAGCTCAATTTTCAGTGTCATAGCAAAGGGTGTGAATACTTATGTATATGTGATATTTCATTTTATTATTTTTAACAAGTTTGCAAACAATTCTTTAAAAACGTTTTCACTTTGTCATTATTGGGTATTGTGTGTGGAATATTGAGAAACAAAATGAATTTAATCCATTTTGAAATAAGGCTGTAACATAACAAAATGTGAAAAAAGTGAATGGGTATGAATACTTTCCGGATGCACTGTATGTTTGGAGGAGAGAAGGTGAGGCCTTTAACCCCAACATCACCATGCCTACCGTCAAGCATGGTGGTGCTACTATTATGTGCTGAGCTAGTTTTGCTGCCAATGGAACTAGTGCTTTTCCTAAAGTCAATGGAATAATGAAGCCAGCAGGTTGGGTCTTAGGCGCAGTTGGGTGTTCCAACAGGACAATGACCACAGACACACATACAAAAGGAATGGGATTTAGCCATTGGTTAAGGAGTGGCTAAATCAGTCTAGAATTAAGGTTTTAGAATGGCTTCCCAAAGTCCCGACTTAAACCTGACTGAGAACATGTGGACAGTGCTGAAAAAACAAGTCTATGTCAGAAAGTGAAGTATTATTTGAATTATTTGAAGTATTAAAGTAACGTGTTATGGCAGGAAAGTTCAATCTGGTATATTCATTTTAATGTCACCTTATATAGAATATGTGTTAAACTTGTGATTTCTGCATTCAGTGACTTCTGCCTAGCAGATACCAAGAAGAGGCCCCTAGGGTCTCTCTGTTAATTATCAATAGTGCTTGCAATTAACAGGGGAAGTCCCAGATACATTTTCAGATAATGTAGTTAAAGTCTGGTAGAATTAATGTTTATCTCCTACACATCCTGCAGGCCTGGAGACTTGGGTCACCCAGCAGTAACCAAGATAAACGTCCTTTTGAGCTTATCAATAAAATGTATTCATTCCTAGCAAGCTGACTTTGGGGTGAAGGGAAGTTCAGGGAAGCCATTAAGCCACAAGAACAATTAAACTTCTGTTAATCAACCAAAACTCATGACTTTCAGGGGACAGGACATTCGGACCTATAACAAGGGTCACTTCCTAGAGAATATGTGTGTGTATTTCTTACTGTGATCAGATGTCCTGTATAATCATTTATCAACTATTATTGTATTAGTGTTTTATTTGATTCCTCTGCTTTTATTCTTTCATATGTGGGTACTGGAGGGCTACAAACAGTGTGGAGAAATTAGCTTAAACATGTTTTATTACTCTATGGGAAATGGAAGCAGCATGTCAAATGATCAGGGAAATCTACTTGTTTTAAATAGATGTGTGTGGTTGATTACTTTGTATTAATAATAACAGTATGTGTAAAGGAAGCTGGAAATATGCAATGTGAAACCTTTTATTTGAAATAAAGATTCTGCAGGGAATATTCTTAAAGAACAATAGCTCAAGTGTCTGGAAGAGCTGCAGGCTAAATGAGTGTGTTCTCTATATGGGGCCTGTGTGAAGTTTGACTATTTGAAAAGCATCTCTAATACTGCTTAAAAGCATAGGTAATGTGTTTCTCGTTATTATTGATATGAAAGTAATTAACATGTATTACGTATATTTAGCCAACTATAACAACTATATCTTAAAACATACTTTTAACTTGTGTGTGGCAGCCTGAGGCGGGAAGATGGACACAGGGACAAAGGGCCATAAACGGGATGTGTGTGTGCTGGCTACAAGCTGCTGTGTCGCACTGATTGGGTGCGACAGGCCATGTGTTGGTCTCTGCCAATAAGATGACCTCGGGGGGAAAGCCCGCACACACCCCCTCCTGTGTTTTTAGTATGAAACCCTGTGTTTTCCCGGGGGTCGACCTTTTTTTTCTTCAGGCTGACCAGGAGGGTAGGACAGAGATAGAGCAGGAAGTACTTCCTTTGTCTTTGTGTTTGTATGTGTATTTTGGGTTGTTACTGTATATCATTAAAGCAAGATTATTGTTTAACTTGTATTCTGGTGTTTCTTAATCCCTTCCTTTTCCCGAATTCACCCAGCTTATCAAACGACACGCGGAGACGAGGTTGGTTTTCAACATCCTCCAAATCTCCAACAAAAGCCAAATAATTTAGCTGAAATTGTTGTGACTCGACAGATATGTTAGGTTTAGTTATATTTTTACTCTAGTTTTGTGTTTGGATCTTGTCACTTCCTGTTTTTATTTTGAAAGTAATCTTTCCTCTCATTCCAGATCCCACATTTCCTGCCTTTGTGTGTTTCCCGCCCTTAAGATTGCTTGGCCCTGCCCTGATTGTTTTCACCTGTGCCCATCCCCCTCACCTATATATAGCCCTGGTGTTTCTTTGTTCCTTTGTCAGTTCGTTATGTTTCATGTCGTGAGAACCTGGGCCTTTTTGACTCCTGATACCTACCTTGAGATTTAGACCTTTTGCCAAGTGAGTTTTTGTGTTGTTGTACAACTTAGCTTTGGCTATTTAACTGCTTTCTATTTTTTGAAAGTACGATTTAGTTTTTGTTATTAAAGAACATTCTATTTTTGGACAACTGTCTTCGAGTCCTGCTTTTGGGTCCTGCGTCCTGTGTCTCGGTTCATAACAGAAATGCACCAATTCTGTCAAGAGGATTGGTCAAATGTTCAACAAGAAGCTTGCCAGAAGCTTGTGGATGGCTACCAAAAGCACCTAATTGAGGTGAAAATGGCCAAGGGACATGTTACCAATTTTTTTCACTGCTGTATGTACATTTTTGACCCAGCAGATTTGATCACATTTTCAGAGAACCCATTATAAATTCATAAAAGAACCAAACTTCATGATTTTAGTTTTGTGACAAAGTAGTAAGTGCTCCAAGTTGTAGAAATGATTGAAAAGTCAAGACTGTCATGAACTGTAAAAGTGTTTGTGGCCGTGTTCTAATCACTTTCCTCAGCGCCCCTACCCCCTACGACGTAAGCGTGCAATATTTGGTTCTTGATTCCTGGACGGGCAGTCGAGTGCGGAGAACCGGTTTTCAATAGCTGGCCTAGCTGCGGTGGAAACAGGAAGAACAGGTACTTAATCGGGCACTAGCTTCAAACTGGACCTGGAACTACTTTGGTGGGAAAGGGGCAAAATAAAGGCACTCTCTGGCCCAAACAATACCTTTAAAATATATAAACTATAATGAAGAATCCCCAGGTAGGTGCTATGTGGCGATACAGTGGAACACTAACTGGGTAAAGCTTAATATTCAGCAGGGAGAAAGGAAGAGCAGGGGATGATACAGAGCAGCAAACCCTAATGTAATGGGAGAGAACTCTCTACCAAGATTTTAAGCAGAACGGGCTAATGTTGTTTATTTTTTGGGTCAACCCCTATAACCACTTATCCCCATAATTCCCAGAGCACTGTAAAATATTTCTGCCAGGGACCAAAGAGCATATAATAATAATACACTATATTTCTATAGTGCTTTTCTTGAACCCAAAGATGCTTTACATTATGAGGGAGGGTATAAGGACAGGCAAAAACAAAAAACAAAACAAAAACCCACGCAAGTTTACTTGTACATATATCTACATGTGTGAATAGACCTTTTCACACGTCAACACTGTAATGAATCCCTTGAGCTGTCAGCTGTCAACAGACCCTCAGTGCAGCTGAATCATTTATAATGAGACTGAGCAGCAAGAGGAGGGGCCAGGGATCACAGCCCCAGTTACATTTGACTTCAAGAGTCTACTTCACAACACGATTTAGAATGTGAGAAAGAGAGAGAGACGAAAGCAAAATGCTTTTGTTTGACATCTCGCACGTTGTAATTTCCCACCTGGAACTTTCCAAAAAAGTCCTGAGTGTTTTGTCTGCCTCACTTGTCAAATGTGTTGATTTGATGATTTTTTTTTCTTCGACTAGGAAGATATAAAAACAGAGAGGAATGACGGCCAGCAACCACGGCCAACATTTCAACTCCAGCACATCTCTCCTTGCTGGGGGCGCCTGCTCAAGAGATGACTTCATCTGAGCTGACACCAGGAGAATAGGCTGGATTGAGTGTGAACACTTGTCAAGATCAGAGAGGGAAAGAGAATTAGACTGGAAAAGAAATGTGCAAAAATGTGAGGGCTTACCTGATGGTAGCATCATCAGGGCATTGTTTTTTCCTCGCTACTCTTTGCCTCATTCTGCCACGTTAGGTGACAGTGCAACATTACTGATCAGTTATTATATATTTTCAACTTATTTAAATCACATCGGTGAGTACAATGTGATCATGGCAAATAGAAACGAAAGCCAAAACTACAAAAAATAAGACCAAAGTTGTTTGTAAGCTGAATTACCCTTTCAATTAAATTGACCAACCGGAGGGAAGGCAGTCTGAGGTAGTAGACTGTTTTTAGCACGCTGTCAGTAGATCTGACCTGTTTGACAGTCCCTTCTTCCCCACACGATATTACTGCATCCTGAAAGCATTACTGAACTTCAGGAAGAATATACAAATGCAAAATGAGCTTGCTAACTGCTTGATCCAGCTCAATGTGTCCTTGACACTCTGAGTCCTTGAGCTAAGGACGTTGGCATGTCGCTGACAGGAATGAGCATCAATGGCTGTTCTTATTTAAAAGGAGGAGAGACAAACGGAGGAAGTTTGCACTAGAGTCTGGTGTATAATCCGCATAATTGGACAGTGCAATGTAAAGATGGTTAGGGGTTGAAAAAGGATTAGTCACTCTTACCTATGTCTGAAATCTTTGTTTCTTTAATAGAGTGCACGCAAAGGAGGAAAGAAGGAACAAGAGTTAGTAGAAAGGTCTCTGACAGGTATTATGACAAACATCACAAGAAGAAAGTCTATTCGAAAACAAGAAAACAACACCAAGAATTTGCAACACAGAGGTCGATATGAATATATATTTGAATTAGTTTTGTAATAGGCATGTTTTAAAATTCAGAGCACTAAACTGTGCTAAATCTTTTAGCTTTTAGCACTAAAGAGAAAGCACTCAGATATTCATTAGTGGCAAAGAGTTAAATCAGGCCATGCATCTATTCCTCTCTTCCTTTATGTTGTCAAGTACTGTTCAAAGGCGTCCAACATTACAGATGTTCAGCAGTCAGTTCAGAAAGGAAAGATCACAGAGAAGACGAGGCAGGAGATGAAGTCAGATGCTCGGTTATACTTACAAACTCTCAAGTCCATCAATTCATTTTCACAAATGATTTAGGTCATGTTTTTTGATCAACATTCACATATTTGGAATGACCCTGAGAAATCTGGATAAAATCATTTTGTCAAAGCTTTACTTTAAATGGATCCTGAGTTGAGACCTATATCTCCGGGTCACTCGAGAATGTATTCCCTGGTTATGGCTTAGATCCCTGATCTGGCAAGAGCAGGCAGCCACCCCCCCCCCCCCCCCCCCCCCCCTTACCTCAGCTCCATGACACTGGTAACATTCCCAGAGGGGAAGATCCTCCTGATGTAGTTGAAGTCTCCCACAAAGATGCTGCCATCGGCTCCGCAGGCCAGAGCCAGGGGGGCCAGCAGCTTGTTGCCCTCCGCCTGCCCGTTACAGCTGGGGCAGGAGATGCTGCGGCGGCGGCCGTTTCCTGGAAAGGATCATTTTTACTCACAGGGACATTCAGTTTCTGCTCATTAAAAATACAATTACCAGTTGGGAGCAAATTACATATTAATCTGAAGTTAGCTAGAACTTTTTGAAAGCCATTACATCCAACATGTGACGCTCAACACTGGCACGTAGAAAAACCCAGGGCACTGACAATATGTCTGCATTTATATAGCACTTTTTAGACTGAGCAACCAACTAAACACAAACCCGTGTTCACCTGTTTACAGAGACATTCACACACTGAATCTGCCAATACCATTTTGATGAATGTATTTCATCATTCACATTGTTTTATAGTCGATAGAAAGCAACTAGTACATGATGCTGGTTTTGTCCCGGTCCCATGAGATCCATGTGGCTCTCACACCAACACAATATTTCGAACCTTCATGCAATCACCACTGATCACAAACGTGCAGTAATAATATTTTGAATCTTTATTCACCCATGATGCTGCTGATGACAGGGGGCTGCTGGGAAATGAAGATGTTCTCACCGTTGCCCTTGTACAGTATACCTGGTGGAGAGAACAGAGAGAGATGAGAGATAACAGCAGGAGGGCCGCAGAGAGAGGAGCAGTCTGAGCTGAGATTGAGTGAGTCAGAGGGGACACTTTATTGACACAGCTTTTAATCCATAAATAACATACACTGAAATATGGCACATGTACTGTCTTTTGATTGGATTACTAATGTATTCAGAACCACCTTCATACACACAAGGAGAGTTTGTTACCAGGTGCATGTGAATCAGTGGTGAGGAGATCGACTGAGAATAAGAGAGGGATGCTCTCGTTTTTCAAAGTGAGACATCAAAGAGGATCTCCTGTGGTGAGCTACATTATTAAAACTCTGCTGCCATCTTGGAAACCCACATAACACTGCATTCATCCCTCCCTCCATCCATCACTCCCTCCATCCCTCCATCCATCACTCCCTCCCTCCATCCATCACTCCCTCCATCCCTCCCTCCCTCTATCCCTCCCTCTATCCCTCCATCTATCCCTCCCTCTATCCCTCCATCCATCCATCACTCCCTCCATCCCTCCATCCATCCATAACTCCCTCCCTCCATCCCTCCCTCCATTCATCACTCCCTCCATCCCTCCATCCATCCCGCCCTCCATCCATCCCTCCATCCATTCATCCATCCCTCCATCCCTCCCTACATCCATCCATCCCTCCATCCATCTATTCATCCCTCCATCCCTCCATCCATCCATCCCTCCCTCCATCCATCCATCCCTCCATCCATCCCTCCCTCAATCCATACATCCCTCCATCCATCCCTCCCTCCATCAATCCATCCATCCATCCCTCCCTCCCTCCATCCATCCCTACACCCCTCCATTTATCCATCCCTCCATCCATCCCTCCCTCCATCCACCTAATCTTTGAACACTGATACACTGAAACGTTGACTTTAATTCTATAATGTCAACAAATTCCACATAACTGTATTAGTTCATTTTAAAAGCAATACTATGGAGTTGAACCGAATATGTTTTATTTAAACTTGGTATTAGCTTTATTCAGTGTATGGATGCATAACAAACGAGGGAAACACCAGTTGGACAAATTGCTATTTGCCCTGAAATGCCATATGAGTGGGTTCCCTTCCTGTCAGCACATCACCAACTCTCTCTCCCTCTCCTCCTCCTCTCTCTCTTTCATCTCTCCCCACATTAGTTGGTGTTGATTGATCAACAGAGGCCAAGCCAGCAGGGTTCCACCCACGCTGTGCTGCGGTCCACTCACAGGCCCACAACCAAGTATTTGACAGACTGGAAAAGTGTGTGTGTGTGTGTGTGTGTGTGTGTGTGTGTGTGTGTGTGTGTGTGTGTGTGTGTGTGTGTGTGTGTGTGTGTGTGTGTGTGTGTGTGTGTGTGTGTGTGTGTGTGTGTGTGTGTGTGTGTGTGTGTGTGTGTGTGTGTGTGTGTGTGTGTGTGTGGTCATGAAGTCAGAGATAGAGAGAGTGAGAATGTGAGCAAAGCTCTGTGTAAAGAGAGAGAACCATTGAATTTCCCTTCTGTGTTAAAAGAAAAGTAAGGCTTTTTCACATGGCTTCGTGTGTCTGTCTGTCTGTGTCTGTGTGAGTGTAAATGTATACATTTGACCTTGGCCTTAAAACGTTCACATCCTTACACATCCACTTGGGCTCTGGCATACTGATCTGAGCACTACCAAGGACAAACTGATTGTCTCATACCTTTGGTGAGAGTTTGACTTGAATAATATTCTGTACCTGCCTCGATTGCACCATAGGAAAATGATGTTGTGTGGACGCTTCTGAGTACAACTGATTGGAAAACTAGAATTGGATTAAAATCCCTCGAGTTTAGACCACTACAGGAAACAGGGTATTGATAATGCTTACATACGTGTATTTGTTTGTCTTTCCTTTCAAATCTGCTATAATTATAATTGTCCAATGAGAGAAAAATCATTTTGAATAGATTAACATTTATGGACACGCAGTTTGTGAGACAAGTTCACAAGTAGATGTTGGTCTGTGCTGTCTGGTATGGTTAAATACAAAAACAAATAAAACACAGACATCCAAAAAACAACCTGTTATTATCCTCTCACACACACACACACACACACACACACACACACACACACACACACACACACACACATTCATCCATCTAGTCTTACCTGAGTTGTTCAGCAGTACTCACAGATCACACAACACCAGGTGTGTGTGTGTGTGTGTGTGTGTGTGTGTGTGTGTGTATAAAGTGGTGGACAAGCCTTTGCACACAGATCCGGTGCATGTCTCCTCCCTCCTTCTCTTTCCTTTATTCCTTTATTTTGACGGGTAAAACATGCACACTGATTTTGTGAGCTAATTCACTCGTTTATGTTGCTCGATAATCAGCACCGCCTTTAATGGAATACAGCTATCTGGATCAAAGTGAAATGTGTAAAGCACACTAACGTGGCTAAAGAGAGGAGCTGCTGTTTGTGCTGTTATGATATATGGGTGTTTACCAAATGAGAATGATTATGGATGTTATTTAACATGACATTTGCACAAATGATGGCTTAGCAACATACATGATAACAGTGTGGTTTATTTTTAATACATAACACAGGAAGAATTTGTGTTTACAAGAGTCAAGACTAGGGTATGTAAGAAGTTTTAAAGCATCACAAAATGGTAAAAGGGTATGTGAACCAAAAAAGTACAGGAATAATCACTCAATAAAAAAGAACAAGGCTGCCTTCCTGCCATTATCCAAAGATGAATATGACAGTAAAGCTTCAATATGAATATGAAATGTTCAAAAATGAAAACACAGAAGAAGAACCCGCCAGACGTCACTGCCCGATGTGATGTTTCCAAACACATCATCCCATCCGCATCATTAGTGGAGATACAAGACAAACTACAAAGGAAACACAGCGGGAGTGTGTGATGGTCTCTCTCTTTCACACACACACACACACACACACACACACACACACACACACACACACACACACACACACACACACACACACACACACACACACACACACACACACACACACACACACACACACACACACACACACACACACATAATCGGGTGACAAGGTGTTGAAAGCCCAAGAGGGCTACAAGGAGAGAGGGATGAATAGCAATGTGATGGATGGGGTGACAGATAGAGGACAGAAAGGAAGGGAGGAGGACGCGGAGGAGGGGGAGGAGGGGGAGGAAGGGATGGAGGAGACAAAGTGCTTTTAAAGCGGCACAATGCTTTTTCTAAATATGTATGTATTCTTACACAAGCCAGTTGTTTTAAAGCGATTGTGTGTCTCAGTATAGGCGATCAATATACATGTGGGCTATTCTGGATACATCATAGTGCATGATCTACAAAGTCAACACTAAAAATATGTATTCAAACAAAGAAAAAGGCATGAACTGAAACTTTGCAGCCTGCTTCACATGCATGGTGAAGTGCATGAAGGTGACCTGCTGACCAGTGGACACATTAACAGGTTAGCTGTCACACTCTGTAAACCTCTTTCTCTTACACACCCAATACCAGGGTGTTACATCAGGATGTGTGTATTCCATGTGTGTTGAATCTGAACCCTCCTGTCGCGTTCGGGGCAATCGTGTCCAATTTACTACGTTCATTAATCATAAATATTGTGTTTTTCATTTGATTGCTTCTAGGCCTTATGCTATCCTCCAAAGTAGATATTTGAACATATCAAATACTGATCACCACTTTCATTGAATTTGGACTGGTTTAGTTTAGTAAAATGACCTCCATAGGAAATGAATGGGTGACCCTAGATGATGTTCATCCATCAGATACACACACACATCGACCACCATGTTGATTTTGGAATACCTTTCAGTGTGTATTCTTTGTATATTCACTGCAGTCATTCATGTAAACCTGAGACATTGTTCACAGCTTAAAAGTGAGTTAAATAACATTTGGTGAAGATTCATGGATTGTGTGTTAAGGTAAGAGCAGCTAAGACAGACCAGTCACATCTGACCAGGAACACCAAAGTAAGGGGGGAGGAACAAACTATAAAAATGAAGGAATATATACAATAATAAAGGCAATCAAAGGCAGTAGAAGTGATGGGGTGGGGGGCGGGAGCTACGCAGGGGAGATAAGCAGGGGAGAACATGAAGTTTTGAGATGAGAACGACAAACTGTGCATGTGTGAGAGAGAGGACATGAGAGAGATGAAAGGCTGGGAGAAATACCACTGGGCCGCTGGAACAAATCCAGGACCCCTCGGAGGAACACACTCACACTCAAACACACACTCACTCACTCACTCACTCACTCACTCACTCACTCACTCACTCACTCACTCACTCACTCACTCACTCACTCACTCACTCACTCACTCACTCACTCACTCACTCACTCACTCACTCACTCACTCACTCACTCACACACACACACACACACACACACACACACACACACACACACACACACACACACACACACACACACACACACACACACACACACACACACACACACACACACACACACACACACACACACACACACACACACACACAAATTATTTTGAACAAAGCCTGCATGACAATGATCGTTTTGACAAGTGCTGTTATTAACATACTTTTAAACTGTTATAAGCGTTATCCTGTTCTCGCACATATCATTAACCACTTAATGATGGGGAGAGACAGAAGGTATTTTATTTTTAAACTTAACATACAGTTGAACTCTGGACCTCAGCTGTCATGTATGCACTTCAAATTGAAATTTAAGTTCAAAGGAAAATCACACTGAAAGAACTGAAATGTGACTTTAATTAAATGAATTGTGTCACCAGATTTCACATAACTGTATTTACGTGAAATCTGCTGACAAAATATATTTAATTAAAGTCAACGTTTCAGTTTTTCAGAGTAATAAATGTCAAGACAGAATTTATGCAGTATAAAGTGTTTTTATATTGCTGTGTGTAGATATATAGCTCCAGTATGATCATGGTTTTGTCGTGTTATGGCACCTACCGTTTTGTACGTCCAGGATGTGATGTTTGTCCAGCGTCCATCCTCCCATGTTGGAAGCATCCAGCTCATATCCTTGCAAGATGGCCGTCCTCTTCTCCCACAGGATAAGGTCCAGGCAGGACTCGTATTCAAACCCCACCGATACTGTGAGACACACACAGGACACAGCAAGGTGTTCAACTCTCTCCTTTGACTGAGCTCATGTTCAAACTTTAAACTTAAGTCGCAGCACTGATTTGAACAGACAAGCACTCCAGAGATTATTATTGTACACTGCAAAAAAGGAATTTGAACCCTTGTGTGGTGTTCATATTTCTGTTACTTAGCCAGTTTTCGTGGGTCTAGTGGACCCGATTCCTTTTTGGGCTTCAATTCAACACAATCAAACTATTTGATGTTAAAATGCTCAACAGATGTTTACTTCATGTCAATTACAAGCAATATAAACAGCAGAGATGGCTAATATTTGCCCTTTTACATTTGTTTGATCACATTAATGAATTCAAGTGCTACTTGTTTTTTCTGCCCGCTGACCGGCTGGTCCTGTGGCTCGTCTTTTCTTTGTAACTAGTTGATGCTCAATCTCATCCTCTTCTTCAAAGTCACTGACAGACTCAGAATGCTCAGAAATGTGATCCTCACATTCTGAAGCCTCTTCCTCTACATCATCATCAAATGGTTCTCTCTCTTCCAGAATCATTTGCAAGGCCCTCTGAGCAGAGAATATTTTGGCCATCTTGATCAGCTGTGATAAGGACCCAAACTGGCGAAGTTTTATTTATTGTGTCTCGCCCCAAACTTGCAGCTGGGATAGAGTGTGAAAAAAATAAAGATTGGTTCCCGCAAGACATAATGCGGGAATGTGAGAGCAGACAGGTGTAGGCGCTTGACTTTATCAACAATGTTGCAACCTTGTGGCAGGGGCAGAAACACAAAAGACACACACACACACACACACACACACACACACACACACACACACACACACACACACACACACACACACACACACACACACACACACACACACACACACACACACACACACACACACACACACACACACACACACACACACACACACACACACACACACACACACACACACTGAAAACTGGTTCTACAGACCCTAACACCATACATGGGTTAAAAAAAACGTTCTTATTCTTATTTTTCGTCTAAAAAGTAAAATGGTCTTGTTAAGAATCTTTTGCTTAAGAAAAGTATTTTTACTTTGAGAAAATATATCTGACTTTTTCTTATTAAAAAACGCTACCTTATTATGAGCTAGAATGAACCAGTAACAAGTTACAGCATTTGTTTGCATGGAACAGATTTATTTTTTCTTATTTTAAGAAATAAACCATCAAACAACTTCTCAATTTAAGAATCTGATGAATTGACACCAATTTTACGTTTAATATATATGTATTCATTGTCAAGATCTGTCTATTCACTTTTCACATTGGCATTGAGACAACTGTGGTGTGGTATACAAGTAACATGTCATGTAATATATTATGCCAATTCAATAATTGAATTCTTATTGTAAGCTTTATTTGCAAAATTTTAACCTTAATTTAAGATTTACATTCTAAGTTTAAGACAGTCACTAATATATTGTGTCAATTAAAGCCAATGATCCTTATTGTAAACTTTCTTTGCTAATTATAAATGTTAATTTAAGAAATACATTCTTAGTCAATTCAACCAAAACACTAATTTTAAGTTATTATTTCTTAAATAATTCAGGAATCATTGCTTGTAATAAGCAAAATGTGCTTACATTTTTCATTTGTGTCTAGTTTCAAGGCCCATTACGGTCTTTCAGTAGCTAGATTTTCATTCTAGTTTTGAGAATTCTAGCCAAGCAGATGTGGCTCACCCCATTGGCAGATTGTTTTGTTTGATACAGGAACATCTGACTTGATTCAAGAATATTTTGCTTGTTTTTGGAAGGGCTGTTTTTGCAGTGGAATGCTATCTTAGTTTCAACTATAAGCACCACTTTCAGGAGTATTACCAAACATGCAGCAACGTGTCTTTCTGTTGGTCCCCTTAAAGCGGGCTTCCATGAGTCATAACTCACAGTGAAGTACCTCTGCTGGACTTATCCCTCATAAAGGTGTCAGAGTTTACATACCCATTATGTCCAAGCCATTTCCCTGTCAGAGCCTTTCTGCACAGACTGTTGAACCTCCTCCCTGTCATCTGCTCAGTTGCTGTGCACAGTATGTTGTCTGACTTATGTTGTGTTGGTTGGTGCAATTTCATTGTATGCAGTACATTTTCTCTCAACACTTGTACTTCAATGCTTTCCAAAATGTATTGTTAAATTACAGGTTATTGGTTAACATTAAGGTTCAGACATATTCACAGAACTACAAGCAGGAGCTTTTATGAATGGGAGAGTAGCCATATTATACATTGACCTTTTACTCTAAACACAAATTAACCTCCATTCTTTTATATCAAATACACCATAGAGCTAATTGTAAAATCGTTAGGGCAACCACATTTGTTATTACTTTACCATGATGTCTTTTAAAAGGAAAGCTAGTTTTCTTGTCTTTCTTGGCCCAAACATAATGCAGTTCACACTTTACAACCATTGTATTGGCTCCCAATCAGGAATCATTTAAAAAATAAAATGATCAGTAGTTAGTTGTTGGGGAATGTATGTAGTCTCTGAATGAGAATGTAAAATGCTCCTCAACTTTGGAGCAGCTTTTTTCACAATCTGAGAGGAACATGCTGATGACAGTCTGTGTGTAGCTTTGCTTTTAGCAGCTCACTCACCAACGGCCTCCGAGAGTCCATAGACGCGCTGGCCATAGGCGTCTGTCTTGTCCCAGATAAAGGTGTATGATAGATTTGGTTGAGCAGGGAACCATTTCTGGAAAAGGCGACCCACAACAGCCACCATCAGGTGAACCTGGGGAGACAGCAGCAGACACAAAGGTCACCTCGTGGGACTCAGGTCAGGGTTATGCTGGTACGGGCCGGGGTGGTGCTGATTAGCTGACTCGAGCCGTTGAACCTCAGCATTCTGTATTGATTCATTTGTTTGCTTCACGATTTGTAGTGGCTTTGAGGAAATATGATATTATATGATATTACATCACTCGCCTTCATCAGGTTGAAAGGTATTGATGACTGTGTCATGGTGACTTTGAGGACAGGTTTATATCCAGCACCTCTTGAGCTCAGGTAGATCAGGTTCAGATCACTGCCTGGTATTGAGGTTTCTTCTTGTAACACCTGCAGAGGGAAAAACATAGCATTCACATCAGCAGGTAACATTATTTAATGTACTGGATGCACACAGCTATATGTGGTCACTTTAAGTGTTTGCAGTGAGAAAAACCAGCATGAAAGTGTCTGGGGCCTGGCAGCTGTGCATGGTTGGAACCACCATTATTGCATGTCTCTTGAAACCCAAACTTCATGCTCATCACTGCATTTCCTTAGGTTCTCAACAATATACCCACCAAGCGTGAAGGCCATTGGATAAAGCCTTGTCCGGAAAATTGAAAGAAAGACATGCAGACAAAGCCCTTTCACACAGACAGTCCACAACACCGGTGTGAAGCACCTCTGGTAGCAGAGCCAGCTCAGAAGCACGTCAGCCGAGTGGAACCAAAGGAGGCGTGTTGTTTCAAAACCATCAGCATGTAATCCTTTTCTAAACAGAAGTCGACTCGGTTTTGTGTTCCTCCTCCTGTTCCATGTCTGTAAGTTTTTTACAGAACTGCAAGGTGAAAAAATATCACAACAGATCTAAAGGTCTGCGTGAGGGGCTGGAGAGACCGCTCCTTTCCGATAGAGGCCTCTGAATCAGTGCAGTACAAAGTATGTGTAAGATCAGGAAGATATGTTAATGACATACTGTATAATGAAATTTTTAAGCACTGATAGATTATTTGGAAAATCAATACCATAAAGATCCCCCATATATGAAAAAACATTGAAGGTAAACTAAATGATGAGGCACTTCTTATTCTAGCTGCAATTTAAAAGTGCATAGAAGTGTGCAGGGCCAAATAAAAGTAAAATGCGCTTTAAAACTGACAAAGCAGCCTTATTTTGGATCCGCAACAACATCCTTAAGGATACACTATTAACAGTCAGTATATCATCCTCCTTCATTTGTTTCTGTAGGAAAGTCATGGTGCATGACATGATGATCTGCAGGACTATGCTTCTCTACCAGCTTTGTATGATGACACATTCAACAACTGAGTCAAACAACTATATCACTTTCCAATCGTTTTCCAAAGAATTATAAAAAGCATCAAGCAGCAAATGAAAAAAATGTTTTGTCTCAAACATGAGGGGGGGCTTACACATACACACACACACACACACACACACACACACACACACACACACACACACACACACACACACACACACACACACACACACACACACACACACACACACACACACACACACACACACACACACACACACACACACACACACACACACACACACACACACACACACACACACACACACACGTGTGTGAACACAAACTTTTTCCATTCATCTCAGATATTCAGGCACATACACACATGCTTGGCAAATACAAATAATAATGATTTGGTTCAGGGTTGTAAAAATATAAAAACACACAGCGTTCTGTCATATGTTCCACGCCCTCTGCACACGGGTTAATGCGCTGAGACCATAAAGAACCACACACATGTGCTTTTAGGTTTATATAACATTAGAGTGTGTGTGTGTGTGTGTGTGTGTGTGTGTGTGTGTGTGTGTGTGTGTGTGTGTGTGTGTGTGTGTGTGTGTGTGTGTGTGTGTGTGTGTGTGTGTGTGTGTGTGTGTGTGTGTGTGTGTGTGTGTGTGAGTGAGTGAGTGTGTGTGTGTGTTTGTGTGTTCACTGACAGAGACTTCATAAACCTAGCCAAAAAGCATAAACCAATAACATGTACTTTCTATTTATTTGTATTTGATTGGCCCTTCATGTGTGGACTGAAGAACAGCGTCCTCCTCCAGATAAACATTTCATTTCTATAATTCACCCTCATTGCCGTACTCAATAAATGACATAGTCTAAAAGGTTTATTCTAATCACGTTGTATTCTTCATTTAAACATTCTTGAGAGATACAATTTGTGTTAATATATTAACAATACAAACACATATTAAAATAAAAACTGTATAACGTTTATCAAAAATATCTATGCATTGTGTATATTTATGTTGTTAAAAAGTCTTATTTTTTATCTTATAAAAAAGTAAGTTCCTTTTGCCCACTGTCCGTAGTCCATAATCGAGCATAGACAGCAATGTTAGTTGACTTTTATGAATCTTTTGAAAGTAGGAGTAGGTTGGCTCATAATAAGATGACCATTTTATTTACAGTGCCATTTACATTTTGGCAGAATTACATCACTGAAACTATAATGAAATAACTATCAGCAATGTTTTTCTAACTGTCAGAGACTTACTAAGATATTGACGACAAAGACCATTTCATTGACCATTCTGGCAGAGATCTTATTTTTATAAACGTATCAATAAATGGCATTGGGTACATGTCCAGGGACGCAGGTCTTACCTGAGTCTCAGGTATGATGGGGCCATCCTCAGAGGAACATCTGTGAAAGGTGGACAGAGGAGAGGCGACAATGACGGGGCTGGGTCGGATGAAGCCACTCAGGTCACAGCTGGGGATGTCATTCTCCTCCTGATACAGACACACAAAACCTGTTAACACCCGTTACACTGCTTTCAACATTCATTTTACTGTGATTTGAGATGTTAAATGAATTGTAACATTATAGTTGTAATGTTAAATGTGCTAGACCTAATAGATTGTACATCTGTATTTTGGTCTGTTTTAATTGTTAGTGTGATAGACAATAAGACACGTCTTCAGTGCTTATCGATTGTTATATTTGTACATGCCCAGGGACTGCAGATGGAAAATAGACAAAATGTCTCTATGTTGGAATTCAACAGACACTGGAATGGAATGGCTGCCTGTAACGACGAGACGCCGTTACTAGAGCTCACGTGGATATCTGGATATAATCATTGTACTGTGTGGGGTATATTGACGACAACTTCCCTGTTCCCCATGTATGTTGTTGCTGATTGTGTGCACCTGGTGCCCTGTGTTGTCTCCTCCCCCCTCACCTGTGTCTAATTGCTCCCCCCTCACTTGTTTCTTGTTGTGCTGAGGGTCAGTCTGTGTGAGCTGCTGGTGGCCGCAGGCTGGGCACGGGAACCACTTATTGAGGCTGTGTCATTATGTGTGATCATTTAATAAATGCCCACGTCGGGTTATATTTTTGGACGTTCTGCCCCTGCCTCCTTGCTTGGTCGGGCCGCTCAACGGTCAGTCTCACAATTGGTGTCAGAAGTGGGATTCGACCAAGTGAGGAGGTGACAATGACGAGAGGAAAGAAGAGGGACCAAGGAGAGGAACCGCGGCTGGGGGTGTCTAGGCCTGGAACTGACCAGGGGGCCGCGGCTGCTGAGGCAGCAGGAGACGAGAGACAAGGAGGAGAAGCTAACGGACGAGCTAACGGACGAGCTAACGGAGACAAGGAGGAGAAGCTAACGGACGAGCTAACGGACGAGCTAACGGACCCACGAGGAGTCGACAGAACCTGGGTTGGAATAGAGGCAGACCAACGCCTTACAACAGGACAAAACAGCTTCCGGATAAACGGCTTCACTGGCCCCGCTGAAGGTGGCGGAGGAGGCGGCGGTGAAACCGGGTGGCTGACTGGTGGTCCCGAAACCGAGACTGTAAAGACACTGTGCTTCCTGGCGAGAAGGGGGAAGGAAATGTGACAATGTTTGGGGGTGTGTCCATAGCCTCAGGGGAGGGATATATTAGGTCCATAGCCTCAAGGGAGGGATCTAGTGTGTCCATGGCCTCAAGGGAGGGATATATTAGGTCCATAGCCTCAAGGGAGGGATCTAGTGTGTCCGTGGCCTCAAGGGAGGGATATATTAGGTCCATAGCCTCAAGGGAGGGATCTAGTGTGTCCATGGCCTCAAGGGAGGGATATATTAGGTCCATAGCCTCAAGGGAGGGATCTGGTGTGTCCATAGCCTCAGGGGAGGGATCTATTATGTCCGTTGTAGTCCAACACACATCTCACAGGGTGGTCCCTGCAACCCTATGACTTTACTGTCCAGTATCGGGCCGGGAAAGCCAACTTGGTGGCAGACTGTTTATCTCGGGTACATGAGAATTGAGGTACTGTGCGCTTTAGGAGAAGAGGGGGGGAATGTAACGTTGAGACACCGTTACTAGAGCTCAAGTGGACATCTGGATATAATCATTGTACTGTGTGGGGTATATTGACGACAACTTCCCTGTTCCGCATGTATGTTGTTGCTGATTGTGTGCACCTGGTGCCCTGTGTTGTCTCCTCCCCCCTGACCTGTGTCTAATTGCTCCCCCCTCACATGTGTCTTGTTGTGCTGATTGGTGTCTGTGTATTTAAGTGCTGTTTCGTGTAGAGTGAGAGTGGTAGAGTGTTTGTGAGATCCTGGTGGCTGCAGGCTGGGCTCGCGTGAACAGCAGCAGGATTGAGGCTGTGTGAACTTTGTGCACATGATTTTAATAAATGCCCACCCCGGGTTATATTTTTGCCTCTGCCTCCTTGCTTGGTCGGGCCGCTCAACAGTCAGTCTCACACTGCCATACAGATAAAGATTTAACCTGTTAAGCCCCAAGGTCCCCGCCGGCGGGTACTTCTTTTTTTTTTTCACGACACTGTGTCTCAGGGGATCTTAATATTTAAGAACCTATTAATGTGTTATACCAGATTAACGGGAATAGTCTCAGCTAACTGACGATACAAACCATTTTTACCAAAACCAAAACACAAGTCTCATAAGAAGCATCTAAATGACCCCTGAGCGAAAAATGCTAACCTATTACTGCACCGATAATCACTCCTAGCTCCCTTATTACTTATCCTAGGTACACATCCAACACATCGTTTATGATCGCAAGGAGACACATAATCTAACTGTGCCCACCTCAACACTGAAAGATACAAACTCGCTATGTTATCAACAAAAACGTACATCAAAACAAGTGGCGCTAGGTAGCCCACAATGCTAACATGGCTTACCTTCATCTTTGTCTGGTCTAAACTGGTCTTCAATGGCATTAAAACGATAAAAACGATGCTGTAGTTAATCCATAGGTTAATCCAATGTGTCTGTGTCCCCTTTGAAATGTTCTGATAATCCATAAGCAATAAAACAGCTTTTCAGTTGCTTTATATCAGAGCAGGGATATTTCTCCCCTCTGCTGCAAGCTAGAATGAGCAGAGACGTAACATGAGTGTGTGTGGGACGATTTCCCTTGGATTCGATTGGCTCTAACGGTCAGAAAGAGATGTCACATGTCAAAATCGAACAAGGGGGACCAGAGATATGGAAAATCCACCCAAATGGCCCCAGAACCCAGCTTTTTTGCTAAATCGGTCTAAAAAGTTCAAATGTCACTTGTTTTGCATCAATCTTGATACAGGGTACTTATTATATGTTGTACTTTGGATTCCTAAAGCTTTTAGTCTACTAACCCATCATCCAAGGTTAGTTTTCACTATAAGTACAAAATATTCTTTGGATGGACACTATAATTTACAGTTTTTTACCATGTTTAATCTGAATTTTCTTTAAAATAAAAAACATCTATATTGATTCTGACTTTTCTACATCTAACTCACAGGTTTATCATTACTTTGAGAAAAAAGATTATTAATTTAACCCTTTTAGAAGGGAAGATATGGTCATTTGTTCTGGGAATGTCATTTCCGAGCCTGAAACCTGAAAAACAGGCTTGGGGCCTATCAGGAAACACTTTTCGAGTGGTCTCTTAATTTTTTGCAGAGCTGTAGCATCTCTTCTCTTTTTGAGATTACTTTATTTTTATGCATTTTCCTTGTTCAATAAAGGACAACATTTTTGGAAGTTATAACACAGACTGCTGAATGAGTCATCATGTTAATGAAATAATTCTGTCATTAAATATTCAGTGAGTTTATTCCATGAAAATTAAGAAAGAGTCAACAAGCTTCTAAATGCTGTTTGAATAAACCGGAACATTAAAGTATAGTTTGTATCTGCAGTCATTAGTCCACGAGGCCCTGGTGACAGACAACGCTCACCTTCTTCATCACCAGGGTGTCCATCACATAGAAAACGTTCCATGGCACCCACACTGTTCTGTACTGCGTGAGGAATGGAGCGCGCTCAAAACTCAACGTTAGCGAAGCTCCGCCGTTTGCCAGGAGATCAAACCTGAGGCACATCCACAACAAACAGAGAAACAAATACATATTTACCGTAATTAATAGAAACAACAGCTGAAGAATAGGAATCATTCCCTTTGAGCGTGTAATTCCTCCTCACAGTCAACAGGCACTACTAACGTTTCCATTCTTGATTTATTATTATGTTATTATTTTAACAATAAAGACTCAATTTAGAAATGCCACCACTGGGCATTTCAGCGGTGCTTGCATGTTTTAGTTTGACTAAATTGGCAGTGTCGCAGGGATATGAGATATAATGTCTTATTTTCTCTGCTTTCTCAGCAAATTCATGCTTACTTTTTTCACATTGTACACTGGGAAGAGTAAGGTGTACTGATTATTATAGTCAGATTATTATAGTGTTTGACAGTGAGAAAGGGCAATCATTTTAAAACAAACAGCTTTAAATGTTCATTTAGTTTTTACGCTTAAAGGAATCACAATCTGTTATTCAGGTCGGGACTTTACTTCACCTGTGGAACACTGAAACCAGACACAAACTGACCTGCAAATCCATGGGTCAAAAAATATATTGGCATACAGCTGGCTTTTACACTGTTCGAAGGTACATTTGTCTACACATATCTATTTTAAAAACAAAGGAAGTATCAAGTGAAACATTTGTGGAGAAGGGTGCAGATATAAAACAGAAGGCTTTATACATATACTTTATAATAATAAATAATAATAATAATAATAATAATAATAATAATAGATTTAATTTGTTAGCGCTTTTACAGGTGCTCAAAGACGCTTTACAGATAATAGTGAAGAAAAAAAGAAAAGAGAAGAAAGGAGCAACAAATAAATATATAGTTAAAGTTAAAGTCAAATAATACAAAAACAATCACACATGAAAAGCCAGATTGAAGAGGTGAGTTGTTGTGAGTTTTTTGAAGGTGGTGAGGTCGGTGCAGTCTCTGATGGGTTGTGGGAGTGAGTTCCAGAGGGAGGGGGCAGCGAAGGAGAAGGCTCTGTCCCCCCAGGTCCGGTGATTGGTGCGGGTGGGGATGGATAGGAGGTTGGCTTCTGATGAGCGGAGGCAGCGGGAAGGGGTGTGGTGGTGCAGCAGGTCTGTGAGGTAGGGGGGGGCCTGGTTGTTGAGGGCTTTGTAAGTTATGAGGAGGACTTTGAAGTGGATTCTTTGACGGACGGGGAGCCAGTGGAGGTTCTGGAGGATGGGAGTGATGTGGTCTCGGGAGCGGGTGTGGGTGAGGAGGCGGGCAGCAGAGTTCTAAATATGTTGGAGTTTATTGAGGAGGTTGGATGGTATGCCATAGAGGATGCTATTGCAGTAGTCGAGTCGTGAAGTGATGAATGCATGAATCAGGATTTCAGCAGCAGAGGAGGAGAGTGACGGGCGGAGACGGGCAATATTTTTGAGGTGGAAAAAGGCGGTCCTGGTGATGTGATTTATGTGGTGGTTGAATTTGAGCTGACTGTCAAAAATGACTCCGAGGTTGCGGATGTGAGGGGGGGGAGATAGAGTGTGGCTGTCAATGGTGAAGTTGAAATTCTGGATGTCTTTGATACGGGATGGGGGGCCGATGATGATGATGTCTGATTTGGCACTGTTCAGTTGGAGATAGTTTGTTTGCATCCATGCTTTTATTTCTGAGAGACAGTTGGTGAGAGTGGAGTGTGTTGTGGGGGTGATGGTTTTTGTTGAGATATAAAGTTGGATGTCATCGGCGTAGCAGTGAAATTGAAGGTTGTGGCGACAAATTATTTGGCCAAGGGGGAGCATGTAAAGGATGAAGAGGAGGGGGCCAAGCACCGAACCCTGGGGGACGCCTTGGGATAGAGGAGCAGTGGAGGAGGTGCAGTTGTTGATGTTGATAAACTGATGTCTGTCGGTGAGGTAGGATTTCAGCCAGGAGAGTGCAGTGTCAGTGATGTTGAGTGATGATTCGAGGAGGGACAGCAGGATGGCGTGGTTGATGGTGTCGAATGCTGCGGTGAGGTCGAGGAGGATGAGGATGTTCAGGTTGCCGGAGTCAGAGGAGAGGAGGAGGTCGTTTGTGATTTTCAGAAGAGCTGTTTCTGTGCTGTGTTTTGATCGGAAACCGGATTGAAATGGCTCAAAGAGATCATTGGAGCTGAGGTGGGATTTTAGTTGTGAGGCAATGACACGTTCAAGTATTTTTGACAGAAAGGGGAGATTTGAGATGGGCCGGAAGTTGGACATGATGTCAGGTGTGAGTCCAGGTCTTTTGAGAATGGGTGTGAGAGCAGCCAGTTTGAGAGAGGGGGGAACTGATCCAGATCTGAGGGAGGAGTTGATGATGGTGGCGATGAGCTGGGACATGGCAGGGAGGCTCTCTTTAACACATTTGGAGGGCATTGGGTCAAGTGTGCAGGTGGAGTTAATTCCAGTCATGAAGTGGGACAGTTGCATGGGGGTCACAGGGGAGAAGTGGGACAGGGGCTGTGAGGTGAAGGGGGGGGGAGCCAGGAGAGGAGGTGGGGGGTGCTGATGAGGGTGTGAGATTGCTGTAAATGTTGCTGATTTTGGTTTGGAAAAACGAAAGGAAGGAGTTGCACTGTTCGGTAAATAAATACATACATGCCATCCTTGCGTGTCACAGTGTATCCATGTTCAGGATAGTGGACAAACGTGACGTTGACTCCAATCAGAGGTGTTCCATCAGCTGTCAACACCTGACCGCGAATTATCGACACCAGGCTGCAGACACAGGGGGAGAGAGGGTCACTTTATTAGAGCTGCACTCTGCATCCAAACAATCATGTATTATATCTGACCGCAATTCATATAGGAAATGAAGCCATCATGGATAGAAATTACCCTGCCGGAAATCTTTCTTGGGGAAGAAATTCAGTTTGGAAAGACACAGAATGTTATAGAGTCACAGTGACTCTATAGCATCACTGTGACTCTATAAAATCACTGTGACTCTATAGCATCACAGTGACTCTATAACATCACAGTGACTCTATAACATCATTGTGACTCTGTAGCATCACAGTGACTCTATAACATCACTGTGACTCTGTAGCATCACAGTGACTATATAACATCACAGTGACTCTATAACATCACAGTGACTCTATAGCATCACAGTGACTCTATAGCATCACTGTGACTCTATAGCATCACAGTGACTCTATAACATCACTGTGACTCTATAACCTCACTGTGAGTCTATAACATCACAGTGACTCTGTAACATCACTGTGACTCTATAGCATCACTGTGACTCTATAGCATCACAGTGACTCTGTAACATCACTGTGACTCTATAGCATCACTGTGACTCTATAGCATCACTGTGACTCTATAGCATCACTGTGACTCTATAGCATCACAGTGACTCTATAACATCACTGACTCTATAGCATCACAGTGACTCTATAACATCACAGTGACTCTATAACATCACTGTGACTCTATAACATCACTGTGACTCTATAACATCACAGTGACTCTATAACATCACAGTGACTCTATAACATCACTGTGACTCTATAACATCACTGTGACTCTATAACATCACAGTGACTCTGTAGCATCACAGTGACCCTGTAGCATCACAGTGACTCTATAACATCACTGACTCTATAGCATCACAGTGACTCTATAACATCACTGTGACTCTATAACATCACAGTGACTCTATAGCATCACTGTGACTCTATAACATCACTGTGAGTCTATAGCATCACAGTGACCCTGTAGCATCACTGTGACTCTGTAGCATCACTGTGACTCTATAGCATCACTGTGACTCTGTAGCATCACTGTGACTCTGTAGCATCACAGAGACTCTATAACATCAAAGTTACTCTATAACATCACTGTGACTCTATAACATCACAGTGACTCTATAGCATCACTGTGACTCTATAACATCACTGTGACTCTATAGCATCACAGTGACTCTGTAGCATCACTGTGACTCTGTAGCATCACTGTGACTCTATAGCATCACTGTGACTCTATAGCATCACAGTGACTCTATAGCATCACTGTGACTCTGTAGCATCACAGTGACTCTATAGCATCACTGTGACTCTATAGCATCACTGTGACTCTGTAGCAGGGGTATTCAACTAAAATTCAACGAGGTCCAGTTAGAGAAAATCTCCCCATGCAAAGGTCCGGAACATCAAATGTCTAACTTGCTTCATGAATTAGTGTGATATGTATTGAATAGCCTGTAGCTTTATCAACGTCTGCATGTAATCAACAACTGACTGCCAATCGAATAAAAAAGTACAATTCATAAACAACAATATTTATAGTCAATTAACATTGAACTATACAGATATACAGTAAATACTGTGGATATGTGTAATGTTCCTCTCTGGCTGCATTTAAAAATAAAAGAGAAAATAAATAAAATAGCTTTTGAAAATGTGTGCATCTTAAAAGTGCTTGATTTTAGATAAATAAAATAAAGTGTAGCAGCAGCTTGAGTTTCCCTTTTTCTTTGTTAACCGTTTCACATCATGACTTAACAGTTTCAGACGATTATAGAACAATATCAGTCTTTACACATCATAACAATTGAACAGTTTTAAAGTTTCTCTTTCTTTCCGTCTTATATTGCAGTCCCTCACTAACTTTTTTTTAATTTAGTGCGGGAATTGAGCTCGAGCTTGTCCTGCCAGGAGTTTGTAAATCTGGGCTGAAATGGTGTCAAAAAAACTAAATTCACAGCCCATTCATTTGGCCTTTCTTTCATTCTGTGCAAAGAAAAAGCAACCGCTTAATCCAGATATCTTACCATGAATCACGTATGCATGCATATGCACGGTGTGGCATGACCACCAAAACAGAAAGATATGGACACAAGATGTGTGAAAATGTATTTAGTATCCTATCCATGTGAACATGATTTAAGTGGGGGTGGGGGACTTAACCTCCTCTAGAGGGTTCCGGGGGCATGTTCCCCCGGGAAGATTATTTTAATGTAGAAGTTAAAAGTATCAATCTGGTGCACTTTGAGAGCAACATGAAGAGATCTATGGGTTCATCTTTCAACACCCACTTGAAACAACTGTAAGCAGATTTTTCTTTTTGGATATTTTACAAATCACTCACCTTTTAAACTCTATTCTTGTTATTTTTAAAAACTTTTTTGTTCCTTTCATATAGTATTTTATACCTGTTTTTCATTTAGTCTCATTAATAATTATAATGATCATATCAAGGTGTGCCTTAACCTCACTGAGCTGAGGTTATTTGAGCCTCTCAGGAGAGAGCTCTCTTCCACTTGGTTGTAGATAAGCTCTTTAAATTCGTTAGCATAGCTAGCTAACCAGATGCTAAAAACAACAGATCGCTACTGAGCTTACAACTAAAGACATAGCCACCAGTGGCGTTTTCTCCTGGAGGCCAAGGGAAGCCAGGCTTCCCCTGTTTTTTCGGATTGTAGTTATAATTTTAATAAATAAATGAAAGCACTTCGTTTAGTTTCGGAAATTCTTTGTTGTGTGTTGCTGCCGGTGTTACAGTATAAGTTGAGTCATGACAACTGGCGACATTCTATTATTTTCGTCATAGGAATCCGGGGCGTGTACATTGAGGACCCATTGTTGACTTACCAGGAAAGAAACATCGTTTGTCGTTTACGTTCATCTTTTGCTATATCTGCCTCCATAGGATCACTTTGATGCACGTTCAGTACTCGTATGTGAGGTTGTGGGGCAGAGGCCGATATCGTGACGCTTACAGGGAGGTATCGAACATTTCAAAGTAGGTGACTGTGTGGATGCCTGTTCAAAACATTGCAAACTTCAATAAATCATTTAAATTATATATTTGTGTCCGACTTTCATTTGTTCATCGTTCTTAATGTGATGTATAGTAGCTTTGATTGCTGTCCATACCTTCAGACAGCCTAAAAGTAAAACACAAGTTGTTTATTCACAGCCTGAACGCTCATCGAGATGACTGGATCAGTCATGACAACTTGTGATCAGCTCCGATTAAATTGTGATATCAATTCTGTAGCTAACCTCCAGGGATCACGTTTATTTTATGAAATACCTGTATCCCTCTCATCACAACACGACTCTACACTGTGCAGGAAAAACAATTACATACATGAAAATAATCTTGATGCATGGGAATTAAACACACAAACTAACAGATAAATCATCAGAAGAAGGCAGAGAGGAAGTAAATAACAAAAGGAACACGGAAGGCAGACAGAATTGCTTAGACACGGGTGTCACATGAAATTTAAAGGTTCTGGAAAGTTCCTTATACAGATTCCTCATGAGATTTTTCTATCTCATGAAGTCCCTAAGTGACACACACTGAACAGTCTGGGGTCATGGTCCTTGTCATTTGCTTTTGTCTTCCCATAACAAGATGTCCATGTGTCAGGCTAAAACATGTGACAGAACTAGCTAGAAGTTAATATTCAAGCCATTTAAGAATAAAAATGCTTACATGACATGTCATTTGTTAAACATTAAGCTGTCTTCGGCTCTTTTCTGCTGTAACAAATGTAAATTTCCCCTCTGTGGGACGAATAAAGGTATTCTGATTCTGATTACATTTAACCTGTTGTGGAAACATTTCTTGATGAAATTGATATGAAACAAATGCCATAAATATTGCTGTGACACATGGTGTCACATCGGGACTTTAACCCTAAACATTCACAGTAAACCCGGAGTGACATATATGCACAATTAGAAATATGAGTATGATCTGGTCAGTTAATTTAGCTGATTCAATTATATTTAGTTAACATATGCTTTATTCTTCAATTCATAGTATGTTCAAACAAATGCAAACCAAAACATCATCCTTGTTAATTAAGTTATAAATAAGAGTTACTTTACCATTAAAGCCCAGATATTTGATACTAGGGGGGGTTACTTGTCAGAAATGTGTCTATTTAGTCTAAATGACGTTCCCCTTAATTTCCCCAAAAGTAGAAATGGGTCCGGGTTCTTATGGGTTAAACGTATAGGCTTAAAGGCATAATAGAACTACCGTATTATATGTATTCAACTTGTGCCCCGCTGGACTTATTTTTCTGTGGTTTACCGTTACTGTGACATATCAATATAGCCACGGAAGATAGTTTGTGTGTTTAATTCCCATGCATCAAGGTTATTTTCATGTATGTAATTGTTTTTCCTGCACAGTGTAGAGTCTTGTTGTGATGAGAGGGATACAGGTATTTCATAAAATAAACGTGATCCCTGGAGGTTAGCATACAGAATTGATATCACAATTTAATCGGAGCTGATCACAAGTTGTCATGACTGATCCAGTCATCTCGATGAGCGTTCAGGCTGTGAATAAACAACTTGTGTTTTACTTTTAGGCTGTCTGAAGGTATGGACAGCTATCAAAGCTACTATACATCACATTAAGAACGATGAACAAATGAAAGTCGGACACAAATATATAATTTAAATGATTTATTGAAGTTTGCAATGTTTTGAACAGGCATCCACACAGTCACCTACTTTGAAATGTTCGATACCTCCCTGTAAGCGTCACGATATCGGCCTCTGCCCCACAACCTCACATACGAGTACTGAATGTGCAGCAAATGGATCTTAGGAAGGCAGATATAGCAAAAGATGAACGTAAACGACAAACGATGTTTCTTTCTTGGTAAGTCAACAATGGGTCCTCAATGTACACGCCCCGGATTCCGATGAAGAAAATAATAGAATGTCGCCAGTTGTCATGACTCAACTTATACTGTAACACCGGCCCGTCTCTCCCCCATTCTCATTGAGTATTTTACAAAGAGTGAAACAGCGCCCCTCTAGATGTTACGGTGAAACAGTAGATTGCACTCTCTGTTGCGAGAGGAGGCCAGCCGAAATTTGCTTCCCTTGGTGAAAAAAAATGTACGGATTGACCAATCAGATGAGGCTCACGTCATGTCCCTGCCAACCTGTGATTGGTCAGGGCCATGCCAAGGGAAGCCAGAGGCGGCTGGCTTCCCTTGCCTCACAATCCAATCAAATCGCATCAATTTAGTGGTGCAGTGACGCGTCCCAAAAAGCGGAAGTAAGCTGCGCTCGGTTTCCCTCGATAAAATAGCAATGGGATTTCTCCATAGGATTTTGGAAAATAGCTCGAAAAAATTTCAGTGGAAAACGAACCTGTTAGGTAAATGCACGTTTTGTTCAGTCGGATAATATCCACATGTCTACCCTACTTTTATAATTTTCGAATCATAAATCTAATCGATAGAAGATAGATAGCGTCACTGCACCACTCTCACTGCCGTTAGAAAGTAGCAAGCAACTGAAGCAAGTGCAATTATGGAGGGTGGAGATTTGGAGTATTTAATCAAAAATAATTGTACTAAACTTCCGCTGCAGCAGCAGCAACAACAAATACAATCTGATGACAGGCCAATGCCCAAACTGGAGCTGTGTACAGCGAGGAACAAAGGAGCGAACCGGACGTAAAACGTTAAAGGTCTCCTGATTTAGTTTGTGAATGAATGCTTATTAGAGTTTCGGCTGGAGAGTGCGTGCGGACCTGTCGGTTAGATAACAGGCTTGTGTAAGTCCTGCATCTGTATGATACAAATGTGTGTAAAATGATACCGGGCGCTGTAATCACTCATCTGGTTACGTTATTACAATGACCACCACACCCCCCCTACCCCAAAAGAAAGGACGTATTATTGGCTTCCCCTAATTTTTTCCCCACGCCACGCTACTGATAGCCACGCAAACACTGCCGCAGGCTCCTTATGGATTCTGCAATATTTGAAGGGCTGGAGCGGCGTTCCGGTGCTCTCTGTCAGCACTCCTTTCAGACGAGACATATACCACGTGAAGACACGTTACGCTCGTGTTGTGTT
Organism: Notothenia rossii; assembly: GCF_949606895.1. Lineage (NCBI taxonomy): Eukaryota > Metazoa > Chordata > Actinopteri > Perciformes > Nototheniidae > Notothenia > Notothenia rossii. The sequence continues at coordinate 47,417,465 of NC_136912.1, read as the reverse complement.
CAAGGAACCTGTCCTTGGCCAGGAAAAACAGGTACTCGCTTGTTTAATTATGTTTGGGGTCTAGATTTCTTCTTCTTTTTTGAAGTGAGAAGTTGTCCGTCAGTCGGACTGACGGACGGACTCCCCACCCCCAAAACGAAAACTCTTCGGTTCTCCAAGAATTACACTAGTCACCCAAATCAGCGTTAAAAAAGCGGGAGGCGCCGAAAAATCCCCTATTAATGTATTGATTATAGCTCCGGGTCCGTATAGGTCGGCGTCTGGGTCCGGATCCGGACCGCGGTCCGCCTGTTGCTGACCCCTGCTCTATAGCATCACTGTGACTCTATAGCAGGGGTAGCCAACACGGTGCCCGCGGGCACTCAGTCGCCCGCAGGGGCAACGTGAGTCGCCCGCCGGGCATGTTCTAAAAATAGCTCGCCAAGCAAATCCAAAACAAAAAAGGAAATGTAATTAAAATAATCTACTCTATGCATAAACGAAACCTAAATCATAGCGAACTCTATCTACTTACTACAACTCTATATCTATCTAACACCCCTCCTCCCCCACCCCCACAATGAATATCGACCAATCACGTTTTGCTTGATTTGCGGGACCAGCGTTGCAGTCGGGAAGAAAAGCAATGTGGCACCTCCCCTTCTGATTTTCCTTCTGGCAGAATCTACACAACACATCAGCCCCATTGAACAGCCTATCATGCCAGCCTATACAACACATGAGGAGCAGAGTTTTACTATGTGTGTGTTGTAACTTGCATATATATTTATTCCACTTGACGCACACACAGGCATGGCGTAATCTCCACTGGGGACAAGGGGGACATGTCCCCCGCACTTTTCGAAATCCCGTTTGTGTCCTCCCACTTTACAAATATGTTTATTATTATTTTTTAACGCAACCCGTCATCGCCAAGGAGGAGCACACAGCCTCTGTGAGCGAGCGGGAGAGCTAGGGAGAGAGAGAGAGAGAGAGAGAGAGAGAGAGAGAGAGAGAGCTAGGGAGAGCACACTTTTATCTATTTAATATAGATAAAGTAAGAAGTCATTCCAGTGTGTACTATAGGACAGTACAAAAAACAGTTTAAAAGGGGAGTGATCAGTAAAATATGCATAAATAAAAAGAAAGAATGCTAATTAGGTAACATAAGATAAGAATAAACCAGTTTAAATGATTTGTTATTGGTTGTGATAATATTCTAAGTATGAGTGTTGAGAGCTGTATCCATAAATTCATTTTGTACTCAAAGTGCAGCAGATTGGTGCATTTCACTTCAACATTAAAAAAAAAATCTTTTAGAAGATGTGAGATCCCCCCTGGAGGATGTGAGGTCCACCCCCAAATAAAGCAGGTTAAAATTATTAAATTGCATACATTTTCTTTTATTAAAAACTGAAAACGGGTCCCACAAACCCAAACAGCACACAAAGGTTAAAGGTAAGCATATAATATATAAAAATAAAATATATACACTGCAAAAAACAAAAAAAAAGAGGAGTAAAAGTAGCCCCCGACTTGCTTTATTTTTTTTAAAGTAGCCCTCATCCTAAAAAAGGTTGGTGACCCCTGCTCTATAGCATCACTGTGACTCGCATGGCAATTTAAACCCCCTTGTCAGCACATTCTTCAGAAAAATTGTTGACTTTGAGTGGATGTCTGTGTAGACATGTGTTAAGTACTCCCCTCCTTGTTTTCTTTTCTGTCTCCTACGCTCCGCCTCGGCCCAGGTGCACCTGGTCTACCCCTGGCTCCGCCTCTGCCCAGGTGTTCCAAATTCCACTCAGCCGTGTGTATATAGAAGCTGGAGGAGAAGGATGTCTCGCCTATCCTGACACCGGAGACACTGTCCTTAGAATACCTCTGTGCCATTTTGAGCTGTAGGCCATATTTCTGCAGATGTGTTTATGTTTAGTCTGGAGGACCTGGTAGTCCAGTTTTCGCCGCTTTATTTTGTTTCCCATAGGGTTTATATTTTATTTCTGGTTAGGGGGGGGGAGGAGCTCTGGGTCCTACGGCCCGTGGTGTGGCTGGCTCGGGTTCCCTCCTTCTGTTTGTTCCTTTTGGCCAGTCCTCCAGACCTCTTTTTGTTTCCCATTTCGCTTGTCTGAGCAAACGGCTGATTATCAATAAATGCTTGTTACCAAGTACCGGTTATTGCGTGTATTCTTTCATGTTGCGGGTCTCCTCGCACGAGCCACTACCGCGGAGTAGAGGTTGGGGCCGTAACAACATTTCCAAGACTATATCCATTTACTATAATTTTACAGCCAAACATTTTACAGTGTAGCTCTGCCTTTCAATCTGTATCTGTTGCAGACTGCACCCTTATCTTTCTCTCCAATCACATTTCATGAATGTTACATCTGACATCAGAACCATTTTTCAGACAGAGTCAAACAATCAATATATCAAAATAAAACACACATTATTAATGATGCCACTTTAAGGAAAACAGTGTTTGTAGAAGTAATTCAATCCTTTTTTAAAGAAGACATGATTACCTTTTATTGAACGGAGAGTCTCCAGTTATGACGTGAGTGGATTCAGCACCCAGCAGGAAGTGGATGCGCTGGTAGAAAGACCTGGCAGCCTGAGGAAATAAAATAATTAAACCAATGGACTGATGCTGCTTCCTTTAATACCTCACTGGAACCTGTTGCTGTACTTTAAAGTGCTGTGTGTTCGTACAAGGGAATGCCAGTAACATTATGTAACATCACGTCAAGTTTTTTTATTTAATCATTTCATGTTAAGTTCTTTATCAGGTTTATATTACATGTTTAGTTTATAGTCTATGTTTAGATTTAGGTTTATGTTAAGTCATGTCTCATTGTTCACTTTTTAAGTGACAGTCACTCATGTCAGTTATTGCACTTGCTGTTTTCTCTTTCAGAGCCCTTTGCTTCCTGCCATTGAGTGTTTTTCCTCCAGTGAGACCGGCAGCCCTTCCCTTGATTGTTGCAACCTGTGTCCCCTTACCTATTGTATATATTGTCTTCGTCTCCCTTTGTCAAGTCAATAGTCCAGATTATTTAATTATAGGTTTTACGCATTTTGCTCTTGCTACATTTTGCGCTTCTTAGAAGAGAGATGTTCTTGTTGTACTCTGTTTCTTCTTTAAGTATATACTTTTTTAAACTTTGTCCTAAATAGTGCATTTGTGTCCAAGTATTTGTGTCACGTTCTTACTTTCACTTTATTTCTGAATGGAGCTCCTTACCTGCTGAGGAATCAATGAGGACGGTGACTGGCTCAGCACCTCCCCCGGGTCAGGAGACCCTCTGCAGTATAACTGGCTCTGGCAGGAAGGCTGCAGGCAGCAGTCTGGATCCATACAGTCAGTCAAGCCGTCTGAAACACACACACACAAGATTAGATATGACTCACATTTCATATACAGGAGGATACATCAATATTGTTGATAAACTTCATGCACCTTTAATAATATTTTTCATTTCTAATATATACAGTATACACCAAATTCATCTCAAGAATAAAATGTTGATTTAAAGCAAAGGCATACATTCTCCTTTTACATACATATATTTTCACTCTTACATACATACATTCTCCTTTTACATACATACATTTTCACTCTTACATACATACATTATCCTTTTACATACATATATTTTCACTCTTACATACATACATTCTCCTTTTACATACATATATTTTCACTCTTACATACATACATTCTCCTTTTACATACATATATTTTATAATATATGCATGTCTGAAGACAATATATGTATGCAAGAGAAGAATGTATGTATGTATGAAGACAATATATGTATGCAAGAGAAGAATGTATGTATGTATGAAGACAATATATGTATGCAAGAGAAGAATGTATGTATGTGAGAGAGAAAGTATAGTGGAAACGGAAGGAGTATGGTTGAAACGGAAGGCAGGTCATTCTCGCGCTGTGATTGGCTCAGAAGGTCGAGCGGGGCGGGTTCATGTTCAGAACTTTGGATTTCAAATCAAAATAACATGATGGAGGGAGATAAATCGCGCAGATTGCAGCAAGCATTAGGGGTTTTAAGGAACATTTTGTCAACCCCTGAAACTGTCACATCCCTGTCATCGTCCCTTGAGCGGCAGAGGACAGGCTCACAGGCACAGGAGCAGCACGTTACTAATAACGTTTCTCACAGCGCGGTGGAGAGTGAGCTGAGAGAACGTTTCAGACCTGCCAACTCCCAAGTCGCTTCGGCAGGCCAGGCAGATGAAGGAGGACAAACTTGATGATCTTTGAGATACCAAACTCAGCTCCACTTTGGGAAGTGGAACTCGCGACCAAGGAAAAGGTGAGAACAACGTACATTGTAAATTAATACTGGGATACTGGTACTCGTCGGGAGATATCACTTTTAAAGCATGGACAGTAAAAGTAATTGTTAGCAATATAATCATTAATCCAAGTGTTTCCAGATACTCTTCAGTGTACAGTTGAAATGTAGTATATCTGAAAATAATTTTTATGTCTTTCCAAGGATTAGGTTACAGGCTATAGCAGTGAGGACAACATTTGTACGGAAAACACTGGTTCAGCAAGGCAGCTGCGCTCCTCATTTCGACCACGAGATAGACAATCAAATGCATCTTCAGACAGTTTTAACAGTCCAATGACTGCCTCCCCACCAAACTGTACTTCTGCAGTTCAACCTTTTGCCTCATCACTTGGGTGTGGAGCGTCATTCACTCAAACTCCTGCCTTGACCTACCAAAGCAGTATCTCACCCTACCACAGCAGCACATCAGAGAGCAGTTATTCTACTCAACTGCCAGTATGCTCGCTGGAAAGCTACCCTTCCAGCAGTCAGCCTTCTACATCATCATTTGGAGGAACAACTTCTGTTGATCCAGCTCCGGGCAGCACTCCAGCAAGCCATTGTCCTTTGTTACCCTCTACCTCAACACACCACCAATCAGCAATCTATGATAGCTACCTTACAATAATGTCTGCATTGTCTGACGAGTCTTCTGATGAGGAATTGAACCAGGCTATACTAGCAAGCCTGCAGAGTGAAAGGTTAGTACAAAAAAGATCTCGGAGGGCTTGCAAAAACACTGGTCGGTGTACAAAAAGCACATGTCAACACTGTTTTTTTAAATTACTCACTGTCGGAGGGTAGACACAGTTCCGCACTGTAGGTTTAACCATGTGGTATTAAATAATGATAAATTACATCAAGATTTATGACATAATTTATGACATTATGTGCGGATATTTGAATCCCCTGTGCGTTAGAGCTCTATTGTTGTCCAAAAACTATTAAAAACACAGTAAGTCACACCGCTCCACTGAGTGGCAAATTCCTTCATCCCTGGTGAGAGCGACTACTTTAGTTTGTTTAGAAATGGCTCCTCAAGACTTATAACAGCAATAAGATTGTTACTCTCAAGAGAGAGGTTACTTGAATGGCAGATGCCACTGAGCATTCTAAGGAACGCAGTTTAGTTTGCAAGCTTATGCTACATATTACCACCTATTGACTTTCTACTATACTAGTACACTTTGTACGTGACAATTATGTACTGAAGTTGAAAATTGTCAATGATCATGAACAACACACACACATAATGCCACTTGCTCAAAACTAGTGTGTGTGCCCTAACTTTTATTTATCTTGCTAGTTCCAGGATGGCTACGGGATGTTTGGTGCCGGTGAGAGATATTTTGCAAGATCTTGCAACAAAAATAAATCATCAGAAGAAATGCAAGTTCAACATCAACCGATCCACAGTCCTGGATGGAGCCATCAGGGGTTTTAAACGAGGGACATACTGTATGATACATGTCACACTTTTTTCTGTCAGGTTTTCTGATGATATGGGAGTACCTGAAGAGGCTGTGGACTTGGGTGGACCAAGAGGAGAGTTTCTAAGACTTCTAATGGAAGCTTTGCCCAAATCTCCAATGTTTGAGGGAGAAGAAGGCAAACTGAACTTGGCCTTTGACAGTAGTGGTATGTATTGATTGTAATCTCACATGATAAACTCCAGATAACCATTTATTACATGTATGTCACTGTTTTATATGATCTTACAGGCATTTTTCAAGTCTCTATACGCATGCATTGTCAAATATATAATAATTGTAATTTCTTCTAGCCATGAGAGAGGACCGGTACTTTATTGCAAGCAGGGCCATTGCAGTAAGCCTTGTACATGGCGGTTCTCCCGCAGGCTTTCTGTCCCCAACTCTCTTCTCTTGCCTTGTTGATGGCCCAGAATTGGCTAAGCCAGTGTTGGAAAATGTTGCGGATATTGACCTGCACGAAAAAATTAAGAGGGTAATTTATTTTCCTCAGTTTTAGACTATGTTGTGCTGTAAGTGTGTCTCTTTCTACACTAGTAGCTAGTGCAGAGGGGAATATGTTCAAATGTTGGCGCTTTCAAATGTTGTTTTTTGGTATGTATTGGAAGGTCACGGAGGGTAAATCATTGGAAGATCTGCTTGCAACAACAGAACCACTTGAGGAGTATTTGGCCAATGCTGGCTGCCTGAGGCCGCTGCGGAGTTTGGAAGACAAGAATCTGCTTGTAGATGACATCCTGATGTTCCAAGTGATACACAGAGTGCGTGGTCCTTTTGAGAGGTACATTTTTATCCTCAGTTTTTTGCCTCTCCAATAAGGAATTGAAACCCATGAAGATTGCATTGTGTTCAGGGTTTTCTGTCGGCCATTTCTGTTGAAGTGTATGCGGTAATTTCCCGACTAAACCGCACCGTATATAAGCCACATGACAGTATTATGTTACATCATCGTGTCACATAGGCTAAAACTAAATGCCAGGTGGTTGTGGTGCGAGCGCTTCTAGCCATTTAAAAGTTGTTGTACAAAGTAGTTGTGGGCTTGGGTTGTGTGTTAGAGCAAAAATACTGTAAACCCTCCCCGCACGCGTACATACACACATATATTTTTCTCCTGTTTGAACAGCATCTAAGCAAGTCATTTTTCCTTGCCATGACGTTTAAAAAGGACTACATGTGAAGATGTAAAATCTTCTTTAGTTCAAACTTAAGTCGCCAATCAAAACACTTTAAAAAGCAAGTGTGATTTTTACTCAGATTTCGGGATGGACTGAGAACACTTGGTGTGCTGGACAAAATCCAAGCTCACCCGGAGAGTTTTCGCCCCCTTCTATGCTGGTCTCCTACAAACCTCACAGCTGACCTGCTTGACAGCCTCTTCACCATCCGCCTATCAACAGTTGGCAGCAATAGAAGGAGTGCTGAAGAAGTTGTTGTTCCATTCTGGAGAGACTACCTAACAGATGCAGAAGGTTAATGTATAATTGTTTAAAGCGTTTCTTGTATGAACTGAAATATCTCCTCGGTTGTAATTAACAATGCACTGCATCTTGACATTGTATCAGTTAAGTGCAGTGTTTTTTTTGTTTGTTTGTGTTCTTTCTAATTTCCGATGTATTGACTTTTCTCTAGATCAAGAGGGAACACAGAAGCTGAGGACAATTCTTGCCTTTGCCACTGGAGCCAATACTGTTCCACCAATTGGCTTTGATCCACCACCTTCAATTGAATTTCTTCACCAAAATTATGACTCAGGAACCACTTCTAAACTTCCCATTGCGAACACCTGCATCAACTGTTTGAAGTTGCCACTGCTAAGCTCCTACATAGACTTCCAGGAAAATATGGACTTTGCACTGGGAAATACCCAGGGTTCCGGCATAGCTTAATTCATGGGCAGGCCTCCATCTCAGTATTCTGTTTAAAGGTCAAGTTCACACTCAAATAAATATATTTTAGTTCAAAAAATCCCAAACAGTTATTGACACGTTTTTATTGTGGATATCATTCCACAGTGTTTTGCTGGGAACATCTTTTAAAGTACAGTTCAGATTTTGAGAAAGTTCAATAAAGGCAAATTCAACTTTATTGAGTAAACTTCAATTGGCTTTGGAACTTGGCTCTGTATTTTTAGCCAGGATTAGGTTGCCAGTCATTTTGCAATCAAAATTTTAAAAAGAAAAAGGTTTTATAAAGATGTACAATTGTTAGGTTACTGTTTAGGTTCATGGTTGCAGTTTTCTTCCAATTAATGGATCCTTGCTGTGTATAGGATGTTAAGATCTTTATGTGCATTAGTGGCCTCAAACCTCCATGTTTAACATTTCCAGCCATATGTCTTGCTTTAAATGTTCAAATAAATTGTTACCAAAAGTAGTGAAACACGTGTGAATTGAAACCACATTTTATTAAAGCTTTTGGCTCTGGAGAACTTAATAAATTGACTGAAGTATTAATTATTTTAACATTTGATGTCCTTTGTCAAATACAATGATACAGCATCAGTGGAATATGTGAGAAGTCAGTAGGAGCACAAGAAGCAACACAAAATCAGCACACCATAGAACAGAAGAGGACAAAAGCTGAACTTTTTTTCCCATTACTCCACTGAAATAAACGCTTTTTCTTTTTAAGCAGTGTATGTTAATACTGACAATATGTTTAAGTGTCTGTGAAATAGATTGTCGGTGTGTTTTGCTTTGCTTTACACTACTAAAGGCCGTACATATCCTGTGTGGACCTTTTCTATTGATGTGAATGTGCTCTTAAATAGGCCTATCTGTTGAGGTTTTTTTTTTTTCTTTTTGGTACGCCATTTGGTTCTATGATTTTAGGTATGCCTCTCTTCAAGAAAATACACAAGGTTGCAAAACAAATATATACCATGATTCCCATCATCTTCAAATGAATCAAAAGTCTGCTGAAGTGTATCCATTGTTGGGTCACTGATGGTAAGGTTAATAGATGGAACAACAACAACATTGTTAGTCTGTAACTCTGGGAGTGGTCTGTTGTCATCAACACCAAAGCCACTGTCTATATCATAAATACCATTCATACTTGGGTTATGCGTTCCTGCATTGTTGACTATGCCTCTTTGCCACAGCTGAAGAGGAGTTTGCCCCCGTTCTGTTGAAAGACCATGGTTATTCCACTGGTTCTGAAACTCAGTGGCAGCCCTTTGAACCCGTGGCAAATAAATATAGTGAAGACAAAATATATGGAGCTCATTAAGTGAATCTAATACACCGTGCTCCTCCATAAAGTTGAAAAGATTAACAAAATGAAATGAGACTACTCGATTTACCTCTGCCCATAATCTCGCAATTCTTTGGTTGTGCACTGACCTGCCAGTAATTACACTATGTCTGTTTAATCCTCTTCTGTAAAGCATGAAACGGGCAACACCTGGGTTTTCCAGTCCATGATCACATCTCACCCTGGACGGTAGTCCAAAGTTCTGAACACCGTCAATGAATAGTGACATCACACTAGAGGCTCTGTTGTTGTCAAGACAACCAAGGTATATGATGGTTCGACTGAAACCATCAACACAGCCGTGGAACACCATTCTCCATCTCACAAGCTTGTGGTTTCCATCTATGTGCCTAAAAGAAATTAAAATCAGAGTAAATCATGAGTGGGAAAACTATAACTAGGCCAAGGTTAGATATGCATAAATAATTTAAAACTAAGAGAAACAATTCTTAATAATGACCTCTTGTGCTTTTGATGCTTAGTCCATTTTGCTGTACACTCAAAGCTGTGAATGCAGGACTTATACTTGTAATCAAGGGTTTACTTTTTAAATTTACTTTCACTCAAATAAAGGATATAAGTACTTAAGGATTGTAAGAAACTGACAACTGAGTTTGTGCTACTTGATTCAACCAAAGTTGTTCTATTGGGAATTTACTCACCATAATTGATTGGGGGTTGGAACACTGTCAATTCGTCGACGTATTGCATGGCGTCTTCTGAACGACCGTCCAATGGGGTCAACTTCTTGCAGACTCTGTCTAACACGCCACCTTTGAATGTGCAACCCACTTGATCTCAAGCTCCCATGCACATATCGTTCACCTGCATTTGTGGTGCGCTGAAGAATTTCACCAACAACTCTGTTCAAGTTGTCATTGGATAGTGTTGCATATGTCAGTGGCTGAACGCCAAGCTGCTGTCTATGCCTGTAGAGATTCCGACAGCTTACCCACTAAGCATGTTGCAATGCTTTGCCAGTTCATTCCAAGGGATACCAAATGAGATATTTGCTCTCCTGAAATGCTGTATCGAGGTCTGCCTTGATGTCTAGTCATGACAGGTGGAGGCAACAGTGCTAAACTAGTCTCAGACCTGGTTATTTGTCTGGTTTCATAAGCTAATATAATAAGGATATATAATAAGGATAGACCAGCTATCCAGGCCAGTCTGTATAGATTTTCCAAGGGGTACAAATGCTGCTGCTGGAGTAGGCCTACTGACTGGAAGTAGAGCTGATATCATGTCTACCATCCTCTTAAAATACTCTGTCCAACAATATCAGTCTCATGAAGAAAGGTGTTTTAACGCTTATTCAAAATAGCAGAGATTAGAGAAACTTGTTCTCAGGAGGGGACATTGACAGAGGATTACTCAAAAAGTACACAGTACTTCATAGTATTTGTAGGAGTAGTTTCACTAGTCCAATAGTGTCAATCTCACGAAGAACTAATGACAAAAAAAAAAATCAGTTTTTCCCTCATCAAACTTAGCAGAAGTGGCTTGATTTTGTTCTCAGGAGCGCGGGGACTTTGACAGAGGATTTCAACAACAACGAAAAACACACTAGAAGTAGGCTACTTCATTGTGGTAGTAGGTGTAAGACTACTGAGTCCAGCAGTATCAATATCATTAAGAACTAATGGTAAAATTGTCTTTGTATCACTCATCAAAGATAGCAGAAAACATGCATTATGTAGGCTACTAGAGGACTTTGACAGAGTATTTCTCACAAAGTACACAGTAAAAGTACTTCAATGTATTGTTAGTAGCAGTCAAACTAGTACCGAGTCCAACAGTGTCAGTTTTATTAAGAACTTGTGGTAAAAAATATTTGTAAAAAGAAAATGAAGAGCTACTGATTTGAAAAAACGAGAGACGGCTCTCTGTATAGTTTAAATCTCCTAACAATGTTGTCCATTTATTCTTCTCCCCTCGAGTCCAACAGTGTCAGTTTAATTAAGAACTTTCAGTCAAAAATATTTGTAAAATATGAAGAGCAGCTGATTTGAAAAGACAAACGCGAGAGACGGCTGAGTGACCGCAGTGCAGAATCGCTGTATAGTTTAAATCTCTTAACAATGTTGTCCATTTTAGACACGGGCTTATTATATATCCATTCTCTGGGCTCAATATGGGTCTTGGCCGTTTTCGTTGTGATCGCTAAATTCACCTTGTTTCCCCTTGTTTATAATATTATCAACGTTGCAAGCAAACGAGTGCTTTTGTTTTGAAATCACTTCAGCGAGTTTCGCCCCCCCCTCGCTACAATGACCATTAGACCATTTAGTAAGGTAATAAACCAAAAGCAAAAACGCCTTGCAGACACTCTTCCGTTTACTTGTTTAATAAAGAACAACAAATGGTCCGTAGATACCATGGTAGATACACGGAGTCATCTAACCCTAACACTCTCCCTCCATCATGTTGATTTGAATCAGAAGTTCTGAACATGAGCCCGCCCCGCTCGACCTTCTGAGCCAATCACAGCGCGAGAATGACCTGCCTTCCGTTTCAACCATACTCCTTCCGTTTCCACTATACTTTCTCTCTCATATACATACATTCTTCTCTTGCATACATATATTGTCTTCATACATACATACATTCTTCTCTTGCATACATATATTGTCTTCAGACATGCATATAGTATAACATATATGTATGTAAAAGGAGAATGTATGTATGTAAGAGTGAAAATATATGTATGTAAAAGGAGAATGTATGTATGTAAGAGTGAAAATGTATGTATGTAAAAGGAGAATGTTTGTATATAAGAGAAGAATGTATGTACTGTATGTGAGAGTGAAAATGTATGTATGTAAAAGGAGAATGTATGTATGTACTGTAAGAGTGAAAATATATGTATGTAAAAGGAGAATGTATGTATGTAAGAGTGAAAATGTATGTATGTAAAAGGAGAATGTTTGTATGTAAGAGAAGAATGTATGTATGTGAGAGTGAAAATGTATGTATGTAAAAGGAGAATGTATGTATGTACTGTAAGAGTGAAAATATATGTATGTAAAAGGAGAATGAGCGTTCTTTCAGTCCCAACGTTCTGAAGGGTCACACACACGCACGCACGCACACACGCACGCACGCACGCACGCACGCACGCATGCACGGACGCACGCACGCACGCACGCACGCACGCACACACACACACACACACACACACACACACACACACACACAAATACACACACACACACACTCCTGTGTCTCAAGTCTATGCTTCATGTGGTGAAACTGCAGATAGCTGGTGTTTGGTGGGTGTTTGGTGCTGTCTATAAAGAGGTTTTACTTTGACTATTTCCATGGAATGTTTTGAATTCAGAGGTTTTCCTCCAGAATATATGAGAGCGTGAGTATTATTGTTGTTACTTGTTTGAAACTTTGCTGCTTCAGAGCTTCCTTTTCTCTACAGCTTCTATTTAAAGCATTGCAGGAGCCTTTGAACACTGGAGCTCGTTTACTACACTTGAAAGGGCTGCTCCTGATTGGTGTTCAGCCTTTCCACTGCCACATCAAGGTTCACACTAACGTTGTGCATTGCTGAGGAGCAGCAGTGTGTGTGTGTATACAGTGTGTGCACAGTGCGTTAACACCCTCTGCAGGTTCGCTCCCAGCAGTGACCTGCCCTCAGCAGGAGGCAGCAGATGAGCCAGCCCATCATTAAGATGCATTATTTTCACTTCTTTTAGATAGTCAACGGTAAAGCTCCTTTTATAGTGGATTGTTAAGGGGGAGCAAATCAGTTTTTTTGTTGAATAAATTGGACGATGATCAATAAGGTTTTGTTCAGGCAGGGAGTAGCTCAGTAAGTAGGGGCGTGGCTTGGGAAGCACATGGTCAGGAATGGTCACAGGCTCAAGTCTCTCTACAGACCAACAAAATGAAATGTAGCTGTAAAGGATCCAGTTCACCTCCTGGGCAGTGCCGATGTGTCCTTGAGCAAAGCACCGAAACCCCAACAGCTTTTTCTCTGACATGACTCCATCAATGCATGTTTGTGCATGTGTGTATTTCTGGCCTATGTCTATAAGTACATTTCATTCTTTTGCCTTTTTTATTATTTATTTTTTAAGGGCCGGCATGACATTGTTGGTTAGGATGCATTGAATCCACACTGGCTCTGTATTTAAAGGAATAGCGCTTCAAAAGGATTTTGCATCTGATGTTCCTTATTATTTACCCAAAATAAGATGACATCAGCGTACAGGTTAGGTAGGTCCTCTTTTGCTTACTAGCACATCTATCAGACTTAACCATACATATGCTAATTTGGTCATTTATATTTTGCTGTCTTACTTTGACTCCAGTGAGAGGATGGGTTCAGTTGGTGCTGCAGGTGGCTTATTATTTTTGTTCGTATGTCACTACATATCTGCAGGGGGGGGGCACATTAAATCGTGGGCGATTGCACAATGGTGGGACAGTAAAGAAAGTTCTTGCGACATCCAGATTTTTGTTGTCTTTGTTTTTACCCCATGTCAGACCATCAATCACACAACACATACCTCCTTCGTTGTCCTTGCCATCCGTACAGAGTGTTTCCATGGCTACGTGACACCCGGCCCCTCTCCACCCTGATTGGCAGATGCAGTGCCATCCACTGGCCTCCAGAGTGCAGCGTCCGTTGTTGTTGCAGAGGCCGGGACACCCCTCTGAGCGGGGGCAAACACACAGTTAGAGAAGTTAGAGTGGAGGGGGGAGGAGGTTGCTGGCCATCAGGTTCCAACTAGGCTTCAACCAATATCAAAGGCATGTGTTGATGATGGTATTGTACTGAAAGATGAGCTTTAACAATGTGTTTTATATTTTCACTGCAGAAATGCATCATCATCTGAGCCTCTGAAACAGCACTGAGACCATCACAGGACGAGTAAGAAACTCAGCATTAAAAGTATAGACTGTTCATTTCTTTGTAAGTGGGCTAACTTACTAAATCTGCAAGTGATCAAACATTTATTTCCTCCACTGTATTTCCCCCAAAAGGTACACATTTTAATATCTTAAGTAGGGTTAATGTGTCTCACATTTTGGTTAAAATAAACAATTTTCTACAATGTAGTGTAAGCGACCCAGCAGCTGCAGGTACTGCTGTGCAATGGAAGTGTTTCAAAAGTCCTTGAATTGCAAAAATATGGTTAGGATCACGTATGAGACGTTAGCTGTTACATTGCCTCATATATATGCCGTTAAAACTCTGCCATATATACCTGGCTGCTAAATCCTAAGAACTGTTAAAGGATGTGTATTTTGATAATTATGTAACCTTTTATTTCTTTATTATATTTGTTATTCCATCATAACTTATTACTTTTTAATGCATGTAACATATGTAACATTAAGCTGTCTGTGGCTCTTTCTTCTGCTGTAACTACGTAAATGTCCCCTCTGTGGGACTAGTAAAGGTATTCTGATTCTGAAGTCTCACTGATAACAACTAAAGCATATCTGTTCTATAGACACACGTGTCACAAACAACTGAGTTTAATATTGTGGCAGAACATCAACATTTACAGATGCTGCAATTGTAAAGTCAATGGAAAAATTCCATAATTAGACACAATTTGTTATTTTTTGAATAATTCACATAATTCCTGGAGCGTTATGTATCTCATAAACGTACAGAAAATATGGAAAAAGCAGAGAGGAATAATGAGAATAACTAAAGGATCTGAGCTGAACACACACTGCCTCACACACAGTCGGTGTGTCCGCTGTTGGCCATTTCACAGCTAAAATCTGTGGAGTTGGTACAGTGGCTGTTTGTGGCCAATCAACACAAGCTGTTCAGCAGTCAATTCTCGCAAATTGTTTGTAGCCTTTATTTATCAAATGATGCAAGGCTTTCTGTCTGAACACATGTTGAGAGACATCTGGACGTAAATGCTTAACATGTCAGTCTTCATTTTTGTGCAAATGTCTAACTTCTATTGGAGAAGTCTAACTCTTCGGAACAGCTTCATTTCATTATCATAAATATAACCATCATGTCTACCGGTACTTGTTTTTTTGGTAATTTGTGGAGATGTTGCACTGGGAGTTTATTGGGCTTTCTTCAAGAATCATGAACGTCTGTGCCAACTAAACAGCACAATTGATTTTGTAAGTGGTGTGTGAGTGTGTGTTAAGATTAGAGTTAATTTGGAAATAATCAAGCTTATCTCAGCTGTTGACGAAAAATGTAATCTGTAGTCACCTGAACAACTTTTCGGATAATACCTCAGTTTACATTATTATAAGAGATGTATTACCCCATGTAAAGGTCTGCATGCTGTTTCAGAAGCTTTCCCACCTCAAAAGACGAAACAAGGAAAAACTCAATCCTTGTCTTTTGGCATGAGTTTTTATTTGTATCCAAACAGAATGCTAGCTCCAGTCCAAATACACCACCACCACCAAATATTAGTTAAATCCTGATGTGTAAAGGTGTTTTGGCCCTGTGTGATAAAACGTTCTCCAACAGATGAATTGACAGACTGAAAGACAGATTGATAAACAAATAAGACAGATCCACACATTGACCCACATGTGAGACACAGACTGACAGACAGACAGAGTCAGCCCTCGGTGAAATGCACGTTGTAGTTTCACATGAACCGCTAAGAGCGCCTACAGCCAAAATGGTTACTGTGTCCTGCTTGGCTTCAATCAGAAATCAATTCAAAATCATTTTTTCCCTCTGTAAACAAAGAAATGTGTTATTGTTGCATAATATGGGAATGAAAAACAGGGTAAACAAACAAAGAAGACGCTGAAGTTGAAAGCAGAACCTTCTGAAAATGGTATCAATTTTAAAGATGTCCGTCCAAGTGAAGTCAAACCATGATCTAAGGAGAATATAACAACCAGCTCGCTGACAATGATCCCAGCTTCTTTGAACCCTCCTGTCGTCTTCGTTTCTCCCCATTACTTTGGTATGCCTGGTCAGATTTGATTTTAGATTTGAGGTCTGTTTTAACTGCTCTTACGTTAACAAATAAACCCTTAATCATCACCCAAAAAAAATCTACATTTTATCGATATGTGTGTGTACTATCTGATGGATGAACATATTCTAGGGTTACCCATTCATTTCATATGGAGGTCATTTTTGACAGGGAACACTATAGGCGTTACAAAGTTGACTAAACTACTCAAAATGAAATGAAAGTGGTGATCAGTATTTTTTATGTTCAAAGGTCTACTGTGGAGGATAGCATGAGACCTTGAAGAGATCAAATGTAAAACACAATATTTATGATTAATGAAAGTAGTTAATCGGTCAGATTTGACCCAACACGACAGGAGGGTTAAAAAGGAAGCCCTTTCTGTTTCAGAAATATGGATTCCTTTAATCTTGTTCAATTAATCCGAAACATACTAAACAGACCACAGGTTAAAATCCATGTGAAAACACAACAGGGAGACAGATGCACAGGTACAGAGCACAGAAAGTATAGGGAGGACTGCATGCCTCCCAACACTATACTTTATGCCTGTGAGGCCGGCACTCTGATAAAAGAACGGTGAGTGTCGGGACCAAGCAAAGCCCAGCTGGAGAGACAGGACGAGGCATGGAGGGAGAGATGGAGGGGAGGTGGAAAGGAGGGGGAAAGATGACAAATAAGATGGAGACAGGAAGGTGGGGATAGACAGAGGAACAGCAGCTGGTTTACTTCACACAAACATTCATATCAGGCTGGATGCAAGACAACAGGGTTCACACTTCAGCTTTGTGTCTGCTTGTTTGTGTGCGTGCGAGCATTTCCATTTTGTTGAGTATGTTGCGTGTATCTTCATCTGTATGTCTGCGCTTTGTGTGTTCAAATCAGTGACAGGAACAAAATGATGTGGCAGAAAACCAAGAAGATAATACAAAACACTGAGCATTTAAATACAGAAATACAGCAAAAATCAAATGGAATGGAATAAATCAGAATCAAAGGAAGCTTGAGTTGACAAAGCAGAGTGTGAGGTGGTTGTACTTTGGGACAGTGAGGCCTTTATTAAATCTTTGGCATGATTTACCTTTATATCCTGAGAATAGGAGAGGGCACGAGGAAGAGAGGGAGGAAAATTAGGGAAAAAAGTAAATCGAAACAAAAGCAGCAATGCCAAATATACTCTCTGTGATGGACCGATGGAAATGGCAGCCAAAGGAAGAGGAGAGGAAAAAGAGCTGAGATCTGGGGGGGGGGGAATAACACAGAGACACAGCAGCAGAACCTCCACACAGTAAACATTATCACTCCATGTACACCTGTCTTCATTGACTTTTAAATCACAGAATAGGTTAAGGTACAAAGGGCAGCTTAAAGAAATAAAATAAAATCAAAATTAATAGAGCTTGTGATGTTACACCATTCACAAAATCATTTGTTTTTTTTGTAGCCTTTATTTAACCAGGTGAAATCCCATTGAGCCCAACTTCTTCTTTTCTTGACCACAATTTCAACAATCTCAAAAGGACGATTAGCGGTGCAAACATGGATATTTGAACCACTAGAAATGAACCTATTTTGGGCTTTTGTCAAATCTTTAAATCTAAATGATGTGTCAGGTGATACAGTATTGAAATAGTATCATGTCTTCTTTATCCTGAACAGTTGACAAAGCTAGGCTTAGAAAAGTCCTTTGCAAAGTAGTGACATTTATCTCAGTAATGCTATCAACATGTAAAGCACTTATGAGCAGGATGCATTGCAATAAAGAAGGTCAATTATGAAGATATCCTTTTGGAATCTAGCCCAAACCTTGACTAGCTTATAGAACTGGAACTGTATGAATCCAGAACATGAGGTGAAAGAAGAAAACATGAGTTTATTTCCCAATAATACTGTGCCTCTGAGCAAGCATTTTATCGTGAATATACAAAAAGCTTCAAATCAGCTTTAATACTGTCAAAGTGCATAACCATTTTTTTGCAATTGTGTAAATACTTTCAATTACTAAAATGTCCTATAAAAAACACATATGACTGACATCTTTAGTACAAAAGCCGACTGTTTGAGTCGGATGATGGTTTTAAATCCATTCACACACATGTCACAGTACGCCTGTGTGCAGCGACAGAAGCAGCTTACAGGAGAACTAAGCCTGAGGCACGTCTGCATCAGAAACCTCTATATTATATTTCTCTGCTTGTTCTCAGCTTGTCTTTAAAAGTAAGATTATGTGTTGACTATCCAAAGCCGCTAAGAATGTCCACTATTCAAATGTCAAACCCACGGAATATGCAAGGGGATAAGTAAATTATCTTTGGTACCGGTTCTGTTAAGTTTCATCAAGCAACATACTAGAAACTGGATCACTGCCCTGTTATATGATTTGATTTGAATTTAACAGTGGAGGTCAGCATTCCTCATTTCGAGACTCCGTCCAATCTTGACCTATATTTCTTTCACATTTTTGAGCTTAAGATGAATTTAGTGCTAATATAGTTAGGTTTATAAAAAGATTTAACAGGCAGAACTAAGCATTCAAGTTGATGACAAAACAGTGTTGATTCAGTCTAGAAGGATAAACCCATGAGATGTATCACCTCGTTTACAAGGCATCCCAGCATTTCAAAAGGTGAAGCTTCTTGGGAGGTACGTACGTACCAAAATAAACAAGTAAAACAAATGTATTTTCCAGGTCTAATGTTTTTTTATCTGAAACATCAACAAGTCAATATTCAAATCATGAAATATTCAAAGCGACAGTAATAGTGCATGTTATCTGGCCAAATGAAAGAGAGAATGGGAGGAAAATAAACAGACTTGGGATCTCCAAAGTGAAAAAAAGAACCTTTGAAGCAGCCACAGCTCCACAGAACATAAAGAAATGCAAAGGAAGAAAGGATGAAAAAGAAAGCGCATGATGAGGAGGAGAAGAGAAAAGAGCACAGTACCTTTCACTCTAATGTCCGGGTTGTGAGCTTTAAGGGAGGAGGGAAAAGAAGAACAGATGGATAGAAAAATAGCGTTTAGTCCAGAAAAATAGGCAGGAGTAGAGTTCAGTAACAGCGCCAGTGATCATCTGATCACAATGAGTGAAGAGCAGAGAGAGGTAGAAATGTTAACAACAAGACCAGAGAAATAAAGACAGATAAAGAGGTTCTGATGTATTCCTCTGAGAGCACTCATAAGTGCTAGAATGATATAGTCTAAAAGCACATGTTGAAATAGAAAGAAATAATTCTACAGTTAGGTCTCCGTAACTAGATGTAAATGTGATGGTAGAGAGGACAGTCTGTCCAATGCAGAGCTGCTGGACCAGCAGAGGATTTCCCCTCATCGCACTGTTGTTATGCTCTAAGTGTGTGTGTGCCGTGTGTGTGTGTGTCTAAATAACCCAAACCAATTTGCAACTCTTTCCCAGAAATACTTCAGCTGATTTGGTGGTCAGCTTGCCTTGGCCCCAATATCATGATTCAATGTTTGACTGTTACATCCCAGCAGGAAGGGGGTTTTCAAGTTGCCATGGTTACTCACTTAAAATGACAATCCTTTTTACAGTACTGTTGCTACAACGCACCTTCTATCAACCCTGAGAACCAGCTCTTCTTGACTGATTTACTTTTAAAGTAAAGATGTTATCGTTCATTCTAAAGCACCACCTTTATTCTCTCTGGAAAAAATATCTTCTTATGACATCATTTATGTCCGTAATAGTGTCCTCAAAGCTCTTAATCTCGCTTGTCTGTCAGCTGGTTGTTTTGAATTCAAAGCAAAAACATTACTGTTTGGGTTCAGAACACTGCTCTCATAAACTTTTTTTCAAGCAGCAGCCGGCAGCTGTCTTAGTGAAAAGGCTCTGATGGTACATGACCAGCCCAGCAGCAAACAGCAGTCACTGCATTAAGCAGATCAAAATATCCTGGCTGAGGAGCTGGGAGCTAAGAGGATAGTGAGTTTGAGACTAACCTTTCATTGTAAGGTTGTATTAATATAAATTTTGAAGCAACAGTTACAGGCACTCATAACCAGTGGCGAGTTGTCAGGGCACTAAGATATTCTAAAAAATAATATTTGAAAACATAAAAAAAAAAAAACATAATTTTTTTTGTGATATTTTTCATTAGTTTTACCAAAATAACTTGATTTAATTGTATTTAAAATAAAATGTCCAAATAAATAAGTCCTTCGAATCTCCCTGTTCAGTTTCTGTTTGAATGTGAACGGTTAAATGAAAGAAGCTCGTCTCTGCGAGTTATGTGAGGACAGGAAATGATTGGTGGTCCTGCTGTAAATTCACTGAGGGCTCAGCTTATAGAGCTGAATGAAATCCAGACTGAAAACTCATCTCTTTCGACTCCACTTCGAGCGATAGAACTATTAACAAAAAAAGTATACACTAATAAAGGAGTGGCTTATCTAAAGCCAGTTGAGTAGCACTTGAAATGTTTTAGCTCTATGAAACCTGATGTACTTATATGATTCTGTTTTCTTCAAGTTTGTATTTTGTTGGTCGAACACACTTATTGTGAGTCGCTTTGGAAAAAAAGCGTCAGCTAAATGCAATGTAATGTAATGTAATGTAGAGTGGCGAAGTCTCTCCCGTTCCGGGGGACCTCCATGGGACCTTATTTCGGGAAAGATTATCTTTCGATCCCGTTTGAATTGTGCCATGAATTACACATATGATGTTTGTCAATTTAAAAGATAATTTTGCAAGTCAAAAAAAAAAAGTTTCGTAAAACTGTAAAGTAACACATTTGTTTGTGTGAAACGCTGAATGAACTACATCTCCGGTCTCGCAGAACAACACACATTACCAGCATGGCCGTCACTACCAGTGTTGGGTGTAACGCGTTACAAAAGTAACGGAGTTACAGTAATATATTACTCTTTGCTGTAACGAAGTAATGTAACGCATTACTAATGAAATGTGGGTAATGTATTACCCGTTACAATTCTCAGTAACGCACTTACAACACATTTTAACCCAAAATGAAATGGTGTTTTGTTTTTTAAGAATATACTAACATAGCGAGACATTCCGACACCCGAGACAAATTGTGCGGGTAGATTAGTAAACCTGGTGTTTACCCTTCAGGCTTCGCGTCGGGATCTTTGGGGCAGTTGAATGTTATGCAACCATTCAAAAAATTGAAGGGAGCCAAAAATACAAACAACAAATTGTGTCAGGTGGTAACTAAAAAGTAGTGTAACTCATTACATTTCAGAGACAGTAATATTGTAATGTAACTTATTACTTTCAAAAGACATTAATAAGTCATATGTAATATATTACATTTTGGAAGTAACTTGCCCAACACTGGTCACTAATGAAGCTTAGCGCAAGTTCAAGCAGGAAGACCAAGCTCTTCATTCATATTCCACGTCACTTCTTTACCCTTTCCTCCCTCATTAAGTGATCGGGGGCGTCACTCCCCAGCTAACCAATCACTCCTCTCTCCATTCTCACAAGCCTATCGTTGCACACGCTAATCCCTTTATATCTGCTCTTCCCTCTTGTCAGCTGTCATTTCAGGTGACATTACGCAACCTTCCTTCACCCCTTCCACCTCCCGTCTCCTACAGGACCAAGCTAATCCTTCTCCCTTCAGACCGGTCCCACCTACTTATCACCACCACCAGTGTCTAGACCCCGGGGTGTTTGTCCGGAGCGGTTCTTCCCCTCCTGAATGATAATCCTGCAAACCGGGGCCTAATCACCAAACATCATTCCATTCTCCTGTCTCAATTCTGGCAATCATTATTTCATTTGTATGACGTGTCCCAGTAATAAATATGTATTCCATACATCAACGTCTCTACTGAACTGTCTTGTCAACAAAAGTATTGTCGACCCTCACTATCACCACAATGAAACACGTCCAGAAGTAGCGCGAAGTAGAAAAGATTGCAGATGCTAATGTAGCGTTAGCATTTCTCCCCCGGGCTTAAATTGTGTATTATAGAATGATCACACCGGTGACAGGACTCTTCAAACGGTTCACGAAATATGACTACTACTAAAAGGACAAGGCTGTAATGCTAACTAACATGCTAGATACTAGCTAGGTAGCTAACTTGATCCAGCCACTCCTGGTCCTTTCATCAGACGGGAAGCGAAAGAACGAGCAAGACCCATTGCTGGTATGATAATAACCTGGTACTAAGCACACAGGCATCTTGTTAAAGTATCTTATCTTAGCCAGCGTCATATAGATAGATTCTATCTATCTGGCGCTGATCTTAGCTATCTCTTAGTTTATACATGCCAACCTTTCCAAATCCAAAAGAGGTAGGTTTGCGCGCGGCAAATGTGCACGGCCAAATTAGGTAATCAGAAGAAATGGAACCCCAGTAATCACATGTGTAAACCATGTATTTAACATATATCGCATCATTTTATGCATTTTTCAGAAAAAGTGGTAGTTTGGTAAACAGTGACATCAACGACATGTCTGGTCTGTAAAATGCCCGAAAAGTAAAAGAATGGGAGATAAATATCCCGAAG
Source organism: Notothenia rossii (assembly GCF_949606895.1). Classification (NCBI taxonomy): domain Eukaryota; kingdom Metazoa; phylum Chordata; class Actinopteri; order Perciformes; family Nototheniidae; genus Notothenia; species Notothenia rossii. Next base: position 47,394,940 of record NC_136912.1, on the reverse strand, counting down.
TCTTCACATTTTATTATATTTGTAATGTGTTTCTGGTCTCCTTTCAGTTGAGACAGTGTAGATGAAGGATGTGTCAGGATGTAGAACTCTTGTGTGAACATTGGATAAAGCCAGGTTCATATTCTTGTTTCATGTTGTTGACATATTAGAGTCAAAGGTTTGCACAGAGCGAAATATCTTTGTGTTGCGCCATAAATCAGAAAATACTGCATTAAAAAAGTAATGTCCTACATTTCTCTACTGATAAAGTCTGATATAAATAATGTACAGGCTTTCAGGTTGCTGTAGTTCACTAAACAGACACATTAACGAAATGTTTGGTGTTGAAAATGTCAGAAAAAGTGAAAGAATGGGAGATAAATATCCCCAAATCTCAAAATTGTATCATATTTTGTGTGTGTTTGTGGTCCTCTTTCAGTTGAGACACTGTAGGTGAAGGATGCTTCTGGAAAAGACCAAACACTGGATGTCTTTCAGTCGCCAACATGTGTTTTCGAGACACTGATATTAACGGGGAAATCCTGCAGGACTCAAATGCCTTGTCTCTGTTCCCTTAATTTGGGAGTGATTACCCATCAGCCCCAGGGCCCGGGTGCAGAGGAAAGGCAGCGTTACGGCCTGCACGTTGTTTCTCTTTCAGAAACACAGAGGACTGTTTGTATGATGCGATCACAGACACGCTGCTAACGGTGTCCGCCCAAAAAGTCGAGTCCAGTGCCTATGTAGTGTCATTTTTATTTGTTATAGTTTGGGAAGATTGAAAATCGGTAGGGAAAGCCGGCTAAGTCGGTAGGCGGTAGAAACATGTCAAAAGTGGTAGACTACCGCCCAAATCGGTAGGGTTGGCAGGTATGTTAGTGGAGGAAAACAATTGTGACATCACTTACGCGACTCTGGGATTTCTAGTCTTTCTAGTTGCATATTTTTCATAGTCTTATATTTCAACAGTTTTACGACAAACTGTGATTTTTTTTGCATGGAAATGATTTTTTAAGATTCACAAACATCATATGTGTAATTCATGGCACAATTCAAATGGGATCTAAAGATAGGTTTTCTCATAATTTTTTCCGAAATCAGGTCCCATGGACCGGAAGTAGATGGGCGTGACTTCGCCACTCTATAGTAACTCCACGAGAGAGTAATGTCAAATGACAGTGCAATTGACCAATCATATCTTCCCTCTAAATGGGTGGGCTTTATTTCCGCTGACTTTATGACAAGTTCCGCCCGCTGTGAGGTTTATGCAAGTGGTGCAGTGATGCGTCCTAAAACCCGGAAGTAAGCTGCGCCCGGGTTCCCTCGACACAAAAGCATTGGGATTTCTCCATAGAATTTTGGAAAATAGCTGGAAATAAGGTCTGTGGAAAACGTATGGGCATATATATGTCTCATTATTATTTGTGTGAACATAACAATTATTTGTGTGTAAATATGTGATTTGTAAATGTGAAACACCATCCACAAATGCATTTAAAAGATTTGCCAACTCCCAAATACATTTGCAAGTGTAAAACGGATCTGCAAATATGCTAAATAGTTTCACAAATAAAAAAAAGATCTGTGAATATCTCTTTAACATTTACAACTTTCGATCAGGCATTTGTGAATCCATTTTGTTTGAATTTTGAGACATATTTTCCGCCGGTCTCGGCTAAAATCTACTCGTGTCACTCGGTTATTTTCGGAAACCACGTGATGGCCTGCTGTTGACGACATTTCCGCATGATTTCAAAGTAAGAGCATGATGGTTTGTTTAATGCTCTGTTTTTTTTTATTATAATGAACAGCGGAACGTTAGATGCATTCTTTATCACCATCATCATCATCATCATCATCATCATCATCATCATCATCATCATCATCATCATCATCATCATCATGTTATAGTGATACAGTTAATTTGTGTTAGTTTATTGGTTCAATATAGCATATATCGAGCACTTTCGTTGAAGTACAGGCTACGCCACTTTCGGGACCCGGGGGAACAGCTGGCAGCAAAGCAGCCCAGATAAAACTCTTTCTTCATTGTTTGTTGTGTATTCAGTCAAGCGGGTAAAAGTTACAAAGCACTTCACATCTTGTTAATCTGCCTAATTTTACCTTACCAGTGCAGTAATAAAGTAATCTGTAGAAAAGCACCGTATTTAGGTCAGCCTTCATAGTAAGGCTACATTAAATGTTATAATATTCATTGTGTCCTTTCTACTGTATATGCATATATTCCTGTCTATTGCTTTCATTTGTATTTAATCTTTTTATGTTTATACTTGTTTCCACACATTTCACAATTTGGGATGAATGAAGTATCTATCTATATATGATATTCATCTATCTATCTATCTATCTATCTATCTATCTATCTATCTATCTATCTATCTATCTATCTATCTATCTATCTATCTGTCCGTCTATCTACCTGTCTGTCTGTCTGTCTGTCTGCCTACCTACCTACCTACCTACCTACCTACCTACCTACCTACCTACCTACCTACCTGACTACCTGACTACCTAATTGTTACTTGGCTGTGGGTGCCCTGTCATGGTGTTTATATAAATTGTGTTGTTTTGTGTGGTAGAGGGTCGCTGTCATTGATGCGTTTTGCACCCCGGGCTGCTATTTTGATATTCCGCTGAAGTATACGCTGTATAAGTATACGTAATAACTCTTCCTTTTTGTTTCTTTTTTGAGGGAAGGGGGGGGTCAGAGGGCCTAGGTATAAAAGTCACGGCTCACCACTGTTCATAACAACATTACAAAGTGTTGCTTCCTATCAACAAACGCAGGATTATCCTTGTTTTCACTTGTTTCAAGCTTGAGTGATTATGAACACAACCTGGATCTCCTTTTTACCATTGAAACTGTCGTAGCTCGAGTGTTATTGGAAGACATTGATAATCAATACAAACTGGCATACCCATGTAATTAGCAGCAACATTTCCACTTATCACATTCTTGCAGCAGCTATAAAGAACAGAGACTGTAATATATCTGTCATGGGTTCAGAAAGTCCTATCACTGAAGAAGGGTTGGTGCATCCACTAACAAACTGTCTGTTTTGTAGGTTTCTTGAAGGTGTGTACACAGTAAATACCTCACAGTAAATAGCCTGCATTAAATACCCCACGTTTGAATGTCTGAAGTTTCTATAAAAACAGAGGTTGCAAACACGTGACTTAATGCAACCACTAAAAATCATCATGCTAAAAAAATGTGCCACCTTTAGTTTAGTGGTGGTGATGATCAGCCATGTAACCGTGGAAAACTGAAAACTAAAGGAAGTGAGTCATCAAGCAATGCTCGATTATAGTTGAACTGTATTCCCTTTACAGTGCAATCTGGATTCCCAAAGAAAAACACATCCATCCAGAAACCAGTGACAAGTCAAATGCTAGCATGTGGAGGAATAAACTCCATGTGTGTGCATACTGAGTGACATCTAAGTTGTGTGTGTGTGTGTGTGTGTGTGTGTGTGTGTGTGTGTGTGTGTGTGTGTGTGTGTGTGTGTGTGTGTGTGTGTGTGTGTGTGTGTGTGTGTGTGTGTGTGTGTGTGTGTGTGTGTGTGTGAATGATCTACTCACCAATATTGCAGTGCTCCCCTGTCCATCCTTGGTCGCACTCACACTTGCCCTCCTTACACACTCCGTTCTTGCTGCACAGTGGGTGGCAGGCCTTCTGGTCACACACACTTCCTGTCCAGCCCTCCTCGCATCGACACACACCACCGTAACACACACCATGGCTGCTACAGTCCACTTCACACACCTCTGCAGGAGAAAGAAAGAAAACATCAATGCACATGCAAACAAGTTCAATGGTACCTGCAGTACGGCCTGCATCGATTACTTTGGGGAACACCAATACTGTACATTGAAAAGCATTCTAAAGAAGCGTTATATACAAAACTATATAAATGGATTTTAAAACATCACTACTGTCAGGATTGTACCAATCTGAGTGTGTGGTTGTGAGTGTGTTTGCATGTTTAAGACAAATAACAAGATAAAGAACAGGCCAGGACAAAGGGAACATACCTGTGTGTAGTATATTTGTATTTGTATGCATATGTGTTTTATAGTGCGGAAGTAGGATACTGAACAGGATGTGTGTTTATTAGTTTTAACAAGACAATTCTTAGCCAACGGCTAGGACACACACTACTGAAAACATCTGGCCTTGCACACACACTACTCTGAAATACTCTCACATTCACTACTGAACACCTCACACACATACAACTGAAAATTAAACCTCACACACTTACTACTGAAAATCAACCTCACACAGTTGTGTGTGTGTGAGGTGTTCAGTAGTGAATGTGAGAGTATTTCAGTAGTGTGTGTGCAAGGCCAGATGTTTTCAGTCGTGTGTGTGCGAGGTTAGTTTGAATGTTGGCCTACACGGCTCTTCATAAACGGCAACACAGATAGAAGTGAGAACACATACACAAACTGCTTTCCTGGTCTTTGTTTTTATGTCAAGCCATATGCTACTGATCTGCATTCCTCCTCCAACTTTCTCTATCCCTCCTCCTTTTCAGCTCCAATGCTGTCACTTGTCTTCTCCTTCTCAGTTTCTCTCCCTCTCATTATCTTCCCCTCTGCAGCCCCACACCACCGAATAAGAGACGGTCCTTTGCAGGACAAAGATAACACTGGCCATTGGTTCAAACAACCAAAAAACAACTTATGCAAACGTTTACCGACAAGCAACCTCTTATAGCAGTGTACATTATGACTCATATCAGAGCAGCCAAGACGGAAAACATATGCAACATATTTTAATGTCACAAATACTGTGACTTTTCCCCTTCAGGGAGGAGATCAGTGTGGATGCGTGTTTTCTCTTCTTCCTTGTTTGTTATCCATTCCTTACTGATGGTGAAGGTTGAATTCCTTTAACCGTCACCATGATCTTTCTCTGACCTTAAAGTATTCTCATGTTGTGTCATGTCTGGTACTCAATGTTTGGAGGTTTACTTACAAAATGTTATACGTTACAATAACTAGAGCTCTGAAATGATTTTTTTTATTAAATCTCTATCTCTACATGTATAGCAGCCATTACATTCCAGTGTGTGTTAAACTTTATTCATTTGACTCAAACACATACCTATACTTTATAAAACCAGATAAACTCATCATGCTGTAGGGGACTTTTTCCAGAGCTGTAGTTACAAGTCAAAAATGTAATCAGTGACCTAATCTGTGTTTCAAAATATCAAAGTAATGTAACCTGATTACATTCTGTTACCTTTGGATTACTTCTATATTAAATGCAATGCAAATAAAAACAACATAAAATAAATAACATTTAGATGTTTTACTTAAGTGTATGTAACAATGTACAGTAACCTTAGAAATGAAGTAACTAAGATATTTAATATCAAAATCTAGTAATCTGATTACTTCTTTCACATAATCTCGTCCCATGTAATCCGTTACTCCCCAAGCCTGCTGGTTCTACTTTTTGCTTTGTGTTTCTGTGCTGCCCATCTATACACCTCCTCTGAATCAGTGTCATTGGTCTTCCAGCCAATCAGCTCCTTCCTCTCTCCGCGTTTTCCAGCCTCTTTAGACAGTCTGTCATGGCCTTATTAGTTTCACCTGTCGCCCATTAGCCCTGCCCACCTCACCCCCTGCACTTCAATCCCTCATCTGATTAGTTTGTAAGTTATGGTTTTTAAATGGATTCTCAGTTAGCTTCTAGTATTGCTTCCCTTGAAAAAGAACCATTTGATCTAACTCATCTACAAAGACCTTCAACATGCATCAGCCAGACTGTTGTGCTGGCTCTTCCTCTGTGGAGAGGAGCAGCGACCACAGCAGGGGGAACACACTGTAAGTCATCTTGAGCCCATAATACTCCTATGTTGGCTTCATTGGCTGCAAGTTAGTTTATAAATGGATGTGGAGATGTTAAGGATGTAACTGGCCTTAACGTGTTTCAGCCCCCAGCGCTGTCTCTGACCTTGCACCTACTCACAAGTGGAAGTTTGATGTCCTCAAGCAAGGTTTTCCTGGCCCAGCTATAACACTTTAGTTCTTTGTATCACACCTTAGAATTATGTTCTTGTCAAATCGTCTTCGCCTGAAGTCTTCAGTTGTTTCACCAGCCATGTCTGCCATCTTTATGGCTGTTCCTAGGGACTCGCACAATGAACACTGTTCTCTTAATTATGTTCTGTTTTGTTTTATTTAGCACAGATCCTGCTCCTCCTTATACTCTCAATGATTCTGTAAATCACTATATCAACTATTTTAAATTAGGAGGGATGCTGCTCAAACAAATGCTTAAAACATGTGTATCATTGTAGTATATTTCTATATATTTCTGTGCAGTGGCGTAACAAGGTTGTGATTGGCCCTGGTGCAAATATTGTTTTGGGCCCCCCCCCATCGCCCAAAACATAAGCGCAGGTTGATGTGCTCACACACGCACGGACACACACAACCACTCATAAGCGCCATATGTAGGCTATAAACAACAGCCTGCCCTGGCCTCAGACCACCACAGCCTGACAACGGCACAGCGAACTAATCACACATAATCGAGATTTCGAGGACGATGTATGACAAAAAAAACGGTCTAATTTTGTCAGTTTAGCTGTTACATCTCCTTGTTCTCTCTTGTCCTTTCTCTTTTGAGTGCTGCTCTTGTGCTTTGGTTTGCTGTACATTATAAATGCAAGCTATCCCATTTTTTATAATGTTGCCGAAATTGCTGCTGCAAGCTACAGTACCTATAACTCTTGAGGTTGATTAAATGATTCACTCGTCACGCAAGGTATCAAATGACATGAAAGGGAGCAAGGTCATTGGACAGACAAATTACAAATACATTTATGTTGCTTGGTCACTTTGAAGACTGCGTGAACCGGTCAATGCCATTGGGGCCCACAAAAAAAAATCTATATATAATAAAAAAGATTATATATTTTTTAGCATGGGCCCCTGGCCGGCTCTGGGCCCCGGTGAGTTGCACCGGCTGCACTGTCGATAGTTACCCAACTGTTTCTGTGGCTTTGCGAGATTGTATAGTGTAATATTGAGTACTCAATTTATTCAATTGTTTACTTTATGTTGTGTTTTATTGATTTACTCTCGTGATATATGTCCTTTCTATTGTGAAGGAGTATGTTTGCTGCTAATGTTAATTTCACATTTGTATTTGTATTACATTTGATCTTAATGTATCTTTTAAATATGTGTAACTTGTGTAATGCTCAACAACGCTGCTGCTGGGACCAAATGTTTTTGCAATTGTGGCTGAATAAAGTATCTATGTAGATGTCATAAGAAATGAGCCAAATGGAAAGAGCTCCTTCACACTGACAGACATTGAACGCGTAACACACCTAGAGAGCAGTCGGGCCCGGTCCAGTTCTGGTCGCAGCTGCAGGTGCTGGTCTCTGCGTTGTGAGTGCCGTGGCCCGAGCACTGATCAGGACACATGGCCTTAGCAATCTCACAGCTGGCCCCCCCCCAGCCCGGCTGACAGTGACACTCTCCGTGAATACACACACCGTGAGCCAAGCAGCTGGGGTCGATGCAGTCCACTGCAGGCAGAGAGAGGAAGAGGGGGGTTATATGGTATACACACACACATTAACATTTAACATCTGTGTCCACTAGAGGGCAGCGAACAAGCTTAGACTCTGACTGTAGTCGAGACTGAAGTCCAAGATGATTTGTTCAGATTCCACAAAGATATATTTATTTTAGGATGGATACCATAAGCATCATTATGGTTCAAACTAAGTTTGGAGAAATGGAGTTGAAGAAAAGTTAAAGGTCACATCTCATCGCCATTTCCACTGATCATAATTCCATTGTTGAGGTATACTAAAATAGAAAAATACTGTGCAATTTTCCAAAATCACATTGGTTTCGCATACAGCATCTCTGTAAAGTATGTGTATTCAGCAGTATTCACTTTCTCCACTAAACGGCTCGCTGCAGCTGATGATGATTATGATGATAGTTATTTTACTGGTTTTCTCTGAATAAAGAGAAAATAACATATGCATTAGAATACTTTAATAAATATACAATCAATCGAAATGTATGGCTACTGTGTAAATAATGTATTAATTTGGAATGAAAACCGCCTGCCCCCCCCTCTCCTTTCTTGCTCTTTAGAATCAATGGCCTTTTTTCTGTGATTATGCCTTGTGGCTGTATACTAAAGTAATATGTATCATGAAAGCTTCATTCAAAAACTTGACAATCAAATTACTATCATTAATAATTTAGGAGTCTCAACAGAACAAATACACACACACACACACACACACACACACACACACACACACACACACACACACACACACACACACACACACACACACACACACACACACACACACACACACACACACACACACACACACACACACACACACACACACACACACACACACACACACACACACCACTTGTTAGACACTTTTAACCTGTGACCCCCTGATCCCAACACCAACGAACAACCCACTGCACCACACGCCTCCCACACGCCTCCCACACACACACATTGTCTTTTATACGCACTCACAAAGGATTAGTGTGATTGAGGATTTAACTAATCTTAAACTAATCTGGTTACTGTCCCCTGTGATATATGTTTGTCTGTATGTGTGTGTGTGTGTGTGTGTGTGTGTGTGTGTGTGTGTGTGTGTGTGTGTGTGTGTGTGTGTGTGTGTGTACACAGCATGTGCATACCTTTGTAAACACTTGAATTAGTGGTAATGCTGTCTAAACAAATTAGCTGTCAGTAGCTAGGGTTGGTTTCAGCAGATACGTCCTGCAGGTCAGTGGGATTATTGCTTGTAAACTTTATAAAATGACTTCAACCTGCAGTACATGGACCTGTGGTGAGTACAGTACATGTACCTGAGGACAGTACATGGACCTGTGGTGAGTACAGTACATGGACCTGAGGACAGTATATGGACCTGAGGACAGTACAGTACATGGACCTGAGGACAGTATATGGACCTGAGGACAGTACAGTACATGGACCTGAGGACAGTACAGTACATGGACCTGTGGACAGTACAGTACATGGACCTGAGGACAGTACAGTACATGGACCTGAGCACAGTACATGGACCTGAGGACAGTACATGTCCAGAGTTAATAACATGAGGGGATTCACAAAACCTACAGTTTTTCCTTCAGGCATTACACATCATTATTCACCCAGATTGTGGAAAAACGTTCCTGATAAACAGTACAGCAAAATGTGACATCCAAACCACGACAACTTACAAATGTGGGTATTTTGGCACAAAGCTGTGACAGAAAATAGCTGTTGAGTAATGTGTACTGAAGCTGAAGCAAGGCCAGATCAAACCCTGTGTCCTCTCAACATCTGCACAAAAACTACTATTTACAACTAAACAGTGATATTATCCATCCAGTGCATGACATTCATTTAGAGTCCTGTACGGTTGTAAAGAACAATATTATGGTTTAAAAAATTGTTTAACCTCTGCAAGTAAAAGCCATCATGAACTATTATCCAATTATCTCAAATTGCATGGATGCTTGTATTTCTACATTTTAGCAATAAATGTTTGCTAAATAAAATATTTATGGTGATATTTGATCATGTAGTCAGGTCTTAACCACTTTCAACCCAGTCTCACAGCATTTCATGCTATAGTCACGACATGTAATCTATTGATTCTTGTTCACCAACACGATTTTCCCTTTTTCTTCGTGTCACACAGAACGATTTTAAAAGCAATGTATTTCTATTGGTAGTATGTTTCGAGCCTGCAGCACGTCTTTTTGTCCGTTCGGGTCTTGGAAGACCGGAAGCTGTGGGGTTCATAAAAACATGTTCTTACTCAATATCAAGCCACGATTATTGTTTTTATTTTGAATCATATAATGTCGGACTTTTTTTGTCGTCTGTGAGGAAAATAAATGGGGCTCAGAGCCTCAGAATACTGAAATCTGTATTTTTTAAAATATTTTTTCTTTTATTATTATTATTATTTTCTAAATAACACACTGTTATTTACTCACCAATAACACACAATTATCCTTGTTTTTATTTATTTGTTTAATTCCATAATCTCGGGCTTTTTTGGCGTCCGTCAGGAACTGAATTTCAAAATAAAAATAACCGGAAACAGACGTAGGCCTATAAGGGACATTTCGAGCATATATATATATTCAAATTTCTTTATTAGGATAAACCCCTTGAGGTGAATCACCTCGTTTTCAAGGGGGTCCCAAGAAAACAAATAACAAACAAGTACAACATACAAACAACATTCACACACATACATCGGAAGAAATAACCAAGAAATTACAAACATTCAGCCTAAGCATACAGCACATGGTAATACATTATAGGCGGTTACATTGAATGCATCATTGCGATACACAGCCACTGAACTGATTACCCAAGATCCTCAGCTATGGTTTAAGCTCGCTGATTGGATGTTTTAGCCTCAATGCATGTAGGGATATGGTGTTAATGTCATATCAAATCCGAAAAACATTTTGAGTTTAGGATGGCCGAAGACACTACACTACCCATAATCCCCAGCTATCGTGTAGGACTACTGTCCCCATGATTAATCTTCAAGCTCTGGGATTTGGATGTTGGAGTGGCAGTGCGCCAAGGTTACGCAGAGCGTCAAACAGCTGTTTGAAATGGAACGAAACCACGCCAGACTATCCAAAACTGGAATCGAACGCCCCCCCAGAACTACACATGCTGGCTATTGTGTTTCGCAAAATGTTATGTTCTATGGGACGTCTCTACTAAACGTTTTCGTTTTTCCCACAATTAGAAGTTGCCAGTATTGAACACATTGGTGTTATCAAATGTAAAACATAATTAATAAATGGGTGAAAATCGCTTGTGTCCATAATGCGCAGCATTAATATATACCCACGTGACAGCTCATTGTTACTTTGTAATTCAACTCCACTACAATACAGAGGTTAACCTGGTAATTTTACTCCACTACATTTATTTGAGTTACTTTGCAGATTCTGATTAATTATGTGAAATATAACAACCCTTAAATTAGACTTTAGTTACACCTAAGTAAAACTCAGGGGGACAAGGGGATTGTCAAGTGCCAACAATCAGGAGATATATTTGATAGTTGGTGCTATAGAAGACTAAACATTTATCTGCAATTGACATGAATGGAAACGAGTAATTAAGTATATTCATTACACGTTATTCTCTACTAATAGTTAATTAAAGACTGTATATTATTGCTATTTTGCACATCCCTTTCAAGATTTCAAGATTAAGGTTTATTGACATATCATATACACAACTACGGTGTAGTTATGCAATGAATGAAAAACTTGGGTCGCAACTGAGGTTCCTCAACAGTGCATTACTATGCGGGGGGTGGGGTGCTAGTGGATCGCCGGAGCTGTTAGATCAACATTAACATGCTTATTGTAGTTGTAAGTGCACTGCCTTGCGGCCTGAAGAACCATCCTTGATGGAGCATATGTGTGGAAAGGAGTGAGCAGAGGTTCGAGTTGTCGATTCTTGTTCTGTTTTCTGTGACTATCTGCCTCACCCTCTTTAGACTTTCAGTTGCGCGCGCTACTAAAGAGACGTGCTACCAAAGAGACACGCTACCAAAGAGACGCGCTACCATGGAAACCAAACAATGGTGTAGCTGTATTAAAGTCCGAGTGGAAACAGTCGTGAGTAAATCTGATTTTGTCAGAAATCGGGAGAAATGCGGGAGAAATATGACCCCGAGAGGAAACCGGGAGAGGGCTATGAAATCGGGAATCTCCCGTGAAAATCGGGAGGGTTGGCAAGTATGTGTATAATATCAGTTAAAATAAGTGCTTCAACGTAGTTAACATTGCAGGAAAGCAATATATTAGACGTTAAGTATTTTGTCAGGCTTAATATTTATCTGTTGATACCCACAAAGCTTTTTTCTTATTTAAAAGAAGACCTTAATCTAAAGTATGATTTAATGTTTGAATAAAGGTTAATTAGTTAGTCTGTTTTGCACATCCTCCTATTAATATCTTTGCACATCCTGCACTAAACTGTTTTATTGTAGAGATCACTTATAGTATCTTCTTGATTTTTTATATTCTATATTTCTATTATTGACCTTCTACGTTCCCCCTATGAAAGTATGTACTCTTAATACTTTTTTCATCAAATATAACACATAAAAACAATAATTCAATAACGTTCTTTAACCACTAGGCGGTGCACACAAGGTACACACAGCCATAACAACTTTGTATCATTAGTGTAGGACACTTATGTATGTACAAGATCTGAAGATGTGTAGTTTTATTCATGCTTTCACATAATTTTACAGCATATTGCTATATTATTTCAGACTCAGTATTTACATTCTTATATTCAAAGAAAATCAGTAATATCTTTAAAAACTACAAGTCCTTTTCTATCAGCTGTGCACCGTTATGGTGTAAATATAACCTATCTATGAATTAGATAAAATGTAAAAGTCAGCCGAATTAGTGTTGATACTGCAAAGAGAGGAGAAATTGAAGATGTTGTTTAATTGTTGATATATTTATGATCCACGTCAAGTATTCAGTTTCGGCTGCTTTTCTTCCAGTTTTTGTAAAGGTCTTCTCATCAGGGGTCTATAAATAAAGAACTACTGCAGATCTGGAATATGTAATGCAGCCGAACCGTGTATTACAATGCCGTTATGTGATGACTTTCAAAAAGAAAGGCAAAAACACTCGGAATAAAGTATTATTTTCTTTAAAAAAAATGTTTTTCGGATTTGATATGGCATGAACACCCTACATACATTGCGGCTAAAACATCCAATCAGCGAGCTTAAACCATAGCTGAGGATCTTGGGTAATCAGTTCAGTGGCTGTGTATCGCAATGATGCTCAAAATGTCCCTTATAGGCCTACGTCTGTTTCCGGTTATTTTTATTTTGAAATTCAGTTCCTGACGGACGCCAAAAAGGCAAGAGATTATGGAATTAAACAAATAAATAAAAACAAGGATAATTGTGTTTTATCGGTGAGTAAATAACAGTGTGTTATTTAGAAAATAATAACAAATTAGAAGGAAAAAAAAAGATTTAAAAAATACAGATTTCAGTATTCTGAGGCTCTGAGCCCCATTTATTTTCCTCACAGACGACAAAAAAAGTCAGACATTATACGATTTAAAATAAAAACAATAATCGTGGCTTGATATTGAGTAAGAACATGTTTTTATGAACCACACAGCTTCCGGTCTTCCAAGACCCGAACGGACAAAAAAACGTGCTGCAGGCACGAAACATACTACCAATAGAAATACATTGCTTTTAAAATAAATCTGTGTGACACGAAAAAAAGGGGAAAATCGTGTTGGTGAACACGAATCAATTGATCAAATGTCGTGACTATAACACGAAATGCCATGAGACTGGGTTGTCACTTTCCAACATCCATGATGTAAAACGATGCACAACAGTGTAAAATGGTATTTACATCTGCTTCAACACAATATCTGTTCTTTATTCTAACCTTCCTCACAGCTGTGTGCTGGTTTTTATTTAGCAGTAGACTCCCTGCTTCTGTGAACAGTTGTCTCAATGTCTTTACTGGATCATATTGTCTTTTCTCACACAACATCTAAACTTAGTGTCAGTTTTACTATGGAATCTATTTCACACTTTACTGTCCTGAAGGTGGAATCCTCTCTGATCTGCAATAGCTTTTTTAGTCTTTTCATGTTTGCTCCTTTTGAAGCGTTTGGTGATTCAATCCCTATTCACACATTGAATACATAACAGTGCTGGCTTCATCAATCTGGTAAAACTAGGGCATTATGTCATTATTTTATAAAAGCCAATGAACAACACACAATTGGATTGCCGGATATTAAGTTGGGAGTACTAACATGTAACATGATTCAGAGCAGTGTTAGAAGGGTGTTATCATCTCACAACATCTGTTCTTTACTCTTACCTTCCTCACAGTTATCGCCCTTATAGCCGGTGTTGCAGATGCAGGCTCCCACGATGCAGATGCCGTGGCCTCCACAGTGGATGTCGATGCACTGGTTGACCGGCACATCACACTCAGTGCCTTTCCAGCCGCTGTAGCACTGGCAACGGCCGCGGGAATACTGGCCGTTCCCACTGCAGAGCACCGGGCAGGCGGCTGCAGGGAGGAGCACGTCAGATACAGATCCTCTACTTCAATCAGTCAGAGGAAACATGACTCTCCCAACAGTCACTGCCTCTCTATAGACGAGAGCAACCTATCCGGGCACTTTCCCTCTACGTCATGGCCCACCGCTTTTTGGGTGCAAACATCTGCTGTCATGTGACCGGTAGGTAATACAGATTCTGACGTTTTCTCCAATAACAGCAGGAAATAAATAATAGTGCGCCTTTTGTATCTATAAGGAGCCCAATTACAATGGTCAGACAGGAAAACAAATACATGATAATATTGGACGTCGAAGATCGGCGTGGATTTATGGTTTAATTCAAGTAAATGGGGATGGATGTCCGGTCGGTCTGCTGGTGGACGAGTGTCAGGCAGCAGCTCACACTGAAACTAGATTTTGGCTTGTCAGTGTTTTATATTTGAATGCAGCAGCCACAGTCACTACTTCTGACTATTGTTTGAGGTGCAATAAGGGACAGAGCAGCTTTTAGGCATGCTCTGTCCAGGCCCTGTTGGGCCACATTAAACTATTGTTGTCTCCCATCTATAGGTGGCATAGTGTTTGTGTGTTTACCTCGAGAGCAGTCAGGTCCTAGGAATCCTGGGAAACAGTGACATATTCCTGAGAGGCAATCCCCGTTTCCATGACAATTCTGAGGACACTCCATAATCGACTCTGATTAAGATGAAGTGAGAGTGAAAGAGAGAAAGAGGGAAAGGGAGATAGAGAGGTGAGTTAAGGGTGTAAGTTCATTGGGTGGACTGGATGTGTAACTGTAAATAACAAGCACCATACACCGGCCCTCACTGGTTGCTATAGTTACAGCCAGTCAGTCCAATCAACACTTTCTAACATCCAATTACTGCGCTGCCTTCTTCCTGCTCAAGCTCTCGCTTTCTATTACACACCACTGCTGGCTCTACACACACACACACACACACACACGCACGCACGCACGCACGCACGCACGCACGCACGCACGCACGCACGCACGCACGCACGCACGCACGCACGCACGCACGCACGCACGCACACACACACACACACACACACACACACACACACACACACACATACATACACACACACACACACATACACACACACACACACACACACACATACACACACACACACACACACATACACACACACACACATACACACACACACACACACACGCGCACGCACACACGCACGCACGCACGCAAGCACGCACACACATATTATAACACTATACTATGCCTTCAGTGTATACTAGTGGTTATTTTAGAACAAATATGATAATTAAGAGTGCTGATTTAATGTTCATTAAAAATAAATGTGAAGGCAGATTATGTAGGCAACAAAACAATATGTTGGTATCCTGAAGCAGGTCTGGGTCTGTTTTGCAGACTGGTGTTATAATTATAAAGTTAGTATGTGAATTACTGTAATGACAAGCTGCCACATTAATAACGGTCTCTTGTATTGTCTGTGTAGTGAGTAACTCTTTCAGTCATCACTGTGAACACCCCCCCCCCCCTCACCTATAGCAATAGTGTTATAGGAGACTTGTTCTGTGTTGCGCCCGTCGTTGTACATGGCCAGGTGCCAGATCCCCGTGTCCAGGTACTGGATGAAGCCGGCCCCGTGCACGTTCACAGAGCGTGTGTGTCGGGCCCCCCCTGCGGACTCCTCCTCTTGAGCATGTCCTGCATCCGTGTCACTGAGCGACCGCTTGTCTTTGGAAATGAGGCGGCTGCCGTCCAGAAGCTCCACAAAGTCGTACTAAAAGACAAAAATACACAATTAGGATTATATATTTTACAAACAAACAAGTACCTCAAGGTAAACAGATAAGTATCCCAGACAGTGGTCTAGATGAAGGAACTGTGATCAGTCTAACAATCCATATTAACAACTGGCCATATTTCAATTCAGTTTCTTATGATTATTTATGACACCCAGAGCATTATGGAATATGGCAACCCTGACCTTTGATCTTGGACATCTGTCAACTTATTAAACTCATATGGTCCATATCTTAATCACTATTGAATGGATTTCCATGAAATGTGTTGTTGGTATATGTTTAAAGTTTAATTCCTGATGTTCAGAATATGGGGTTAAAGTTAGCTGACTATAGTTCTTATGACTTAAGTTTTATTTATAAATGTTAATTGATTATGTCTGTGTGTTGATAGTTATTTTATTTGTATATTTTAATATGATAAAACTCAGTTAAACAGCATGCATTAACAGTAGCAACAGCATAATTCCTATTTTAAAATGTTCAAACAAAATGTACTTTTTCCTTAACAGAAAAAAACAAGCTTGATGAGATTGATGGAGAAGGACTCTCTCTCTCTCACACACACACACACACACACACACACACACACACACACACACACACACACACACACACACACACACACACACACACACACACACACACACACACACACACACACACACACACACACACACACACACACACACACACACACACACACACACACACACACACACACACACACACACACACACACACACACACACACACACACACACACACACACACACACACACACACACACACAAACACACACACTCAGATCTCTCACAGATAAGTGGGTTATTCCCTTGATGGAAGACATGATTATCACACAGAGATGTACGTTTAGTCAAATGGTATTTTAGCTGTGTAAGGAGCTTATCTTCTTCATTATTAACAAAGAATCCATTAAGCACCTGTCCTAGACACACTTGCAAAGTTGAAAGAGGGATTTGGGGTCTTGACATTTGGGGAGGCAGAATGTTTTTGTTATCACTTTAGGTGGTTGGTCAAATCAGAGGACTGAGGATCCTAAAATATGATAAGAGTTCATTCCGGAGAGACTGATGCAAACACTGCTCTAGCTTCTGCCGAGGTTTGTGCCGGTTTGAATCCACTAACAGGTTTCAATCTAGTAGTAGACAGTAGCTTCTGTGAGGATCTGATATATATGAACTATATCCCCCTCATAACTTAAAACTTGGTCTTTAACATTCCATTTATTTAACCAATGTTTCTCCTTTATGCATTAGAGTTGATGACTAACAGGTCTAACCGTGCCGCTGCAGGCTTTACATTCATCTGACTCCATTTATTTCACACTTGTGCCATGTTGAAAGTGAGACAGATATGTTAGCAGGTCAGATCTGGTGCGATTGTGGAGACATGACGTGACACTTATTCTGACATGAGACCAGCTGCTATACAGCCATCAGGTATCACAGAGGAGGGGGGTTGTCGGAACGGCCTTTAGGCTGGAAGAACTAGATCTGGTTAAAGTGTAGCCTCCATGAACTTTCCGAGCTATTCATATATGAGCACATCATTTGATTTGCATGCACTAGCATGTGCTTATGTTTGTGTTACCAACCTGTGTGTGTGAGGGCGGCAGACCTTTGCGTCCATAGACTCCAACAAGAGCATCCTTCTGCACGGAGATGTTGAATTTCAAAAACTGTGGCTGATCAATATATAGCTGGGACCTCCAAAACACACCTTGGATGAAGAAGGAGATACAAATCAGCAATTTAAAGATGAACACAGTCCTTGATGTCCTCTCTATACACCGTACAAATCCACACACTCACACAAAACCACAATTAAAAAGTCCTGGATTTTAGATACTCCCATCTCCAATGCATGCAGAAATTCAAAATCATTATTTCACATTTTCTTTAGTTATTTCTGTGTCAGTGTGTTGAGATCAATTATTCATCTCTTATAGATTCTCCTCTCCTGGAACTGCTGACAAGATGCAGCATACTGACGTTTATTCACCAATATGTTGCAGGCTTTAAACATCAGATGAATTCCATTTCAAACTGCTAAACTGATCTTAAAACCACTTCATAATATCATATACAGTGAGCGCTTCTCCATTTTGATGTATTGCTTGTAGCTCATGGTTATTAAAATATAACCTTGGATACATATGAATTTGATTTCTGCTGTAGTTCCTTTCAGTAGAAAGCAGAATGATGACAAAGGAAGGATTTATGGTGGGACTGATGCATAAGACTTCATTCGTTTTAGAGGGTCACTTTATAGACTGATAACTGATGCACAAGTGTGGGTTGGATTATATGGTAATTATAATAATCAATATGTCACGTGTGATAGGCCCGGACATTTATTTACTCAATTGATTTGCAAAGAAGCTCATATAAATAATATATAAAATGTATATATTTGTTAAAAGCCAAAGAGCAGCATGCGCTGATGGCAGCACAGTAAGGGGTGCATTCTGCTTCTTTAGGCTTTGTTTACAAATGGCACAGCAGCTTATACTGTGGTGTGAGTGTGTGTGTGAGTGTGTGTGTGTGTGTGTGTGTGTGTGTGTGTGTGTGTGTGTGTGTGTGTGTGTGTGTGTGTGTGTGTTTGTGTGCATGTGTGAATGTCACTAACCTGGGGGGACATCTTGTATGGCTCGCCTCCCCACATCCACCTCCCCCGTGTCTATGGTGTTGTTCTCTAGAAGAAACATTTTTCCTGCAAAGACAAATACATAAAATGTAAAGCATGTTATTTCTGCTTCTCACTCATGTCAAACTATTCCTGCAAAGGTCATATTATAATTGAACACACATGAAGCATTGACCAAAGCTGTATCAAAGGGCTGTTATCTGCAGATTGATCAATTCAAAATGGCAAAACATTTAACCATAATATCCAAACTGTATTTGCCATTCTAACTGGTATTGTTGCTTTTTATGAAATTGCTAATTTGCCCATCAACTGCCACATTTACTGGTTCAAAAGTCTAATATGTAACTCTGCAAAAATAAATGGGAATCTACAATTAAAAACGAATAGGCGGGCATTCCTTTCTCTAGTTTCAATGCAGCATGTGCACTATGGAGCTGGAATGGTTCCACACTGTTCAAAGTTTGTCATGTCATAGAGCTTCCTGTTCATAACATTACACTCTCACAGCTTAAGTCATGACATCTGGGCAGTAAACCAACACTGGATGTGTGTGTGTGTGTGTGTGTGTGTGTGTGTGTGTGTACAGTCTAGACGTTAAGCACATTTGCCACACTGATATGAGCTGAAACATTGGACACAAGTCTTCAAACCCAGCTCGGAGGCACACACATCTCCCTCTATTTCTAACACACGCATCCACCCACCCACCCACACGCGCACGCACGCACGTACGCACGTGGACGCACACACACACACACACACACACACACACACACACACACACACACACACACACACACACACACACCAGTTAGACGCTTTTATCCAAAGCGACGCACATACTCAATACTGTGGGCAGTCCCCACAGGAGCAATGTGGGGTGAAGTGTCTTGCCCTGGGACACAACTACATGCTAACTGCAGTGGGGTTTGAACCTGTGACCCCCTGATCCCAACACCAGCGAACAACCTACTGCACCACACGCCTCCCACACGCCTCCCACACACGCACGCACGCACGCACGCACGCACGCACGCACGCACGCACACACACACACACACACACACACACACACACACACACACACACACACACACACACACACACACACACACACACACACACACACACACACACACACACACACACACACACACACACACACACACACACACACCCACACCCACCCACACACACACACACACACACACACACACACACACACACACACACACACACACACTACTGGCCTCTCTCTAATTAACAGGCTTGTAATGGAATTCACACACAAACCCACACAAACATTGAATAACAATGAGTATTACTCTATTGTGCTCTTAAAACCAGTTAAACCCCACGGCCCCGCGGGCGGGGGCAAAATGCAACATCTTGCAAGAAACAGCGTCTGAGGGCTTCTTAACATTTAATAAACTATGAATGTGTCATACTCACTTAACGGGAAGAAACTCAGCTTTCAGACAATATTAACCATGTTTAGCTAAACGAAACAAAAGGGTAATAACAAAGGCTCTGAATTAGCCTTGAGCGAAATGCAATTATCACAGAACTTAAGGTAAAATACCCTTATTACTTATCGGATCTGCACAAACAAGATAAGATGAGTTATTATGGTTTTATATGAGTTATATATATTTTAACCATTAAGCGGCAGGTCTCTCTCCACACAACTGTCACCTTGCGTCTGAGGAGCACCTGCAGTATTGCCTGCCCAATGTGTTGCGGCTGCATTCTGATTGGCAAAGGCACTTCTGTGTTGAAAACTATGTGTTATGATTGGCTAAGGGTTCATCACACAGGAGTTAACCCTTTGTGGCAAGGGTTACATGTGTGCAAAAAAAGTACATTTGGGCAAACTCTAATAGGAAGGCATGGGCAGGTGCTAAAGTCTATTTGTGCCTGGTATCAGGAGTCTACCAACAGATGCAGTGGTTATTGAAAATGATGATGATGATGATGATGATGAACACTTTGTACTAATTTGTACTATTCCCAGGGTCGGTGTCATGGGGGGGTCATTCGCGGGCCATGCCCCCCCAAATGAGTCACTGTGCCCCCCCAACGCAGGGTGGGCAAGCCTTGCCACTTATTTTATATATCATATAAGTGAAAACGTTTCCACAAAAAGTTATTTGTGTGAAATAAATCAGAAATAAAGAATGCTAATATAAAATACAGCATGAAGTGTGCTCACTGCTGCTCTCTGATTGGTGTGTTGCTTGACCAATGACCCCGACCTTTGTTTTGTTATCATTACGTGGCTGTGTGTTTAGATGAAAGCCCAGTGGCGATCTGTTCATGAGTGTGCGAGCGGTAACGTGGAATGTTGTTGTTAGCATCTGGTTAGCTAGCTATGCTAACGGATATAAAGAGCTGTTTCTACACCAAGGTGGAGGAGAGTCCTCTCCTGTCAGACTGAGAGGATCTTATATCAGCTCAGCAGTGGCGGCTGGTGGAAAATATTTTTGGTGGGGCTATGGAAATGGTGACAAAACCATACTAGGGCATTTAAAATCAGGAGACTAAATACGAACATTGTGTGTGTGTGTGTGTGTGTGTGTTTGTGTGTGTGTGTGTGTGTGTGTGTGTGTGTGTGTGTTTGTGTGTGTGTGTGTGTGTCATACTTGCCAACCCTCCCGATTTTCGAGGGAATCTCCCGCATTTCTCCCGATTTCTGACAAAATCAGATTTACTCACGACTGTTTCCACTCAGACTTTAATACAGCTACACCATTGTTTGGTTTCCATGGTAGCACGTCTCTTTAGCAGCGCGCGCAACTCAAAGTCTGAGAGGGTGAAGAAGATGAAAACTGAACAAGAATCAACAACTCGACCCTCTGATCACTACTTTCCTGTAAAATACAGGTCCAGCCCACACATATGCTCCATGGTGCCACAGGCATTGCCCTTACAACTACAATAAGCATGTAAATGTTAATCTACAGCTCCGGCAATCCACTAGCACCGGAGTATACACCTGCAGACAACTACTGTAGCGTCACCTTGGATACGAGTCCAAACAACTCACAGACACACAGGCCAGGGCTTTGAAAGGGCGCCCTTTGAGCATCAGATCTGACGAGGCTGATTGGCTGAAATTATGTTTCGGCGGCATAGTTTACAGATAGCAACAGTCAGCTTGTTGGCTGCAGCTGCTCTGGCTGAGGGCTCCTTTCTACCGCCCGGACGAGAGATGTTAATGATACACGCTGCGGCCAGGCAGGAAACATGTCACTTATCAGTAACTTTAGACATCGTAAAACAATTTTAAAAGAGATTTTATTGTAGATTATACATTTGACTGATACCAACTATATAATATTTACCTTGTTCTTTAAAAATAAAAATAAAAATAAAAAAAATATATTTTTTGGAAATATATTTTTTTATGTATTTTTAATTTTTAATGACAATCAAGCATGCGGGAAAAGGGGGAGCGGCACCCCTAGCGCCCCTATGGGCCGGCCGCCACTGCAGCTCAGTGAGGTAAGGACTCTCTCATCGTTTAGATAGTTCACTTTAGTGTAAGTTATCTCAGTGGGTCTCAAACGGTTTGGTCACCATTTATGTAAACAAGTATTTGCGAGGAACACCTTTATATGATCATTATAGTTATTAACAAATAAGAGAATAAATGAAAAACAGGTATGAAATACTATAAGACAGTGAATACAGTTTAAAAGGGGAGTGATTAGTAAAATATCCATAAAGAAAAAGTACATCTGTTTACAGTTCTGTTTCATATGGGCATTACCTGAGAATGTGTCTAAGTTTCTGTTTCAGGATTTCTCCTTACTGTGTCACACATTTTTCTAAAAGGAAATTTAACTGAAACTTTCATATCTTTTTGTGCCTTCTTTCCATTCAGAATAAAGGGTTCAAAAGTATTTAAGTAGGAACTCACCGTTGTCTGTAGACACCATGAAGGTGTTGGGAGTTGTATCTCTTCCCCCTCCTCCATTTTCAAATGCTCCGTATCCCTCACTCTCCTGAAGCTGCCAGTTCAAACCAAACAGGTGCATCGCTAGAGACCAGGAGAGAAAATAATGAGAGCCAGAGAGAGACAGATGGGAAAATACAGTAAGCGCAACAAAAAGAGATACAAAAGTTAGGAGAAGAGGGAACAAGAGGCCAGTGAAGAGTGAAGAAAGGAGAAAAATCAAGGCGATACAACGCACACATATACATTGTACATATAGTACACGTAGAATAGAATGTAAACTATTATAGAATCATACACAATCAATTTTCTCTCACACACATGCACTATGGCAGTGGTTCTCAAAGTGGGGGGCGCGCCCCTCCTGGGGGGCGCAGAGGCATGACAGCGAGAGACCAGGAGGAACAATTGTTATTTAAACATTTTTAAAAAACATAATAAAAAAAGTATTGATTCAGTAGGGTGACCATATTTTCATTTCCAAAAAAGAGGACATGCTGCCCCCAGCCTCGAGATACTTAATGATACTCAACGTTTACTCAAAGATGCCTTATTGTTTTAAAGTATGCCTCCTCTGTATGGAAATACAATTATTATTTATATTATTTTACTGTATATAACACAATAATATCTCTCTATAACCAAAGACACACCAAACCAAGGTTACTCAACAATCAACATGCTTTATTATGCCTAGAATTATCTCTGACAAATCTCAAATGCACAAGAATAACTTAAACATCAACCTGTAACAAAATAATAGCTCTCTTTTCAAGTCTTACTGGACAAAAATAAATAACAAAATATATGAAATAGTAGAAAATAGAAAATCCAGCTTTAACAAATAATCTCTTTGAATCTTGTCAATGTAAACAATAAAACAGTAACCTCAGAAAGATACTAATCTAATTATTTTAAAAGTGCACTATGCAGTTTTGGATTTCACATTTGCATAATTGCCATTAGTGAACATAACATAACATAACATTTGATTACCTAAATCAAATCAAACACATTTTGAGGCACCATGAACCAAATATAAGCCTACTTTAAATGTTTGTAAACACAATTCCAGGCCCTGTCATTGTAAACAACCACAGTGAAACGACAACTTTTCACATATTTCTAGCTTCAAACTGTTTTCTAGGGTCCCAATTTAAAATTAAAAGTTTAAAATTTCTCTCCCACAGCTACATAGCTTTCTCTCTCTGCATAGCTGCATACTTCAATCTTCTTCATCCTGCTTTTCTTCTTCATCCTCCTTGTCTGCCCATCGATATTTAGCTTTGGAGCTGATCTTTCCGAGCAGTTTTCGGTTGCTCAACAAATAAGCATGAAAGTCTTTGCAAGACATGTCTTTCAAATTGTATAGCACAATTAGAATCCCCTTCAGTGACTCAACAGACAGCTGGTTCCTCTCCTTGGTCCACTGGCTCTGCATCAGTGAGAAAACCCTCTCAACATTTGCATTGTGAGAGGAAAGTGCAAAGACAAACTGTGCAATCTTCAGTAGTTCTGAGTAACATGCAATGCTTTTGGCCTTCTCAAAATATTTGGTCCACTTCTGGTGCACCTGCAGGCCACTGAACTCCTCATCACGATTGCACCTTTCTGTGAATCTCTTCAGATTGGTGACCTGGTCAAAACACTTGACATCATCAATTAACACCCCCTTCTCTCCTAGGAACTTGATGCAGGCCTCCACATCATTCCACTCTGGTGGCTCACTCAGATCCATCCACGTGTTGCAATTGTCGCCAGTGAATGCAATGCATTTTTCAGACAAATTGTTTTTTGCCAATGTTTCATTGAGATATTGTGCAATGTTTTCTGCTGTCTCATTTCGTGTGTCTTTAACCTCGATTAATTTTGTTTGCATGCCACCCTTCTTCCAGTCAAAGTACTGGATTATGATTGGGAATATTTTCACTGCTCCGTGGTTACTCCCGTCTGTAGAAACACCACAGTACTAGATTTCTTTGAGTGCTTCATGTGCGACATCAATCGAGTGGGGCGCTATAACACCATTGACAATGGCTTCGGTTTTAGTTTGCGCACTACTGATTTTTTTGGCAGTGTCAGAGTCTGGAAATGCTTTTTTTAGCAAGGCACTTGTGCAAACCATAGATCTGTAGCTGTTGTGATGTTTCACATTGTGAAATGCAAACACACCCTCCGCTGCATTTACAGCATCCTCTGTTTTGCCTGGTCTAACAAAGAAGTCTGTCAACTTTGCCGACAAACTCTCACCTTGCACAGCTTTCCTATGTTTGTCTGTGTCCATGTACGCTTTAAGATCGCCTGCACCTTTATTGGACACACACACGTATGTGCAAGCTTTGCACACGGTGCACTCCGCCTCCCATTTGTTCCGACTGGGTCGGTGCATTTGGAATTTCTTCTGCAATTCATCTGTAAAAGTACATTTGCGCTTTGGCATTGTGAATGTGAGCTGTGGTCCGCTCTGTCCCCTTCCTCTGTTTGTGTTTCAGCGTAGTTGTAGAGCCGCCCACAAAGCTTCAGACTCAGGGATTACGTCACACACGCAACAGAGTACCGTAGTATTCTGTGCAATGCGCCAGTCAATTTGAGTACATGCAAACGGTCCGCGAAACCCGGACATTTCCATGAATTTATAAACCCCCCCCCGGACGACCCGGACAGGGCGTGAAAAGACGACATGTCCGGGCAAAAGAGGACGTTTGGTCACCCTATGATACAGTACTATTACGTCTGGGTCTCTGTGTTTCATTAAAGCTCGGCTTTG
>NC_136912.1:47347074-47364574 GCF_949606895.1 Notothenia rossii | reverse complement strand
ACAAAAAAAAGGTATCTGTATCCGAATACAATAACATTAAATAACTAATCACATTACTGTTACATTAAAAGAAAAATAGAGATTACCAGCAGGATGACAGTGTTAGAATACATTTTGAAATAAAGATGGATATATTATAGGATGTTCTGAATACATTTTCTTTATGGTTTATATGTAGGCTACTTTTATTTTTCTTGATTTTAAATGCAGTAGGTGAACACCTGATGGGTTCAACAAATACATCCATGTGTTAAGCTTAAACAGCATTTGTAAACTCTTACTGTTACTACATTTCTATATGAAATATCTTGGTTACTTCATTTCTAAGATTACATTGTTACATGCATTTAAGTAAAACACATCTTTTTAAAAATCTTTTAATTTTTTTTATTTGCATTGCAGTTCATATTCAGGTAGTCCAAAAGTACCAGAAAAGAATCACCATTTTGATACTTGGATTAGGTTCCTTATTACATTGTTTTATTTGTAACTGGCTCATGTAACGGATTACCTTTTTAAAATCCCTCCCTGTTTAAGGAACATGATGATCAAATTCAACCCAACATTACCAGGTAATAGAAAGACATTTTGAAATCTCAAAAGCTTGATTTCGAAAAAAAGCTTTTTGAAGCTTCAAGATACAACAAGCTTTAGGGCCATACACACTTGCACAGCTCACAGGCACACAGCCTGCATAGAGTCTACATGACATATGAAAAAGAGACTATATGAGAAAAACAACATTTAAAAGTCCCTGCAAAGCTTTGATGCTGAGATGACCCTGTGATGAAGGCCACGACTGGGTTATTGATATAGCAGTAGCATCGCTTCAAATGTGTTTATTAAAAAGGTATTTTTAATAATGCTGTGTGAGGGAGACTGTTACACACACACACACGTACGCACGCACGTACGCACGCACGCACACACGCACGCATGCACACACGCACGCACGCACGCACGCACACACACACACACACACACACACACAAACACACACACACACACACACACACACACACACACATATAGACGAGCCTGTGGCAACATATCTCCAATTCCAACGACAGTCCTCCTTCATAATTGCTGCTGTTCATTTTGGGAATGGTTGGCCTTTAGAATAAATACCACCTTCCCTCCCCTCTGACTCTTTCCCATCATTCCTTCTTCTCTTTTATCTCAAGGCTTTTCAAAATGAAAACAACTCGCTCACAATCTAACAAGGAGCCCTGGCAGTTCTAAAGCCATGCAGGAGAGAGGAAAAACACACAAGTATTTCTTTCTGATAACAGGTGTAATGTGAGGCCTCCAATGGGATATTTAAGGCTAATAATGTGTATTTTCTGTCTGGACTGAAATCTGATTGGACACATATGTTGGGCTTATTCTCAAGTCCCAGTCATGTTCAGACTTTAAGATGCAATGCATTGTGTGTCTGAACTCTATGTTGTGTTCTGTTTGCTAAATGTGTTCTTTTATTTGCCCGTCCCAAAGACTTTGCAATTCATGTAAATCTAATGGACATGAGTTGATCTGAGTCTAAATCTGTTTGACATTTCTCATGCGAGGTTCAAGACATTAATAACTTCAGTAGAAAACTCTTTAAATGAGTACATTCAGGTCTATCAGAAGTCCTTTTTGCACCACAACAGTTCAATTACATATTGATACAAATTTTATTAAATCAATTTGGAGATCCACGGGGATAGATATTATTGAGACAAGTGTAGCCCCATTTGATGTGAAATGTCTTCTTTTACAAGTAGACTAACCCTGACTCTGTCTATTCAGTGGCTGGAAGAAAATGTTTCAGAGCTGACAATTTCTATAATTACACGCGACAGATTATCATTGTGAGATGATGTAGAATCCCTTTGACCCACAGTTCATTTTGGACCAGCGTAATTGTATCTATTCTGCCTCAGGCTGGTCTAAATCTGGGGAAAGTCAACTTATTCACACACATTCTATTAAAATTGAACATTTAACATTCAATATGTGTAACGAATGTACCGTTTATTCACTAAAGAGGCCAAGGTAGGGGATGATTACAATTGAATTTGTAAGGCAAAGTCTTGCACATGTGAGAATCTGTGACAGTGAAATACTTGAGAAGATTCCTGCCTTTCATCAGCACCCTGAAGAAAGGTGCACAAAGCATTTCTGCAATTGGATGAATTCCATATTTGTCTGTCGTCACTGTTTTGTCGGTTTCTTCTGATGATGGGAATGACTGATTTTTATATAAGAAAAAAAGGAGTGGGACTTTTATAATGTGACCCATTTTCTTGAATTTGATGTTGAAGATTTGATGGTACGGATAATTTAAACCTTGTATCAAAAGCAGTTTCCAACTGACCGTACAATCTTCCATGATTGATTAGCCTACACCTACAGTATAGCACATCCTGTGAGGGGGGGGGGATGTATAAGGCCCACAGAAAGGAACACCCTGGTGCTATCTGATGGGCTCAAAACCACAGAGTGAAAAGCTACACATGCAGCAACAAGAAGAAGAAGACGGGCTGCAACACTGAGAGCGAGACGGGGAGGAAGCAGGACACTATGGTAAAGAGATGAGGAGGATTACCAACGCAGAATACAAGTCTCTTCTGTCCTCCTGCACCTGGACCAGACTGCGTGTACATTCAGCACTCAGTGTGTGTGTCTGTGAGCGGGAGAGTAAAAACAGACCACAGAAAGTGTGTGTGTGTGTGTATGCACTGAAAAAACTGAAACGTTGACTTAATTGTATAATGTAAAGACATGGAACGTAATTGCATTAGATTAGTTAAACGCAATACTTCAAAAAAGTATATACTAGGTTCAACTTAATATTTACTTAATACATTTTATTATTTTCAGCGTTTCAGTTTTTTCATAAAGGGTGTGTGTGTGTGTGTGTGTGTGTGGTGTGTGTGTGTCTGTGTGTGTGTGGTGTGTGTGTGTGTATGTGTGTGTGTGGTGTGTGTGTGTCTGTGTGTGTGTGGTGTGTGTCTTTGTGTGTGTGTGTGTGTGTGTGTGTGTGTGTGTGTGTGTGTGTGTGTGTGTGTGTGTGGTGTGTGTCTTTGTGTGTGTGTGTGTGTGTGTGTGTGTGTGTGTGTGTGTGTGTGTGTGTGTGTGTGTGTGTGTGTGTGGTGTGTCTGTGTGTCTGTGTGTCTGTGTGTGTGTGGTGTGTGTGTGTCTGTGTGTGTGTGGTGTGTGTGTGTGTGTCTGTGTGTGTGTGGTGTGTGTGTGTCTGTGTGTGTGTGGTGTGTGTCTTTGTGTGTGTGTGTGTGTGTGTGTGTGTGTGTGTGTGTGTGTGTGTGTGTGTGTGTGTGTGTGTGTGTGTGTGTGTGTGTGTGTGTGTGTGTGTGTGTGTGTGTGTGTGTGTGTGTGTGTGTGTGGTCTTACCTATACAATAACAGAGCAGGACGGCGAGCAGCACAGAGAGTCCCACTGCACTGAGGGCCGTACACCTGAGAGAGACAGATAAAAAACGATAGTTATTGTCTTGCTGTCATCATGTCAGTATCAGTTTGGTGTGAAATGAAAATTGACTGTTCAGTGTAACCCTACATTACACAGAGAAGTCCTTTGTGTATTTTCTGCAGCCTCACAGTTGTTTATTTCTGATGTAAGATCAACTTCCACAATGCACTTGATTTGCAAATTACTTCTGTGTCTCCTGTGCAGTTAGGCAAGTGATTTAGAGGAGCTTAGAACAAGACATGTTCTCCTGAAGGTAGCGTTCATTATGATCTGATCTTGCAGTAGTCAGTAATCACTGTAAATGCTACATCCTGACAACCCAGGCTGACAGAAGTGCTTACTGACGTTTGCATTGCTGCTATTTCAGTGCGCTAACATTGAAGTCTGAGTTGTCGTTAGTAACGTCAGTGTTTGTGTGAAATTTGCAAACAAATGTAAAATTGTAGAATAATGCAGGTAGAGAGAAAGAAATCTAACATTACATTGTATTATTATGAGGCATTAGACAAGGTTAATATATTTGCATTGATTTAAAAAAGAAGACAAATACAATGAAGGAAAGACCATTATTTACATTGTCAAATACTGTTTTTGTGCTGTGGTAATTGCTTCTTTTGTTCCATGGCCCCCTCCCAATGTAAACCCAGAACAGTCCTGTAGTCTGCGAGTTAGCAGAGTCTCCCAGCAGTCAGACGGCAGCTGGCTATTGGCTGCTGCTTTTATGGATCCAGTTACTGCCAAGATGCAGTCGACTGTAAACGTAACTCAAACCCTTTAACATCCACTTAGATGGCACATGTTCATGTAAACTGTGTGTGTGTGTGTGTGTGTGTGTGTGTGTGTGTTTGTGTGTGTGTGTGTGTGTGTGTGTGTGTGTGTGTGTGTGTGTGTGTGTGTGTGTGCGTGCGTGTGCGTGTGCGTGTGTGTGACATTTTTCAAGCAGGTTTGTAGTGGGAAGGTAGTCTCTGTGGTGTGTGAGATAAGAGCCAGCAGGTCGATGGTGTAACAGTACTCAGACATAAAGGTAAGGATACAGTATACTCGGTGGCGTAAAGTAGTACTCAAGTACTGTACTTAAGAACAATTTTGAGGGACTTGTAGTTTACTTGAATGCTTCAATGTTTTTACTCCATTACAGTTCAGAGGTAAATGGTGTACTTCTACTCTCTACAGTTCAGAGGTGCATGGTGTACTTTTACTCCACTACAGTTCAGAGGTAAATGGTGTACTTCTACTCTCTACAGTTCAGAGGTGCATGGTGTACGTTTACTCCACTACAGTTCAGAGGTAAATGGTGTACTTATACTCTCTACAGTTCAGAGGTGCATGGTGTACTTTTACTCCACTACAGTTCAGAGGTACATGGTGTACTTCTACTCCTCTACAGTTCAGAGCTTCATGGTGTACTTTTATTCCACTACAGTTCAGAGGTACATGGTGTACTTCTACTCCACTAAAGTTCAGAGGTACATGGTGTACTTATACTCCACTACAGTTCAGAGGTACATGGTGTACTTCTACTCCACTACAGTTCAGAGGTACATGGTGTACTTCTACTCCACTACAGTTCAGAGGTACATGGTGTACTTCTACTCCACTACAGTTCAGAGGTACATGGTGTACTTTGACTCCACTACATGTATTTAATACCTTTAGTTACTTCACAGATGTGGATGAATGATGTGAAATATAATCAAGTGTTAAATCAGACTTAGTAAATCCACCAGCTACCCTGCAGTATACAAAGTAATTCAAACTAGCTGCACCTTTACCAGCTTTGAGAACACTTTAATGATCAATCATTATAAAACATATCATATATATTATTCTGAAATATATATTATTGAGTATGTAAGTCGCTTTGGATAAAAGCGTCTAACAAGTAACATGTAATGTAATGTAATGGACCAACCTGCACATTGACTACTTTTCAGTATATTTTGATGATAATGCATGAATGCAGGACTTTTACTTGTAACAGTGTGTTCCTACACTCTGGCACTTCTACTTTTACTCAAGTACAGGATCTAATACAAGTACAAGAGTACTTTTCCCACCTCTGGTATAGTTAGTTATAGCTAGTTGCCAATCAGTTCATTTTTTTACAAATGCAAAGTGTGGTAATCTTGAAATTGAAGGAGGAGGTATACGGGGTTCAGGGAGGGGGGCTGGGCGGGAAACCCATGACAAATATAATAAAAGAGTGAATAAAGGTGAGAGAAAGAAAAAACAGCTTTATGCTAAAGGCAGCCAAAGGCAGGAAGAACTGGAAATAATGACACATCACATCTGTCATCTGCAAAGGAGCAAATGTAAATGCTGAACGAGTATGAGAGTGTGTGTGCATACACAAGACCATTATCTATGCAGTACAACCTATCAGCAGAAGAGGCTCTGACCTGGACTCCTCTCTGGGACTCTCAGGAAGGAAAGTTGTGAACGAGTTCTTCACAGAGAGGCACGCTGGTGTTTAGAAGCTCTGACCTCTCTGCTGACAAGCTGCTCACAGACTCATTCAGATTACAAACAGTTCTACAAAGAGTCTTTTCTCTCTTTCAGAGGGAAGACATGTCTGTGTGGTTGGTAAAGGAGCAGTTCTGTGAACTACACAGCCAAAGGAGAGCCTTCTGTTTAGTTAGCTGTTGAATGTATTTTTTTTTCTTCTACATAATGTAAGCTACATAGTGGCTTATAAATAATATTCCTAGGAAACCAAAAATGCCTTTTTTTTTGCACTTTAATTATCATTACGTAGTACAGGTACTATGTAACAAAACAGTTTCTCTGCCTTTGACCCCTCCTAGTGTTAGGAGCAGTGGGCTGCCATTATGTACGGCGCCCGGGGAGCAGTGTAGGGAACGGTGCCTTGCTCAGGGACACCTCGGTAGCACTTGGTCTTGCCGGGACTTGAACTGGTGACCTTCCAGTTTCCAAGCCAAGTCCCTATGGACCTCATCTTGTTGGGTTGAGACAGTAATACCAGACTCTCAATCGTTCATATACAAGAATAATCTGGAGCGTCGTCCCATTGCAGGAACCTGTACATCTAGTGGTGAGATCATTTACTTTAGTCAAGTTACAGTAGGGCACCGTTTCCTACACATAGTACCTGTACTACGTAACGAAAATAAAAGTGCAACAAAAAAAGAAAAGTGGAGTATGCAACGTATGAGCATCCAAACACTCTGCTTAAAGTACCCAAAGTGAAAGTACCCAAAGTGAAAGTACCCAAAGTAGTATGGCTTATTTCAGAATCCTTCATTTGAAATGATTGTATTATAGTTATTGATACATTCATGTTCTTCAGTTTAATGCTGCATCTGATAAAGGTGGGATTTATTTAATTTCTTTATATACAGCTGGGTAGCTTAACGTAAAATAATATGCCTTCATTTATTAGTTGAATTATATTTGTTATTCATAAAATCAATCTGCCAAATAAAGCTGCCTTTAAAATAAATGTAAAGGAGTCAAAACTGTTGTGCTAGAAATTCCTTTCACCTCTCTTTCCTGTTTGAAAGAAGGATTTGTGTCCCAGCCTAGAAAGCCTAATGTAGGCCCATTGTCTCTGAAGTAAGGCCAGCACCACTTCCACTGTCCACTCCTCCATCCACTGATGAATTAGCCCGTCTTGTGTGTTTGATTCCCAACAGAGAAATGAGTCTCAAAAACCAGCCCATGTCTTTTGTAGACTGAAAACACACAAATGAACTTCCTGCTGATTCCAGCTCACCTCCATGAGCAGTACTTGGACGATTTCTTGAACTTGAAGGCAGAGCGGGACAGGGTGTTCCTCGGCAATGGCCTGGTGGGGGGGGAGTACACTGAGCCTGTTGCCATAGTGTAGCCAGGAGTTGCCGTGGAGAAGAGGGGGGTGGTGCCTGTACCAGTCTTAAAGAGGAAGTGTCTAGAGGGCGAGAGAAGAAAGACAGAGAGATACATTAGTTGTGGTACATTAGTGGGGACATTGGCTCTGTTTACACACACAGGAAGTAATTTGTCGTACACAATGGCCACACACTGATCCCCAGCATTAGACCCAGGTACCTGCCTACATTTTCATTACTGCCTAATTTACAAGTGCGATAAGGTTGCGCCTCTAGACTGCATTCACATTTTCCAGCACTGTGTGAGTCATAAGCACTTATTCCTCAAAACAGCACTTTTGTCAAGTGCATACTGTACGCATGGCTATTATGTGTCTGGGAGGATAATGGCATTTCAAAAAGTAACTTGATTTACGTATCTGTCTGAAAGCCATGTTGGTGAGTACTGTCTTATCGCTGCCAACAGAGCGTGACCGGAGCTACGAAAAAAATCAAAACCAAATGGTGGGCTTGTTTTTACAGAATCTGTTCCCAGATCTGTTCCCATTTCAAGAAAGAACAGTAACTGAGAGTTTCTAGCTGTTAATGTGTCTCATGTGTGTCTGAGCTAGAGCTCTGTTCAGCAGTTTCCTGTTTGTAATTTCACATATCAGCAATATTTTAGTACCTGAAGATCACGTCCAGCTCTCAGAGCCGTGTTCACTGCTGTCGCTGCGTCATATTTAAACTTTGGATCTGTACACCTCAGTTGCAGAGAGGAATGGTACAAACAGTAAAAGACACATTAGGAGTATGCTATGCATGCTGTAACACCTCCAACATGTCTTCAAGGTGACAACTCCACTTTAAAAAGTTTGGCCTGGCTTAAACAAAAGAACTGTTA
This sequence comes from Notothenia rossii, assembly GCF_949606895.1. Lineage (NCBI taxonomy): Eukaryota > Metazoa > Chordata > Actinopteri > Perciformes > Nototheniidae > Notothenia > Notothenia rossii. The sequence goes on along the minus strand of NC_136912.1, from coordinate 47,356,393 downwards.
GGGTGGACAGAAGGCCAGATTTCGCAGACCCTAACCAGCGAGCAGCATTTAGGCCTTGGCTTTATGGAGTATATCAAATTTTTTTTTACCAAAAGTTGTCTTTTTTTTATTTCTGACTTTCTTCTTAGAACTCTAACTTTATTTTCAGAGTTCTGATTTTTTCCTTAGAATTCTGAGATTAAAGTCGACTCAAACGTTTTTTTTTTATATTTTGGTAAAAAAATTCTCATGTGTCCCTTCTGTATAAATCCATCTAGAATCACTTCAATATAACACTGATATATTGCACAGTACTAGCACCAGTGTTTGGTTTTGCTCTCAACCAGGTTTCCTGCAGTCGGTGGACATAGCTCATTTATTGGATTAATTAGCCTGCGACACGCTTTTCTTTTTAATTCTAAATCTCTAAACTCAAGCACAACCACCTTCATGTATGATCAATCATTTATCCACAGTTAATTATTGGGAAAATTACAATAAAGCTACAAGATTAATACTATTTGCCAGGAAGGTCTGGAATTTCTCAGATTAGTGTTAGCATGATAGCTTTAACCATATCCAACACAACACACTCTGATAACACTGCTTGTGTAATCACCCCACTGTTGTCCAAATCAAATAAACAAAAGAAAAATAATACATTTTTATTTCCAAAAGCCGTCTTTGGTGTTTTCCATGGGAACATTTTCACGAGAAAATAACACTCACATATATGGCTGCAGTAATTACCAAGGTCACAAGGCCTAATTAATGACAGAACCCCGGCTAACGAGCATCTGTAATTACAATCAGACTGCTCTCTAACAAGGCTGTGTGATTAACAATTAGAACCTATTATAACAAGAGTCCTTCAATTAATACCTGCCTGGGGGCAAGATGTGAGGAGAGAGATAGAAGGAGAGGAGCATAAGGGGGGGGGGGGGGGGGGGCGATTACATGGAGAAAGAGAACTACAGAGAGAAAGCCTCACAGAGTTGCTATACATTCTAGTAGTTACATCTAAAAGTCACACATAACAACAAGAGGAGATATTACTGTGACATCACTTGTGATCGAGTGAAGGTTTCATTTCAGAAACTCTGTTTTTATATGAGTGGGAATCTAAAGCCAACATTTCCATTCGAATGATGATTTTACAAATGTGGGATATAGGGCTGCACGATTTGGGGTAATAATCTAATTGCGATTTTTCGTACAGATATTGCAATTTTGTTTTTAAGCGACCCAACGGAAGTTTATTGTAAAATGCGGCCATATCTCCGGCTAGGAAGGTCGTATCAACATGCTCCCGTCTCTAGCACCCCGAGCTACGAGTGAAAGAACTAAAGTTACATGAAACTTCCGTTGGGTTGCTTTAAAGTCAAGCTTCAGTTTAAGATTCACCCTGTAATAGAAACATGTGATGGAGCATTACTAATCTGACTCAGATGGTTTGTTTCACCAAACCATCTAGGAAAGCTCCATTGGAAGCCATTTGGAAAGGGCAGGCACTTTCAAAAATACTTGGCAGGTGATTGGATAAATCTGTCTATCACCTTCTATCATGGGCCACTTCTGATTGGTTAACAATGGCTGGTACATGTGGAGCACAGCACTTCTGATTGGTGTGGATGAATGACACACAAGAAGAAAGACAAACAAAAGTTTTAAAAAGAATCGCAGGCTTTGCGATTTGATAATCGCATCATTTCAAATCGCGATTTCAATTTATAATCAATTAATCGTTCAGCCCTAGTGGGATACAGGTAGGAGGAGTACTCAGGTCTTGTACTTGAGTAAAAGTAAAAGCACACAGATCTTGTAATAGAGTAAAAGTAGAAGTACTCAGGTCTTGTACTTGAGTAAAAGTAGAAGTACTCAGATCTTGTACTTGAGTAAAAGTAATAGTCCCAGAGTGTAGGAATACTCTGTTACAGTAAAAGTCCTGCATTCAAAATGTTCCTCAAGTAAAAGTAGAAAAAGTATTATCATCAAAATATAGTGAAAGTAGCGACAGTAAAAGTAGTCATTGTGCAGATTGGTCCATTTCAGAATAATAGATATGATATGTTTTATAATGATTGATCATGAAAGTGTTCTCAAAGCTGCTAAAGGTGCAGCTAGTTTGAATGACTTTGTATACTGCAGGGTAGCTTGTGGATTTACTCCAGGTGGAACTAAAGTCTGATTTAACACTTGATTATATTTCACATCATTCATCCACATCTGTAAAGTAACTAAAGGTATTAAATACATGTAGTGGAGGAAAAGTACACCATGCACCTCTGAACTGTAGTGGGGTAAAAGAATAATGAGGAAACATTGGAATTCACTGAAAATTGTACTTAAGTAAAGCACTTGAGTACATCTACTTAGTTACTTTACACCACTGTATTCATCATCCACTTGAATAAAGAAGATGGAAAAGTGCATGTCTGATTTATCACTGTAACATGAGCCTTTATGAACAACTATGTACTTGATATAATGATCAGCAGGTAAAGGTCAGAGAAAAGCCATTAGAGTGAGTCCTCACTTCACGTGGAGTGCATGAAGGGATCAGCTAGGTTCCTCAGGGCTGTGTAGCTGCAGGTGAAGTAGCTCAGCATGGCCACACACACATGCATGTTTAAATGGGTTTAAAGTGTGATGAGTGTGATGTTTCTGATGAAACACACACATGCAGAGTAGCAACACACCTTTCAACAATACAATCCAATATATTTTCCATTTCTGCAAGAAGTGTTTGTAGTTTTTGTTGTTGTTGTTGCAGCCAACCGTTTTAGTGTTGGATTAACAGTACAAACTAAGTACAATGTATGAGAAATATATGATGAAAACAGCTGGAAGCTAAATATGTCAAGTCTGACGAGAGTGGCAATAACACTTTTGAGATTTGTTTCCTAAAATGGAAACCTTATAATGTAATTCTATAAATGTGTGGATGTGTTTCAGTTGGTGTGTAGTGAGGTGTGATTACCACATTTGAAATGAGTGTGTGTTTCCATGAACTGCTCTTTATAGTGTATATATATACAGTGTATTGCTTTGAGGAAACAACACGTTAACATCACCAAAGTGAGCAGAAAGCCTTTTGTAAACCTGGAGCAGAGCCCTTAGGCTTTCTGCTCACTTCCTCGCCTAATAAAGCATTCATATCATGTAATGCAGGTTTAAAGAGGTTTTCTCCTCCACATGCAACAATATTTTCTGCTGCCAATATTTTTGCTTTTATTTATTGGTCTTTTGAGTGGCAGTGGTACTCAGGGAGTACCCTATCTGGCCATTTTATTAGGTATACCTAAATCTGATGCAATACAATACAACTGCGCTTTCATCAGATGTACTTTCAAAGAGCTTAAATCATTTCAAGAGACAAACCAGCTTAGCTCAAATGTGATTATCAGCAATTTCAGTAACACACAGAAACCAGATCACATCCACAGATTGTTCAATTTACAACAATCTGAAAATGTGTATTGCCACTCCCATTACACTTTTATGATTTGTCATCATATATTTCTCATCAATTGTATTTACTTTGTACTGTTAGTCCAACACTAACAACTATTGAAAAGGTTATTTATTTATTATTAAACGATTATTTGCTTTTTTTTCAGTTTTGGGGAACAAATGTAATGTTGGTTTAAAGAGAAAGATAATGGAAGCTTTGTTTGTTTGTGTTGGGATGTGTGTTGCTACTCTGCATGTGTCATCACCAACATCTCTTTCATAGCAATCCATTTGGAAGTTATTATTTCTGGTTTTAAGGCTGAACACTTGGTGAGAACTTGGAACGTACAAATACAAATAAAGCACAACAAAAGTCTACGCTACAGCAGAGACATGTATCATGATGAGTTGAAATAACAAAGACAGTAATCACATGTGTTTTCAAATCTCTTATAGAACAGGTGCAGTTTACAAACTCTCATATTCACATGACTTCATCGCCCTTTGTTTGTGATCTGCAGTGAAACAAACTGAAACAGATACATAACAAGTGATGTCTTGGTTTCCCCTCAATGCTTTTAACTCAGGCGTATGTTGAGGATCTTTGCAATGTTTAGGATTCTTTTGTATGAAACTGGAATTATTAAAGGCAATCAAGTAAACAAATATGCCAGAGATGATGGGATATTTACATAAATTAGATATTGTAATAAGCTGGGAAAAATTATTTTTGAACTATATTTTCGTCTGTTTCTACAATCAAGTAAGATCTGTTTCTTGATACAAGATGATCCATCTTTTACAAATACAACAGCAGCTTAGAAACCGTCTTTCATCTGAGATATAACTAAAAATAAGATGTTCCAAGAGTAGATATTAGACAAACATATTGGCAAGATTTCGAGTTTTTACAATTTGTCATGTCAATCCAGCTATTGTTGGCAGTATGTTGTGGTCTGGAGACAGAGACATGAGGTTTCTATGATGCCTCTGCGCTGGGACATGAAGCAGGACAGGGATTCTGAGAGCAGGGACGCAGCAGACAGAACGTCCTATACAGTAAGTGCACGGTAATGACTGCATACAAAGAGGGGGGATGATGGCTGTACAGTGAGTGTGACCACTGTGTGTCAACCAGTAGTCGAGTTGAGGGGGGATGGGGGGGGATGGCATCCCCCTTAGGTATTAAAATGGTCAAAACCATCCCCCTTATGAAACGGCCATCCCCCCTTCCCATCCCCTGTTATTTGATCAATTAATGTGGAAATATTGCCAATGTTTAATTTTCAACATTCTACATTTTATATGTGCACGTCAAGTGCCCCTCGTCCACATTATTTTAGCCGCTAAAATACTGTTGACGAGGGGCTCGTGCACATATCACAATTACGAAATTGATGTCAAGTCAGTCAGCGTCAACGATAGCAGCGCAGCCTGTGCAAGCATGATGGCCAGTAAGCGACAAGGACAGCTTGACCTGAGGGACTACTTCGGCTTTAAGAGGACAAAAAGTACCACTGAAGGTAAGTCAAGAATACTTTTGATATGTCACCAAATGTGTAATCTCTGGACAGAGGCGATAACAACAGAGTTATAGTTTGGGAGCTTACGTTTTTTTTCTTGTTAACTAGCCTAACGCCAGGCAGCTAGTACTAGCTGCTATAGTAACCAACGTCAGGTTAGACCTTTCTTATATTCACAAAGTTAATGTCAGATTTGATTTCTTTTTCACATGGAATATCTCGCAGGGTTTCCCACAGCTCTTTACTGCTTAGGCGACCGCATAAGCAACACACTTAACTAGCCTAGACATGTTCAGTCGGGGAAAAAAATTAAATGTAATTTAGGATGAGGCAGAGCAAGCTAGTGTACAAGCAGAGACGACAGGGGCAGAAGAACACAGAGAAGAACAGGTGTCGTTGACGGTTCCTGAAACAGCCGGTGAAGTTCAGTTAAGAATGGTAGATAGTCCAAGTTTGGGATTCTTCAGTATGAAAACTGGTTCCGAAAGAACCCATTTGAATTAAGGTTCCTGGAGGATCTTTAGGCTGATTTTATGTATCAATTCGATGATCATGTATCCACTAGTGATTTAAGCACTTTGTTTGATAAGCTTTCCATTCATTTTAGTGAGATCATATAATATAAATTAAGTGTGAAAATTGCACCTTTAGTCACTGTGAGCGACCAAAATGTATTACTTAAAAAGCTTTAAATGTGATGCATGCCTCCGAATCGTGTGATAGCGGCTTCTGGTGGTTGAATGTCATCGCTCTTATTTTATATGAAAAAAAAACACAACTTGACAGTAGGCCTACTTCACTGTCTGCTCATTCTAACAAAACCATAATGCCGTTGTTTTCTTCATATAGAGGATAATCATGGCGAGGAAGCAGGAAGGAGAGCAGAGGAGACTAGAGCTGGAGAAGGAACAGGTTTGATATTTCTAAATAGACACTTTTCTTTTTCAAAGAGGGGTAAATGTAGCTAATCCTACCAAGGGGGGGTTTTAACAGATTTTATGTTTTTGTGGTAGAAAAAAGAAGAGAGGAGGAGGCAGAAGCAGAGGAGCCTAGAGCTGCAGAAGGAACAGGTTTGATAATTCTAAATAGACACTTTTCTTTTTCGAAGAGGGGAAATGTATCTTACCAAGTGGGGTTTTAACATAGATTTTATGTTTTTGTGGTAGAAAAAAGAAGAGAGGAGGAGGCAGAAGCAGGGCGAGATAGTGTCGATGATTCTGACCAAAATAACCAGGGAGATAATGAGCAAGATATCCCTGAATGCTGGACATCTACCAAGTTCAGGGAGAAAAAAAAGTATTATCCATGGCTAATATGTCAAAGCAAAAAACTTGGCTGCCTAACCTGCCAGAAAATGAAAGTGGTTGGGCCAAGTACAGGTGGGAGCAGCCAGTTGCATATTGCTGAGGAGTGGTCCAACGTTAAGGTTACAGCCTATGGTACAAACCGAGCAGCACAGCTGCAGTCTCTTCGTAAGAAAATACACAAGCATAAAATGTCAGACTATCACCAAGCAGCTGAGAAAACCATGGAAAAAGCAAAAGAAAAGACATTGGAAACATTGACTTCTGAAATCACTGGGATCACTTCTTAACTACTGATAGGGTATTTCGTACAGTTTACAAGATTGTGAAATCTGGAAGGCCTTTCACAGATCTACCGTCCGATATTGATCTGCAAGTCTTGAATGGACTAGACATGGGAAGAACTTTACATTCAGACTATTCCTGTGCAACAATCAGCCAACACATAGCAAATGAAATGCGAAAGAGAGTAGTTGGAAAGGTCCTTCAAAGTGGAACAAAACTTTCTGTTATGATAGATGAAGCTACAACTGACAGTAAAAAATCAGTATTGATCATTTATATTAGAGCGAGCTTAGGGATGAGTGAAGAGCCCCTAACATTCTTCTTGGATCTAGTTGAGCTTTCTGCTACCAATGCAGGTGAAATCTATCAAGCTCTAATGAAAAATCTGTCACATCATGGCTTCTCTGAAGCTATTCTGAGTGAACGCTTTGTTTGCTTTGCATCAGATGGAGCTTCTGTAATGCTTGGAAGTAAAGCAGGTGTTGCAACCAAAATCGTAGAAAAAGTTTCCAAACGTAATGGTGTGGCACTGCATGAACCACCGTCTTGAGCTGAGTGTTGGAGATGCTGTTGAAGAAACTGTAGGGATGAATGACTTCCAGTTTTTCTTTGACAAAGTGTACAGTCTCTATCATGCATCGGCCAAAAACCGCCGTGAGCTCACTGAATGTTGTGAGGAACTTGCTTTACAGTGTCTGAACATAGGGAGAATTCTCAGCACTAGATGGGTGGCATCCAGTTACAGGACCATTAAAGCTGTATGGCAGCAGTACCCTGCAATCCACAAGCACTTTTCCAATGCCTCAGTTGATCCTAAAATAAGTTCAACAGAGAAATGCATGTTCAGTGGTTTAATAGATCGCCTTTCTAATGTCACCTTTGTGCACAATCTTGGAATCATGTATGATGCTTTAGAAGAGTTGTCTGAATTCTCTCTCTCTCTTCAAGACAGAAACATGACGCTCCCCAAGGCTGTAGCAATACTCAGTCGGCAGGTCCGTGTGTTGAAGTCCATGGCAGAGCAGCCTGGACCAGCGGCAGAAGTGGCTCAGACTGCAATCGGTTTGAAGCTATTCAAAGGGGTGCCACTAACAAATAATTTAAGACACAGCAGAGAAATAAACCACCAACATTTGTTTCATGCTTTGGCTGCTAAAATTGAGACAAGAATGGGATCACTGCCTGGAAAACAGAGAAGCAAAGAAGAGTACCAGAGCTTTTTTGACAATGTCAAAGTGCTGCAGCCATCAAACTGGCCAGATGTGTGTGGTGTTCGTTATGCCGGAAAGGAAATACAGGAACTCTGCTCCTTTTTCAAGCTTGATGATGGCAGACAAATTCAGGGAGGAATGAGGGAATATGTTGATATGGTGAAACTCAAAACTGTTGATGAAATGACACCACAAGCACTAGAAGAGCTAAAACCCCTCCTTCAAGCAGTGAACACACTGGTCATCTCCACAGCTGAGTGTGAGCGTGGGTTCAGTCAGATGAACATTTTAACCACAACTAGAAGCACGCTAGAGGTAAAAAGTATGTCAGCCTTGCTTTTCATCAAGTGTGTTGGTCCTCCACTACAAATGTTCAAACCAGAAGTTTATGTCAAGTCTTGGCTTCAAAGTCATAGCTTGGCTAATGATCTGAGAGCAAGAGCCCGGAAAGTTGTCATTAAAACACATGATTATGAAACTCTTTGGAAGATCCTATGAGATACTACAGTATAGGGGAGAATTGGGTTGGTAGCCATTGAATAAAACTGTTTATTTGTATTTGTATATCATATTATATGTATTATTTTCAGATTTTGTAAATAGTATATTTGTTTAATCCATGTTCTTGCACTTGAATTAAAATGGACTTGACTAGAGAGGATTCATGTTCAATGTTTTGTGAGGTTTTGTTTCAACATTTAATGGATGAATTCCCAGTAGATGTATAGGTATTGTGAGTGTGAAGTTGAAGTTGCACTTGCACCCAGTGGGAAAATGTGTCCTCTGCATTTACCCTAACTATGTAGGAGCAGTGGTAGCCATGGGACCAACTCTAATTCTGAGGTGCCTTGGTCAAGATCAATGACAGGAGTATCTGACACGTAATATATCCATAGCATGCAAGTTGTTTTACAGTAATAGAATATAATAATTATCTTTGTGCTTAAACACTAATCAAAATGGTACAACGTTGGTCTCCCACCAAATGCGCTGTCATCAGATCAAATTAAGGGCCCTTAAGGCAGTCAGCACCAAACATATATCCAGTCTACTCAACTACCCTGAATTGCAGGTTAGTTTTTGTTTTTAATCTCCGGGGGGGGGGGCATGCAGATCCACCATCCCCCTGGCTTTTTTTTACAACTTGACCACTGGTGTCAACCGATACTAATCTTATAGTTCAGTAACCATGGCAGCGCTTCAAATGCACGTTTGTCCCTCCTGCATTTACATTACAGTAACACTACCACACTGGCCTTTAAGACTCAGTTTACACGGAAACGAAACAGAGAACGAACCGAATTCAATATCAAAAAAGTCTTCCGTTCACACGGTATCAGCTCAAGAAACTTGTCCCTTCACACGAGACTGCTCAACCCGCTGGAGACGCTGTAGTACATATGCCGGGCCTGTAAGTGGCGCTGTACTTCCGCCACAAAATACACCAAAAGTAGCGAAGAAGAACCCTGAGCATGGTTGCCATGGTTGCCTTTCTGTTTATGCCCCGCGGTGGATTTAGAAACATGTAGTTCATGTAGTTCTCCATGTCCACTTGTTGCTGATG
>NC_136912.1:47282074-47342074 GCF_949606895.1 Notothenia rossii | reverse complement strand
TTCTCCAACACACGCATGCAGCCAACATTATGGGTGTTGTTAAGATCCTCAAGACTTACGTCCCCCTTCCATTAATCTATCAGCATCTCCCTTTTCTCTCAGGGAATGAGAAAAAAAGAGAGTGAGAAAAATAACAAAGAAAGAAGGGAAGAAAGAGTTGGCTACAAATTGTCTGGTGAATTAAAGGTCAAAGTTAAAGTTAACCTCATAAATCGTGTGTGTGTCTGTGTGTGAGTCTGTGTGTGAGTGAGTGTGTGAGCGTGTGTGTGAGTGTGTGTCTGTGTGTGAGTGTGTGTGTGAGCGTGTGTGTGTGTGTGTGTGTGTGTGTGTGTGTGTGTGTGTTTGTGTGTGTGTGTGTGTGTGTGAGTGTGAGTCTGTGTATGAGTGTTAGTCTGTGTATGTGTGTGTGTGTGTATGTGTGTGTGAGTGTGTGTGAGCGTGTGTGTGAGTTTGTGTCTGTGTGTGAGTGTGTGTGTGTGTGTGTGAGCGTGTGTGTGTGTGTTTGTGTGTGTGTGTAAGCGTGTGTGTGTGTGTGTGTGTGTGAGCGTGTGTGTGTGTGTGTGTGTGTGTGTGTGTGTGTGTACTAGGCTTTCATATACAAAAACAATTTCACCAGGGTTCATGGTTTGGCCTGTCAAAAAATGCACAAATTCTCCCAAACACACAGTCACACACAAACACCCAAATGTTGGAGATTACAAAGGCTTTTCTGCTTCCATCAATCCGTCACTCCTTTTCTCTCCGGGTGAAAGACATTAATGAGAGCAGCACAGAAAAAGGAAAGAGTGAAAGAGGGGAGCGGGCTACACATTGTAGGGGGAACAGAGGGTCAAGGTAGCACCCATAAATTGAGTGTGTGTGTGTGTGTGTGTGTGTGTGTGTGTGTGTGTGTGTGTGTGTGTGTGCGTGCGTGTGTGTGTGTGTGTGTGTGTATGTGTGTGTGTGTGTGTGTGTGTGTGTGTGTGTGTGTGTGTGTGTGTGTGTGTGTGTGTGTGTGTGTGTGTGTGTGTGTGTGTGTGTGTGTGTGTGTGTGGACAGCTCGGGGGAATAGGCCTTTATACAGCTGCCTGCGTGTGTTACTCTGCTGGAGAGAACAGTGATTTACAAATATCGCAGAACTCTGAGGGAGTTTGTGTTCAGCGGGACAGGGAGAGCTACAGTGTTCACGGAACAGGGATTCAAGGTTCAAATGATCCAGTAAAACCCGTGTCAAGAAACACACTCCGACCTTGGGATGCTTTGAGAGGAAACTGCAAAAATAACTTTTTGGGTCTGGAAGACTACGATATACAAGGCTTTAACAAAGAAGATGATTTACTGTTGACTCGGGTTCAGTCGGCCTGTGGAGATCATAAAATGAGCAATATGTTGATCAAAGTTTATGTCAGAGTGTTGGGTTATTTCTATGTGTGAAATGCTGGGAACAGATTAAAGTACCGAGGCCAACTCTGTCCACTAAAAAACACACCCTGCTGTCTGCCAGCCAGCCCATACAACAGGAGAAGAGAACACTCTGTATATCTGGCAAAAACTTGGTTTGGTCATTCTTATTATCCATTATTGTTATTATTATTATTTATTTGTTTCATAGGTTTTTAATATGTTATCGTATTTATTCTATTGTCCTAAGTCTTCCTTTATTTTACAGAGAAGGACATTTTGTATTTTGATGTATTTCATTTTTATTTATTACAGCTTTTGCCCTTCATATTATGATATTATATTATGTTGTTATGCAGCATGTGTGCAAACGGTTTGTGATGTGATATGAATGATAATGGGACACATCGACGTCTGCACTCACAGTGCCGCGGACTGTACTTAATGTTACTTTGATCCGGTTACTTATGTTGTGGCAGATGTTTAAGTAAGCTTTCTTAACGCTAATGTTATAATAGTCAGATTGCTCTGAAGATGGGAGGTGATATTCTATTCATGCACACGTTCACAGAGTCGGGGATTTTTGGACCTCTTCCCTGCAAACGGCAGTTTAAACTGTATTTCCTTTCTCATGTAATATGACTTGATAGCTTTAAACTCCGCACACGGATCTCTGATTGGTCAGCAGGTGGTGCTTTCACTGAATTGATCTCTCATCCTGGGACATTAATAGAATATCACCTCCCATCTTTAGAGCAACCTGACTATTATAACATTAGCGTTAAGAAAGCTTACTTAAATATCTGCCACAACATAAGTAACCGGATCAGAGTAACATTAAGTACAGTCCGCGGCACTGTGAGTGCAGACGTCGATGTGTCCCATTATCATTCATATCACATCATATCACATCATAATGTATCATATGTTTCCTTATCTGAGTCAGCTGAGCCGTATCTGGCCGTGCAACACTCACAGTGTCACATACTGTATGCAGATGTATTATTTTAAGCAACACATTAAGCTGACGAAACACTCGAGACAAATGTAATTAAAGTCAGATCGTGTGTCACAAGTTAGACACTTCTATTATTGTTTGTTTGGTGGCTCATCTAAACTCTCCTGTCATTTCAGATCCCGCCTTCCTCCAGGCCCTTGTAATCAGCTCACTTCCCTCACCTGGTCTCCCCAGCCCTTCCCCTCACCTGCTACTCATTCCCTCATCACGCCACAGTATTTATACCACCTCACTATCACTTGTCCTTTGCCAGATTGTCTTGTCGTTTCCGCCAAGCTCTCCAGTGAGTTCTCTAGCCTAAATTGTTGTCCTGCCCGGTTTTTGATCCCTGCCTGCCTGTTTACGGATCTCGAGTTCCTGCCTGCTCCCTGTCTGGTTTTGGTTGCCTGTCTGACGGATTTCCTGGTTTTGACCCTGCCTGTCCCTGACCTGAATAAACTGAACATTGCTATACACTGGTTGTATCTGAGTCGTGCTATTGTGTTCTGATCTGTACCTTTGATCGTGATATCGTGTCTTAGAAGGGTCAGTGATATCATAAACCTGTTAATGTACGCATTCAAACACTTTTTCTTTTACCAGCTGTATTCACCTTGCAGGTGCAGCTATGTGGCTTTTATCCTGGATAAAGTGTTTAAGTCATGGATTTTTTAAATTGAACTTCTTCATATTTGACTAATATTATAGTTGACTTTTCATTCAGGAAGTATGACGCTGCGCTGTCAGTACGCTTCTCCATGTTTGTGATTGGTCAAATGTTGCTAACCCCGCCCCTTTGATGTGAAAGCGCACTCAGCCGGAAAGATAAACCCTGGCTTGAGTTACCGAGTTGATAACCAGCATCGTAGGACCGCTTAGCAAGAGCGCGTTTGTTTTGGATTAGTTAAGCCGGGTAACTCAAACATATCCAGGATATGTTGAACTGGATTCGTAGTAGCCTCTGGTTAGCCATTCAGCATAAGTTACCATGGAGATCTAGCCGGGTAAGAAGTGAACCAGCATCGTAGGACCGGAAACCCAGAGTTTTCCCCAAAGTTAGCTCGCTAAGCGAGGCCTCAGAGGCCTGTACTACGAAGCTACGAAGCTGGTTCAACCTAACCTGGATATGTTTGAGTTAGCCGGTTGGCCTAATCCAAAACATACGCGCTCTCGCTAAACTTTACTACGACGCGCGTTATCAAGTGGATCGCTCAAGCCAGCTGTGTCCTATCTAGTTAGGTGCGCGTTCACATGAAAGGGGTGGTATTTGGAGCATTCGACCAATCACAAACATGGAGAAGCGCACTGACAGCGCAGCGTCATACTTCCTGAATGAAAAGTGAACTTTAATATTAGACATATGAAGAAGTTAAACTTTAAACATCCATGACTTAAACACTTTATCCAGGATAAAAGCCACATAGCTGCACCTGTGTGTGTATGCGTACATTAACAGGTTTATGATATCACTGCCCCGTCTAAGACACGATCTGACTTGAATTACATTTGAGTGTTTCATCAACTTAATATGTTGCTTAAAATAATACTTCTGCATACAGTATGTGACACTGTGGGTGTTGCACGGCCAGATACGGCTCAGTTGACGCAGATAAGGAGATATATGATACATTATGATGTGATATGCCGCGGACTATACTTAATGTTACTCTGATCCGGTTACTTATGTTGTGGCCGATATTTAAGTAAGCTTTCTTAACGCTAATATTATAATAGTTATAATAGATTGCTCTGAAGATGGGAGGTGATATTCTATTAATGTTCACGTTCACACAGTCGGTGATTTTTGCCGGCTGTCTTTCCTGCAACGGCAGCTTTTCTGTATTTCATTTCACCTGCAATATGACTTGATCGCTTTAAACTCTGCAAACTGAGCTCTGATTGGTCAGCAGGCAGTGCTTTCACTGAGTTGAGCTCTTAGCCTGCAACCTAACCTGAGGGGTATACTACGAAGCAGGATTTTCGCTTAGCCGGCTAACTTCAGGGAAAACTCGGGCTTTCCGGTTCTACGAAGCTGGTTCTCTTTTTAGCTGGCTAGATCTCCATGGTAACTTATGCTTAGCGGCTAACCTGGTCCCGACCAGGTTAGGTTGCAGGCTAAAAGATCAACTCAGTGAAAGCACTGCCTGCTGACCAATCAGAGCTCAGTGTGCGGAGCGGGGTGCGGAGTTTAAAGCGATCAAGTCACATTACAGGAGAAAGGAAATACAGTTTAAACTGCCGTTGCAGGAAAGACGGCCGGCAAAAATCACAGACTTGAACATGAAATTGAATAGAATATCACCTCCCATCTTCAGCGCAATCTGACTATTATAACATTAGCGTTAAGAAAGCTTCATTAAATATCTGCCACAACATAAATAACCGGATCAAAGTAACAGTACAGTCCGCGGCATACCACATCATAATGTATCATATATTTCCTTATCTGAGTCAGCTTCTTGAGCCGTATCTGGCCGTGCAACACTCACAGTGTCACATACTGTATGCAGAAGTATTATTTTAAGCAACACATTACGAAACACCCGAGTCAAATGTAATTAAAGTCAGATCGTGTCTTAGACGGGGCAGTGATATCATAAACCTGTTAATGTACGCATTCAAACACTTTTTCTTGTACCAGCTGTATTCACCTTGCAGGTGCAACTATGTGGCTTTTATCCTGGATAAAGTGTTTGAGTCATGGAGGTTTAAAGTTTAACATCTTCATATTTGTTTAATAAAAAGTTGACTTTTGATTCAGGTGTCAACCACAACAACAATAACAACCGGCTAACTCAAACATATCCAGGTTAGGTTGAACCAGCTTTGTAGTACAGGCCTCTGGTCCCGACCAGGTTAGCGGCACAGCATAAGTTACCATGGAGATCTAGCCTGCTAAAAACAGAACCAGCTTCGTAGGACCGGAAACCCCAAGTTTTCCCTGAAGTTAGCCGGCTAAGTGAAAATCCTGCTTCGTAGTATACCCCCCAGAGGCCTGTACTACGAAGCTGGTTCAACCTAACCTGGATATGTTTGAGTTGGCCGGTTGGCCTAATCCAAAACATACGCGCTCTCGCTAAACGGTACTACGACGCGGGTTATCAAGTGGATCGCTCAAGCAAGCCGTGCCCTATCTAGTTAGGTGCGCGTTCACATGAGAGGGGTGGTATTTGGAGCATTCAACCAATCACAAACATGGAGAAGCGTACTGACAGCGCAGCGTCATACTTCCTGAATGAAAATTCAACTATGATATTAGATATATGAAGAAGTTAAACTTTAAACATCCATGACTTAAACACTTTATCCAGGATAAAAGCCACATAGTTGCACCTGCAAGGTGAATACAGCAGGTAAAAGAAAAAGTGTTTGAATGCATACATTAACAGGTTTATGATATCACTGCCCCGTCTAAAACACGAGTGGATCTGACTTTAATTACATTTGTCTCAAGTGTTTCGTCAACTTAATGTGTTGCTTAAAATAATACTTCTGCATACAGTATGTGACACTGTGAGTGTTGCACGGCCAGAAACAGCTCAGCTGACTCAGATAAGGAAATATATGATACATTATGATGTGATATGCCACGGACTATACTTAATGTTACTCTGATCCGGTTACTTGTGTTGTGGCAGATATTTAAGTAAGCTTTCTTAACGCTAATGTTATAATAGCCAGATTGCTCTGAAGATGGGAGGTGATAATCTATTAATGTTCACGTTCACACAGTCTGTGATTTTTGCCAGCTGTCTTTCCTGCAACGGCAGCTTTTCTGTATTTCCTTTCTCCTGTAATATGACTTGGTCGCTTTAAACTCCGCACACTGAGCTCTGATTGGTCAGCAGGCATTGCTTTCACTGAGTTGATCTCTTAGCCTGCAACCTAACCTGCTCCGGGACAGGTTAGCCGCACAGCATAAGTTACCATGGAGATCTAGCCTGCTAAAAAGAGAACCAGCTTCGTAGGACCGGAAACCCCGAGTTTTCCCTGAAGTTAGCCGGCTAAGCGAAAATCCTGCTTCGTAGTATACCCCCCAGGTGTAAGAAAAGTGCTATACAAATGAAGCTTTAATAATATTATTATTATTACTTCCAAATCATCAAAACACAACCTTTTTCAATAGTGCATCTCTCTTTATATCATCCAAAAATAATCTGACCACAGCCATCACGTCATTAAATATACATTGCGTTGGTTTAGCCTTTTGTTGGCTAAATGTAATTTAATACTTTGTTTTTTGTTTATTCCATACTATACTAAAGCATTTGGGGCATCATTTCCATTGAATTTGTCCTACAGTCAAGTTCAATTCAATCCCACTTCATTTCATCCAGCAACAATCTCTAATAAATAACTGTCAGGGTAAACAGTATTTCCTCTTCCTTCTAATAAAGGTGGGTCTGGGGAGGTCTCCACAGTGATGAAGAGGCACCGCTGTCTCAGTTTTATTACTGTTGTCACTTGGCATGATGTTCATACACCACAGGCTGTCTGTCTCCCGCAATAATCTTCACATGAACTTTCAGATTCAGCATCAAATACAAAACACCAGCAACCATCATTTAGAGGCTGAATCAATCACTTGATTGAAGCCTTCATCAATATATTTGTAATTATTTTATAGCCCTTAAATAAGAATATACTTTTTTTCCCAAAGAATATTTGGATTGCCCTTATTGCTGAAAGCATTATTGAAACTGAACTTTCTTCACTACACAATCTGTGAGAGATGAACTTGTCAGGCCAAAGAAGATTGGCACTAGCAGAAACAAATGAAAAACTAGAGATTCAATGCTTTTACTTCCTGTTTTCTTTTAGGAGTTCTATAAATCTAGTTTCATTTTCACTGTTTATACCTCTTGGTTTTCAGTGTGGGTGGCTTTCAAACTTTCTAAGCCTTCATTGCATTTGACACAAAAGACAATATTTAGGGAGTGTTTGTGGTTGAGGACGGTGGTCAGTGTTGCAGAAACAGAAACATGCAGGGATTCCTGAGAGAAAGGGCACAGTCATGGAGAGAGAGGTGAGGTAGAGATGGTACCTTGTCTCCAGAGGCACATTGCTACCCAGCACCCAGCTGTCCTGCAGCGGGACGCTCTCGGGGGGCGTGGTCTGCAGCTCGGCTGGTGATTGGCCGGCCACAGGAGCCGGGCTTCCAGTAGGAGGGGTTATCTGCCGTGTCGAGTTCAGTGAATGGCCAGCGTGGTGCGAGGAGCCCAGGGATTGGTTGAGAGCTGTGATGGAGGGCTTCTGGCGGTGAGGGGGGGGGACCGGCGGCAGAGTGGAGCCGTGATGATTGGATAACTCTGTAAACAACAAAGGAGAAGAGTTATCTTTTACATTTGCAAAAATGTGAATGTGTCCAACATAGACTGTATATTATTTGCTTGTTATTTCAGTTGGTGCAGTTTAAAAAGTGCACTTTGTGCGGTTTGGAAGCGCTGAATCTCGGATATATATTCTGGTTGGAGTTTTTATTGAACAGCTGTCAGTGGAAACTAAGCATTTAAGTATTTCAGGGAGAGGTTTTGTCCTCAAGTACCTGGGGAAGTGTTCCCTCAAATCATGGATTCATATTTGTACAAGGAGAAACTCCATCAAATCCAATTCACATATAATTCAATCAAACAGTGTCTCATCTGTAAGAAATCTGTGATTCAGTAATTGTCAGAAACCTAACCGCTGAGCCTGTAGCCCCGCAGGATACAGAAGGCCAGATTGAAGATCAATAACAGAACTTTATTTTTGAATGAAAGCAGTGGCTATGAAACTGAATTTGGGAATGTGAAAATTCTCATTTTAGTGGTTGTTCTAGAAACACACTTGACAAGAATCAGAGTTCACACACTAAACATTGCTGGGTTCTTTTATCCAAACGCTGTGTTGAGATGTTGGGTCATTTTGTTGGGTTTAATCCACAGTGATGGCTAGTTTAGTTCCACCCAGCTGCTGGGCTAAAAATTGGTTATTTGCTTGAGAGCGGTACTCCACATCCAGCGGAAGGAGCAAGCTTCTTTCATTTAATACAAGTATTGTTTTAAAAATAGAAAAAAGCCTGTATTGGAACTAAAAGTGATGGATGAGCGACAAGTGTTTCTTCAACATTAGCACATATGCAGTAGCTAATGTTAGCTAAAAAGAACACAGCATTTTGTCAATAAAAGCCAGCAAGTTGCAAATTCTTCTGTTGTTCTTTACATCTGTGATCTTGTCTATTCTGCAGTACTGCAACACTACCTTGTACAAATGTTTGTAAGCAGCTTTAAAATCAAAACTGCTCCACCTGTTAAAAATCTGCTCAAAGATTGTTGGTCAACCCTGTCAGAGACTCTATGACTCAGCCTATCATAACAACCCAGTGAGGCTGTCCAACAACATCATCTCTGACCCAAAACATGTTCTGAACAGTGAATATGAACTGCTACCATCTAATCGAAGATACAGGGTCCCACTATTCAATAAAGTCAGACTGAAGCATCCTTTGTGCATCAGTCAATCCTCACAGTAAACACAGAGCTGAATCCAGATCAAATGCACGCTGAAGGCTCTTTGAGCATGTTTTCTCTCACTGATTGTGCTGTTATGTTAAATGTTTGTTGTTTGTGTTTCATGTATTCTGTCTGGATACTTGTCTGTTGATGTTGGACATGGAACTGCTAATTTCAGACTTGATCTGACAAATAAAGTAATATCGTATCGTATCGTAAGTTGGGTTCTTTTTTTTCCCACACATTCTGGGTCAAGTAAGGAACCCAACTGGCTGGGTTAGAATCAGTATATATGGAACCAGCAGTAAGAGTGCAGGTCTTGAGCATCATGTACTTCTTGTTCACTGTCAATGTCAGATCTGATTGATCAAATGTGGTGATAGGATCAAATGATTGCAACTCTATCTGCTGACAAACACTGATTGCATTTTGATGTCATATTATGCAATTAAACATAAAGTGACGCAACTGTATGAAAGAGGAGCTTGTAGACGTCAGTGTGCCTGGATGTTAACTGATATGTTAATTTATTTGCGGTTAACGGGCCCGGCCAGACTGAATACTGATCAGCGATTGGCCTTCACAAAAGCCTGCTTCTTCTCTCTAGAAATATGTGTTCAAAGTTGACCTGGCTTGAACTTCTCCCTGATATTATTTCTATAGTGCTCTTTGGCTCCCTTTGCGTCCTCAGGGTGCTCTGAAGGAAATGCATGACAGTGCTGGTATTTGATTTGCATAAAGAGCATCACGTTTCCATTTCCCAGCCCTGCTGTTTCTCATTCTCCACAGAGAGAGAGAGAGAGAGAGAGAGAGAGAGAGAGAGAGAGAGAGAGAGAGAGAGAGAGAGAGAGAGAGAGAGAGAGAGGGATCTGTGCAGGAGCAGTAGGCTGGGCGAGCGAGAGCTTTTTGTTTGTGGAGGAAGTGACTCCACCCCCCACCCCCCCTCTCCCTCACTCTCTTTCTTTCTCTCCATATGCTGTTTTGCCCGCTTAGTAATTGCTCCACTTATGCAAACCTTCAAGGCTAAATGCTTAAAGTCACGCACACACACTTACAGACACACAAACACACACTAAGGATTTTTGGACGAGTGTTCAGGCATCATTCGCATCTGTGTGTCATCCCTGCAATATCCAAACACCTTTTATTCACTGAGATGCTGACAAACAACACAAGGTACTGTTTGCCAAATAAGAAGTGAGAATGAGAGGGAGGCTGGGAGACGTATCACTACAGCTCTCGGACACAAAGCTGTGTCAGTGCGACAGAAACACATATTGTGTATGTGTTAGGGACTTCCCAAAATGCTGAGACTCTAATCAGTATGCCCTAATGCCAAATATCATCATGTGTATTATTTACCCCAACATTTTTCAAAAAGAATGCAGGATTTGGGAATGGAGGTTTGCAAAGCGTGTGTGTTTGTCCTCAGTGGCGAGGTGTGTGCGAGCAGAGTCCAACCTGACTAAGTTACCTTAAAAGGGGGGAGCATGAACCGACTGTTTTGAGTGTCTTAATGTATAAGACACTCACTTTCTATACTCAAGATAACTATTATTGTCCCAGTTTCATTAATAATCACAATTTGAAACTAGCCCAGTTTCAAATTGTGATTATTTCTTATTATTTTAATGCAAAGCTATTGCATTAAAGCATTGCATAAACTATTTACAAATCTGTGCTTAATAATAAGTCGCATTTTTCAAACCAAGGGTGAATCCATTAGAGTAGCCAGCAGGAGTAAACCGGGTATTCATTATCCAAAAAAAAGGAAAGCTTTCTTTTTTAGGCTTCCACCTCCAAAGCCACACTCCCAAAATGATCAATATGAAGGTAAACAGCAACATGGCTACTGTAAGCTCTCACAGACGTGCAGCTAGCAGCCTGAGGAGCTCTGCTGACGCCACTGGGTGCTCGGGCAGATGGGGATGTAAAGAGTATTTCAACAAATATAACCTACACATTTTAAACACACCCAGAAGCCTTTACAGAGGAATAGGAGCCACATTGCTCGGGGTGGTGTTGTTTCACTCGCCCTGCAGTGATTGGTTGGCTGGTGAAGAGTCACCGCCTGCAGGGACAGCGCTGCCCCACCAAGTGACACCGCCCTGGGACATGGTGGCCGTCAAACAGCTGCCCCAGGCCGCTCTCCACCAATCACAGAGTCATCACTTCAGCCTGCACGCTAACAGAGACAAGTATCAAAGCTGCCACCACAAAACGGTGTTGTTGTTTTTTCTGCTTGGTTAACTGGTGTTTGGAAGATGGTGTTAGCCGGACATGCAGCTGATGTACAGTATGACATGTACACAGTCCAGTGATGTAAGCCAGCTCTTTCTTTTTAGTTTACAGTGTAGAGACGGCATTCATGTGTTTGTGTCTTTAGCTGACGAACAGACATTTCTGGATTATGAATTACTCTCCAAAAAGTGGGAAGTATTTAAAAAGAGCCGGCACAGCAGTTATTTTAGGAGTTTCACATCAGTCATAAAGAGATGGCTGCTCAAGTTTTACATAAATTATTCAATGTTAGTTGCCAAAATTGCATGTTCTCTTCTCTAAATGTTATTTTTTCCAAGATATTCCTCGAGCATCTTGCAACCTTTCCCTCACCCTATCCTAAGGGAGTGCATGTACGTAGACACGTTAGTTTAGCTGATATAGGCTTAGACTGTCGGGGGACATCTTGCTTCTTCCTTTTCTCTGTCTGTACCTGTGTACTCTCATGTTCCGAATAACCCAGCTTCCCCCAAATCTCTTTTTGGTGTCTATATCTACGCCAGGATCCTGAGTCGAGGCTGATCCTGTTGCTGTGGTCCTGTGTCCTGGATCCTGAATCATGTGTCCTCTATCCGGAGTACTGGATTGAGTCCTGGACTTCAAGTCGTTGCTGAACCAGTCTCTGCGGTCCTGCCTGACTCTCACCATACTAGTTCCTGATGGCTCCCACAGGATTGCTGACATCCTCTTGGATTCATCTTCTTATTATAGACACATGCATTTCCAAACATTTGGTCTACCTATGTTGTAAATGTATTATCTCTTGGATTTACACATAGCATCTATTGCACGTCTGGGAGAGGGATCCCTCCTCTGTTGCTCTCCCTGAGGTTTCTCCCATTTTTCCCTTTAAACTGTGGGTTTTCTCTGCAAGTGTTTCTTTGTACGATGTGAGGGTCTAAGGACAGAGGGTGTCGTATTGTCATACTGATATTCTGTACAAACTGTGAAGTCCACTGAGACAAATGTAACATCTGTGATATTGGGCTATATAAATAAACATTGACTGATTGATGTGCAACACAGCTGTCTGATCAGTTATTGAAAACATGCATGTATGTTGGAAATGATTTGCAATCAATATCAATTGTGTATTTTGATCAACTAATGCACAAAAGGACTTCATGTGAGTTCAAAATAAATGTTCTCCTGTTTGGAAATAGAGATCAGGGAGGGATCTGTGAAAACCTCCTCAGGCTGCAAATCAGAGGAAAAGGCAGGCCTTTCCTCACACACACACACACGCACGCACGCACGCACGCACGCACGCACGCACGCACGCACGCACGCACGCACGCACGCACGCACACACACACACACACACACACACACACACACACACACACACACACACACACACACACACACACACACACACACACACACACACACACACACACACACACACACACACACACACACACACACACACACACACACACACACACACACATAGTGACATTCTTTCAATACACACAAAAGAGATGAGAGAGAGACAGATTGAAGAGAAGGAGAGGTGACAGACCTGAAAGAGCTGATAAAGGAATGCAAATCAAAGAGGAGACGATGGAACTGCTGGAGTGGAAAAGAGATGAAATCATCGCTTGAGGAAAGAAGTTTCTTTCAATTGTAAGAGAGGTATCATTTCGTCCACACAGCGTACTGTGAAACATTCACAGCTCTAGCGCACACAGGAAGTCAGCATTTACAATTGAACATTTCAGAATGGAATGAAATGGTTCCTCAAAAATGTTTTCATGGTGTTGATGCTAGGGTAAATGTTCTGGGATGGAGATTGATACAGCTGAGGACCCTCGCAAATAAGAAGAGAGTGTTCTAGATATCATCTAGAAAATACAAAAGTGATATTTGTAGCAGACTTGTATAGTGATGTTTGAAAAACCTTCCCTAATATGACGCAGACGAAGAAAACAGAATAATGCTTTCACATTCATTCCATCATGCTTTGTCTAAAAATGACAACTTTCTCTAAACTCTCTTGGACAATGCCCCTTTATTCTTGATTTATACCAAAAGCTGATGAAGCAGCTGCAACACATATTGTTGATAACTGTATATTATGCGTGTCTGGGTGAGCATACCTTCACATATAGCATATACATGTCATAGTAATTAGTAAGTATGTCTCTACTTATTTCACTTTATAAAAACGTAATGTAGTAAACAATCAACTATCACCATTCAACGGACGTCCTCAACTAACATCACAAAAAATACATGTTAAGGTTCAGGTCTACTGGCTGATCTGAGGCTCATCAGCATGGGTTGTGTTTCATCAACAGCTGTCCAACCTGTGGTCCTGCATGTGGCGTCATAGCTCTACGCTCATGACACTATGCACTGACTCCATTGCTGCATGGAGCTCATGCCTTACAGATGCCCGTTGAATGTTTGATTATCTTATTGTTTTACTAAGGATTATTCTTCCTGGCATCCAAATGACACTTATCTTCAGAGCTATGTTCCACCTGTCTTTAAAAAGATGATTACCAGTACCTTTTTATATTTCAGTCATACTAACATAATGTCCCATTGAAGCAACATGATCATCTAATTGTGTCCTGTGTGCTCTGTAGGCAGCAAAGCCACAACCAGATGGTCCAGCACTCCCTCGCAACACAAACACTGTGTTTCTATGGTCCTCCTGCTCTGTGTCTCCTTCCTGTAGGCACAGCTGAGAGACTCTATGAATCAGCATACCATAACAACCTATTGAGGTTCACATCGTCTCTGACCCCAGCCCTGTCCAGAACAGTGAATACAAACTGTTTCCATCAAATTATAGATACAGGGTCCCAGGATGTAATAAAGTCAGACTGAAGCACTGCTTTGTGCACAAGTCAATCCTCATATTAAATACAGAGCTAAACCCCAGGTCAAATGCACGTGAGAGGGTCCTGAGCATGTTTCTCTCAGTGATTGTGATGTTATGTTAAAACTCTGTTCTCTTGTATCTTGTCTTAAATATTTGTCCTTGTTGATGTTGCAAATGGAGCTGCTGTGAAAAGAAAAATGCCAGACTTGATCTGACGATTCAATATTATTGAATTGTACAGTACACTGAAATCTGAAACGTTTATTTTAATTGCATGTATTATGTCAGCATTTCACACAACTGTATTAGGTTAGTTGAAAGCAATACAATTATGTTTAAAAAATATATATTAGGTTCAACTTTATATTCTTGCTTTCAACTAACCTAATACAGTTATGTGAAATGGGTTGACATAATACATTTAATTAAAGTCAATGTTTCAGTTTTTCAGTGTACTGTAGGAACATGTTTGTAGTAAATCCTCAATCATGCTTTTACTGCAAAATGAACACACACACGTACACACACAGTTCTCCATCAGTGTGATGGAGTGATGTGTGCACAGTAAATTGCCATCTCAGTGGAGCAGTGAGGTGAGGTGGAGCAGTGAGGGAAGAGGTTGTTTGTCAAGGCATAGCGATGACAAGCTTCACGACGACTCTCTGGCCGTTTCTCAATGTTGAGTATACCTGCTGCAGAGCCACTATTTCAAGTATGCTACGTCATCGAGCGGCACCGAATGCTGGGCATTTAACATGCATTTAAACAGTCCTTTCGCGCCACTCGATGATTTAGTATACTTGAAATAGTGGCTCTGCAGCAGGTATACTCGACATTGAGAAACGGCCTCTGTCTCCATGCATACGTCTCTGTTTGTGGAAAGATCCTTTAAAGCCTGGTAAATGAAGAGACAGCACACACACACGCACGCACGCACGCACGCACGCACGCACGCACGCACGCACGCACGCACGCACGCACGCACGCACGCACGCACGCACACACACACACACACACACACACACACACACACACACACACACACACACACACACGCACACACACACATCCCCCCTGAATATGTGCATCACATTGAATGCAATATTTTAATGACTTAGCCTATTGCATGTTTATTTATTTTTACTGCTTCTTACCTTTTAATCCTATATATCCTATGTATATTTTACTATTCATATTCATTAATTCATTATTGTTTTCTTTATTGAGTCTTCTAGCTCAAGGGTTCCACAGTAAGGAAGAGCATAATCAAGTATATAAACACAAATGAATGTGAGAAATGTTTGAAAAATAAAGAACTATTGCTGAAAACAAACAAACTGAAAAAAATACAAGACAGAAAGTCCATGTGATGTTCAGGTCAGGGTTTGGGTTAAACGCCATCCCTGATGGTAGAGCATGGAACAAAAGGAGACAAAAGAAGACACAGAAAGAACAGGAGGTGACACAAGGAGTCAATCAAAAGTTTCAGAAGCAACTACAATGATCAGAGGAGTGCAGAGCAGGTGAAGTGAGAAAAACATGAAGTGAAAGAGAGGCGCAGCAAGAGGCACACGCAGAGAGGAAGACAAAGGGCAGGAGTGAGGGGTTTAACGATAGAAACAAAGTGGAAGAGAGAAAAGAGAGTGGAAAAGTAAAAGGCACATATAGTGAATCAGGTCAGTAGAGGAGTTAAGACTGGAGATTTTTGAAGCATGAAAACTCATTCCACCTCTGGACTCCAGCCAGAGAGAGGCTGGAGGGAGGCCTCCATCCCCAGCCAAGAGAGAGGACTCTGTGGGGCAGGTAGGTGGAGAACCCCCCCCCCCCCCACCTCTGCTCATGACCCACACCAGGGGAAAACATAGAACACAAAACACAGACAAATACAAATCTCACTTCTTTGATGTTGTATTTTTATCTTCTAATCAATGTGTTGTGAATTTACTATCAGCATTATCCTACACAACCTCAATAACTGACCTCCAATATTTCTAGTTCATGTTCAGTATATTGTGTTCCTTGTAAAGATAACACGTTATTCTGGCTACTGTTTAAAATGTTTCTGAACACAACAGTATATTCCATATGTATATTTATGTATATATTTCGTAATTATACAAAGCTTTGGCAATACTGTAAGTCATAAAGCCAATAAGGCTATTTGAATTGAATTGAGAGGCAGAGGATGGTGTGGCAGGGATTACTCTGCCAGGACAGGCCAGGTCACTTTGCAACTTCAGGCCTGTCACTCCAGTGGAGTATGGGCTTAGAACAGTCTCATAATACACACATGCACAGAGAAGGATTCACACTTGTATTTCATGATCCGCAAAAGGATTCACACTTGTGTTTTTCAATGCACACACAAATGTGTTCCGTTTCATATTCATGTAAATACAATCCAAATACAGAAAAAGGCTTTAAATGTGTATTTTTGATCCACACATATTTGTTTTCCGTTTCAAACCTCTGAACCTATAAACACAAACCGCTTTCTGTGCATGGATCGCTGTGCATTCGTGTGTGTTTTTTTTGAGACTCCCCTGACGCCCACCCGATTCGTACTTGTAATTTTTTCTATCTATAGCCAATCAGATGTCTCCTCAATTCTAAGCCAATCACATGAGCGCGCCCCCACGAGGGTAGATTTCTTGCGTTCATCACGTAGCTCTTCATGTACGCATTTTGCGCAGTCCGGAGCTGACAGGTCCATGGTCCTTTGTTCTGTGTTTGGATTTTATTTACATGTATATGAAACGGAACACATTTGTGTGTGCATTGAAAAACACAAGTGTGGATCCGGAAATTGTGTGAATCCTTTTGCGGATCATGAAATACAAGTGTGAATCCTTCTGTGTGCATGTGTGTATTATGAGACTGTTCTGAGCCCATAGTGGAGGCATTAAACCTGAAATGTTTAATATTAATTTTTAAAGTTTGAAATTAAAAGATTGTTTTCAGTCATTTGTTATGCTAGATACCTATTGATGAATAATGAAAGTAATTGACAACCTTATTAGGATTACTACTTTGTTGATGTTATTTATCTGACGTGTAATATATTGCTTATATTCTCAAAGAGAAAATAATCCAACACACATCAATACAATGTTGAGCGGCCTTTTGGATCCAGGGTGGATCCATCTGCATACCACCTGAGATGTTGTTTCACTAGCCTTCATATATTTATATCCAGAGGTTCACAGGTAGGTGAACTAAGAACAAAATATGCCGTTAAATAATCAATACAAATACAGTATACAGTGGGTTGAGCATGGACAGGTCTAGACTGAGCTGCATGGATTCTGTCTGAGACCGACCTTTCTCCTGAAACACTCTCACACTCTCCATGTCACGAGGCACTACACAGTGTAAATAACAGTATGTTGCTGCATCAAACATGGCAACCGAAGCAACTTTAGGCCTCTGAATTCTGCACAAATTACATTGAAGCTCCCGAAATAATTAAGAGACCCCTCCACATTTTTCTTGAATCTCAATCTCAACATGTACGGCAGCCATTCCATTCCAGTGTCTGGGTGTGTGTGTGTGTGTGTGTGTGTGTGTGTGTGTGTGTGTGTGTGTGTGTGTGTGTGTGTGTGTGTGTGTGTGTGTGTGTGTGTGTGTGTGTGTGTGTGTGTGTGTGTGTGTGTGTGTGTGTGTGTGTGTGTGTGTGTGTGTGTCAGTGTTGTGGTGGTGCACTTTCTCCTTAATGTGTTTTTGTGGCCGCTGCATCTGACAATACGGATCAACTTCTAAAAAGACTGAGACATAGAGAGAAAATAGAGGGGGGGGGGGGGGGGGGGGGGGAGGGACAAACAAAGGCCGGATAGAGAAACAAAAGTGACACACGTGAAGGCATTAGGTCCAGTGAAAGGAGAAGGAAGAGAGAGTGTGAAAAGAAAACATAATGGGATGCAGCAAAAAGGGAGGTAAAGGGAGAGGGGACTTGTTCCTAACAATAGGTCCAACAAGACTCACAGAGAACTGGAACCATGTCAGTGGAGCATCAGCATCAGTACTTCTTGAAGAAACAAGCAACCCTCGGAGGGGATTTAAAAATATGTAAGGAAAGGAGTAATTTAAAAATATGTAGAAGTATTAAAGAGGCCCTATTATGCTTTTGGGGGGGTTTCCCTTTCCTGTAGTGTGTATATAGGTTTTTGTGGTCTACTTAAATCCCTGTGTTCCCTCCAGAGAGAGTTTCTCTCCCACACACTCCTTTGTTTACTTCCGTTTACTTGTGACACCAATATGTACTCACGCTTCTATCGCCTAGCGCTCCAACACATTGTACATCATACCCTAAGGGGCGTGAGATCTCCAAGCGGTTGACCAATCACAACAGAACCGGCCAGCTAACCAACCACAGCAGACTGGGCTCTGGTTTCAGACAGAGGGTGAAAAGAGGTGCTGCAGCACATGCAGTATGAGAAAAATAAAGAGCTTTTTGAACATTAAGCATGGAGACATGTCACAGTAGAGACACTACATACTGATATACACCTGAACATCAGCAGGAGGGGACTCTTTAAAGTAGAGACACTACATACTGATATACACCTGAAGATCAGCAGGAGAGGACTCTTTAAAGTAGAGACACTACATACTGATATACACCTGAACATCAGCAGGAGAGGACTCTTTAAAGTAGAGACACTACATACTGATAAACACATGAACATCAGCAGGAGAGGACTCTTTAAAGTAGAGACACTACATACTGATAAACACCTGAACATCAGCAGGAGAAGACTCTTTAAAGTATAGGCACTACATACTTATATACACCTGAACATCAGCAGGAGAGGACTCTTTAAAGTAGAGACACTACATACTGATATACACCTGAACATCAGCAGGAGAGGACTCTTCAAAGTATAGACACTACATACTGATATACACCTGAAGATCAGCAGGAGAGGACTCTTTAAAGTAGAGTGACTACATACTGATTTACACCTGAACATCAGCAAGAGAGGACTCTTTAAAGTAGAGACACTACATACTGATATACTGTACATCTGAACATCAGCGTGATGTGTGCTCTTTAAACCAGTTTGCCACAGAGGACAGGCTCTCATCACATAGAGACAGGCACAAATGCAATTTTTAAGATGGATTCAGATACTACAGTTTTTAAGAAGTACATTTCCTGCAACTAAGATAACAGATTGCATTTGGTCTGTGATACTTTGATATAAACTAACTGCGTGACCTTTATGGTATCTAAAGGATACATCCTTGTTATACAAAGTAGACTGTCCAACTACAGGTAAATCCTATCAGGTACTTCAATGCAACGGTGATGCGGCTAACTACCAATAAAACTAAACTGCCAATAAAGATGATGTGGTTGGAAATGGAGAAGCAAAAGGGCAAGGGGCTTACAGTATGTGACAAAAGCAGAGGAGTGATGAAGCATGCGATGGACGAAGGTTTCCATAGGTATTTCCTCTCCTTGGGTGATTTGCAATTCCTCTTTCCTTCCTTCCAACATTGGCTCGATCCTCTCTCTCCCTCCACATGTTCCCATCACCCCCCTCTACTCCTACCCTCCTCCTTATCTGACCACCTCTTACTTTCATATCCTCTCCTCCACTCTGTTATTTAGTGGAGGCAGCTGCAGCCTTTACAGAGCCTCTCATCAGTCCTCCACATTTCTCCCTCCTTATTGTGGCACCAGTGCTCTGACCCCTCATCCACCCTCCCTTCCCTCACTGTCTTGCTCGCCCTCATTCTCTCATTCATTTTCTCCTGCCAAGTCGGCTCTCGTGCCCTCTCTCTCCCCCTCTCTCCCTCTCTCCCCCTCGATCCGTTTTTTACTCTCCAGCTCTGGCCAAGTCATTAATATGGAAGACTGGGTTCCTCTAAGCCACAAGGTCTTCCTTTGCTTTTTCAATTTTTCTCTTTCATCTTTATCCTTTTTGTCCTCACGGCCACCAGTTTTTTCTCAACGTAGGTCCAACACCTTGTTTTCACATTTCCATCACTTTCCCTTTTTTTGCTCTCACAACAATCTTGAAATCACATTTGCTTTATTGAGTTATCAGAGGAAACATATTTATGAAATAGAAAAAGTCTCAATAATAACTCAGTTGCTGTTTGAGTGATGCTTAAAAAGAGGGTGGGGGAATCAAAGGTCTCCCATGGGACCGGGTCCCCACAAGAGAGACTTCTCCACCACCGTGTCTTCAGCTTCTGATAAGAAACCTCTTCAGTCCAGACAGTCGTCTTCACAAAGGTGAGAGCTTTGGTCATTTGAAGACACAACAGAGGACTACAATCCTTACAGAAGTAATTGTGATGTTGTGTTGGAGGGGTGGTTGCATATCACCTGACTGCACTGGAGACTGAAGTCACTGTTGTTCATCTTATTTAGCAACCTTTATGCGAATGTGGCCCGTGATGAAATTGAGTTTGACACGCCTGATATAAGTGGAGGTGGAAAACCTGTTTTGCTTGTACCTTAAAGTGGACCTATCATGCTATATTTCAATAATATATTGTAGGGCCATACCTATATAAAACATGTATGCAGTCTTTTTAAAAAAATATATCAAACAGATCATGCATTTTAGCCATGCCTCATTTCACTCTATTTAATCTTTTTTAGCCCTGTTTTTGCAAGGGCTGATTCTGTGAGAAGTTTTCTTTGCTGCTTTTGTGGCAGACTACAGTGTCACCTACAGGCCTGGCATATGTACTACAGCGTCTCCAGCGCTTTCGAACGGCAATTGCCGTGGCTGTCTCCTCCTGATAGGTGGAGAGTTGCCCATATAGGCGGAGTTCCTCGTTCCTGACATCAGAGATATTTCAAATCTGTATCAGATCCGTTGCAGCCCCCTTTTTAGAGATTTGGGTATGAAGGAAAAGAGAGGGTTGTGTTTTCTGACACTTGGTGAGTTCCCTGACACACTGGGGACACATATTCATTTTATGAAAGACGTACAAAGTTGCATTTTGCATGATAGGTCCACTTTAAAGAAAGAAAAAGCAGCACTGACAATGGTCTTGCTAGTTAGAATCTCTATGGTTTATTTCATTTTCTGTAAGTTGCTTTGGACAAAAGCATCAGCTAAATGCAATGTAATGTGATGTAATGTAATGTGGAGGATCAGGAGTACTCATAGGAAAGGTCTGGTTCATGTGGGTCATTTTGATGAATGGAGAAAGCTGTCAAGATATAGAAAGCTGCATTTGAAGCCATCGCATTCACTTTGTGAATAACCCAATTATTCTAAGTACAATTACTCTCAGCTCTGCTTCCATCTCAGGTCAGGTATTTATGTTCAAAGAGCACTATATCAAGGAGCTTTCACTGTGTGAGCAGCATGGTCTTTACTGGCTGTATTGTCTCTTGTCGCTCAGATGTGTGTTTCCTCACAGTGAACCAGTTCCCATGCAGAGCCAGGGAACAGGGAACCTTTTTGTATATGTGCAGGCTATCTGACGTAGGGATTGGTTTAATCCATTCTCCCTCATTGCATAAAGAACAAAAAACATTTAAAACATGTGAAAAATACATAATTATTCCCATCTATTTATTCTGGCTCAGATATGGCATTTTTAACTGACACATGCAGTGTGTGGACGGTTAGGGTTCCAGTAGAGAGACTCTGTGTATATGTACACTCTCTTAGGCTCTTTGCCTATTCAGCAGATGTGTGTGGATTGGCGTCCTTGGGCCCAGTCTGTGGTTATAACCCACTAATCCACACAGCGGAAGCAAAGCCAACTAACCCTGGAGTTAGGTATTTATATATGGTATGATGTATGAAAGAGCGTTAACACATTAAAGAAGGTGCATCTGGAAAATACATCAGGAATGCAAGAGGGAGGTTAATGAGAGTAACATTATCTCCATTTGTATTTGATTGCTTAGCAGTTCTGTTTATTTTGACTCCCTATACTTTAGACATGCTGTAGCAGATGTTAGCATTGTTACAAATGTTAAACACACTTTGCTGTAAGGACACTGCGTCATTAATTCCTTATGGGGGGTATTATATGTCTTTTATAAAGTCGCATTGGCCTGCTCATATTATATACGTTTCAAACAGTAGACAATTACTGGGATGTGTTGTACAGTATAAACTCCTTCTTCATCATAAAACCTACAGTACCTGTTGAAATTCTTCACGCCCTTATCCTGCTCTGATCAGCAGTACAGGCACAATCAAAAGGACTAAACTGAAAACAATGAGGGCTGAATCCCAAATAAAGAACTTGAACTGAAAAATAAACTCACAACATATTTGTAATAGCTACACTGGTCCATGGGGAAACACATGGCTACGTTTTCTTCACCTTTCCGTGTCCATGAAAAAAAAAAACATGGTGGATACCACACACACACACACACACATACACACACACACACACACACACACACACACACACACACACACACACACACACACACACACACACACACACACACACACACACACACACACACACACACACACACACACACACACACACACACACACACACACACACACACACACACACACACACACACACACACACACACACACACACACACACACACACACACACACACAGAGATAGAGAAACAGAGTAAACACGTAGGTGGTAGACAGAGGTTAGAGGTGTATTGGGTTATGTCAGATGGCTGTTTCACACACACACACACACACACACACACACACACACACACACACACACACACACACACACACACACACACACACACACACACACACACACACACACACACACACACACACACACACACACACACACACACACACACACACACACACACACACACTCCCTTCCTTCCACTCCTCTCTGTCTGCCCTGTCTCTATGTCTACTTGCATGGAGTCGGCTACAATATTTTGATTTGCTTAAGTGACTCCATTCTGCAATCAGCCTCAGACGTGAGCCGTGTGTGTGTGTGTGTGTGTGTGTGTGTGTGTGTGTGTGTGTGTATGTATGTGTGTGTGTGTGTTTGAGGCTTAAATACCAGCCACCAGACTGAGGTTCATTAGACTGATCAATCATTGACTCTCCTCTCGTTGTCTCTTGTCTTTCAGTTTTCTTTCAGATATCTTCTGTGCAGTTTGAGCCCACTCTATCCACTATCTACATCGAATTGATTCTTCTCATGTCACAGAAGACCCTTTCTTTTTTTCCTTCCATCCATCTATCGCCTTCATTGATTAGGTCTGGTGTTGGGGAGAAATATATTTCTATCTCTTTCCCCGTTCCTCCTCCCTCTCATTCAATGGTTCATTGATTGGTTCTGGTGTTAAGGAGAATTGCCTACTTGGTCCAAAAGTAAAAAGCACTAAGTGTTATCCGTGTTTCCCTCCCCGCCTCGGTCTGACCTCCCTTTTGCTTTCAGTATAGACGCTGTCAATAAGCCTTGGCGTCTTCCCCCCGCTGAAAAGAAACTTGTCTGTTTTCTGTTCCTTTTCCGCTCCCAGCTGATAGCTTTGGCGTCTGAGAGGCATGGAGAGGCGGGTGGTGGGGGGGCTTTGGCGTCTTTTGGCTCCCGGGGAGAGTTTAGGAGTGGCGAGCTATTACACCGTCTTTGTTCATTTGTGTTCAAACTAAAGACACTGCCAGGTTAAAACACTTTACAGAGTTGAAACTGGCTTTTCATTGAAAAACAGATCCAGTGTCGTTAGTCTGACTATCAACAGTATTTCCAATATAATGTATCTATACAACATCCCTTATCTACACTAAAGGTTAACTTGAAATGATCTGATGGGACATTGTTCGGTAGTTGTTTTGTGGATTGTAGATGTTACTGTATAATTCATGAACCCTTTCTAGGTCTAAATGTTAATAAGAAATAATTGAAATAATATTGCTTATCAAAGCTTGTCAGTGGTGTTCGATTTACATATCTCCCTTCTGTCTTATGACTGGAAACTGAACATGATCATAATTATTGTTTTGAGGATTATATACGTTTTTGATTAAAACATAGTCGACTGTAAAATGGTATGGTAAACACAGGAGGAAGAAGTGCTAAGATCCTTAATTTATGAAACAGTAACCCCAATGTAGAAATACTCTGTTAAAGAGTAAAAGTCTGGCATTCATTATGTTACTTGAGTAAAATTACAAAAGTATTAGCATCAAGATATACTTAAAGTCCCAAAAATAAAAAGTACTTATTATGAAGAATGGCCATTTCAGAAAAACAGACAGTACGTATATAGCTGGATTCTAATAATTGACCCAATATATCATTTTAATTTTGCTGGTAATAACTTTATATGACTTTATATTCTGCCAGGTATCTTAATCCATAATGCTATGTCATAATTCAGTAGAGGATTTAATTTTGGAATTAACAATATGTGTCTTCTGAGTTCCCACACTGATGGTTGCTAAATAAATACACAGATTCTCCTCATGAGAGACGGACTGGCATTACAATCATGTCTTCTAAAGCAGGGGTTCCCAACCTTTTTTCCCAAGAGCCCCCCCAAAGTTGCGCCCCCCCCACCCACACACACACAAGGGGGGGGGGGGGGGGAAACAGCAGTAATTACAGTTTAAAAGTCTCAAAAATGCTACAACTACTGTCACAAACTGGATGAATGTGAAGTATTTTGTTAAAGGAGGATGAAAGCGTAATTAAGGAGCACTATTGGAGTGACTTTGATGGTTGTTGGACTCAGGATTCATTCATTTGGATTCCCGCTGTATGAAGAACTTAAAGGACGGCGCAAGTGGAAACAATTCACAAAGGGATTAAACTGTTTAAAACACATGCTCAAAGTAAGCCGGATTTTAGCGATGTGTTTATGTGGATTCAAAAGTCGTAAATAATCTACAAAATGGAGGAGACCGATCTGATCGGAGCAACTGACAAATAATCCAACTGAAACCGGCATGGACAATGACTATGTTTTAAAAATGCGCTTATCCAGAAAAGCTTGGTTTGGACACTTTACGGGCAGAAGAAACATTTCTATTAAAGAAAGAATTATAAATGTCTGTCTTTTTATGCCTTTAATAGCTACTAACTAGAATTTTTATTCAAATTAATAGATCAATTATTTTTTATATTTTATTGTAATGTAGAGACAAGGCTTTTAGTGACAATCATGTATTGCGTTACAATTATAAGTTAAAAAAGTCTAAATATGATATTTGGCCTCAAATCATCTGAGGCCTGGCGCCCCCCCAAGGGGAACCACTGTTCTAAAGGGATCCAGCAGCACCAGACCCATGTGACTGCTTCTCTGGTGCTAAACCTCCAGAGATCATTGTCACCACATCATTTCACACTTTGTTCATCATGCACCTTGGATCAGTCAAAGAGAATGCAGTATTTATCCACCAGACCAACGCATTGGTGCAGAGAATACAGGAGGAGGCCTGGCACAGTGAGAACACAACATGTCAGAGACCCCCCCCCCCCGTGATACACTGTGAGGGGGGGGACAGGACGAAGAGAGGGCTCATCCTGACTTATAGACCAACAACTGAAAGTTCTATAGGCGTGTGAGTGCATGTGTGTGTGTGTGTGTGTGTGTGTGTGTGTGTGTGTGTGTGTGTGTGTCTGTGTGTGTATGTGTGTGTGTGTGTGTGTGTGTGTGTGTGTGTGTGTGTGTGTGTGTGTGTGTGTGTGTGTGTGTGTGTGTGTGTGTGTGTGGCCTAGCATTACTATACTTGTGGTTGCCTTAATCTGTTTACACAGTCACGTGTGGGGACTCGCCTCCCTTATGGGGACACAATGGAGGTCCCCATGAGGGGAATCATTAATTTGA
Source organism: Notothenia rossii (assembly GCF_949606895.1). Lineage (NCBI taxonomy): Eukaryota > Metazoa > Chordata > Actinopteri > Perciformes > Nototheniidae > Notothenia > Notothenia rossii. The sequence goes on along the minus strand of NC_136912.1, from coordinate 47,316,323 downwards.
GTGTGAAGGCTTTGTTAGGTTAAGGGTAAGGGTTAGGCATGCCTAACCAACATAACCAACACATGCGTGTGTTGGTTATGGTGAAGGTTAGGGTAAGTCTCCAGGAAATGCATGTAAGTCAATTTAATGTCCCCTGAAGTGATGTATACATGGTATGTGTGTGTGTGTGTGTGTGTGTGTGTGTGTGTGTGTGTGTGTGTGTGTGTGTGTGTGTGTGTGTGTGTGTGTGTGTGTGTGGCCTAGCATTACTATACTTGTGGTTGCCTTAATCTGTTTACACAGTCACGTGTGGGGACTCGCCTCCCTTATGGGGACACAATGGAGGTCCCCATGAGGGGAATCATTAATTTGAGTGTGAAGGCTTTGTTAGGTTAAGGGTAAGGGTTAGGCATGCCTAACCAACATAACCAACACATGCGTGTGTTGGTTATGGTGAAGGTTAGGGTAAGTCTCCAGGAAATGCATGTAAGTCAATTTAATGTCCCCTGAAGTGATGTATACATGGTATGTGTGTGTGTGTGTGTGTGTGTGTGTGTGTGTGTGTGTGTGTGTGTGTGTGTGTGTGTGTGTGTGTGTGTGTGTGTGTTTGTGATAAACGTCCCAGCTCAGACTCTCCTGGTGTCAGGCAACATGGAGACATCCAGATACAGACACACACCTCTTTGTGTAATATTAAGCTTTAACAGCAGCTTCTGTTAGTAACTATGGTTCTCAGCTCCTCCAGTGGTAAATGCAGAATACATCTCTCACATCCAGTTTATGATTTCATAAAACGTCACAAACAAACGTTGACATATTTGAGTAAATAATTAATGAAATCAATTACATTTCCCCAATGCATTCACTATTGGACAGTACTATTGGTTTAATGCATCTTTGCTGAAATAGTGCTGATGATATCCTTATATAAACTAAGTGACTTAAAGTACTTCTCTGGGGATGTCACCAAGTGCATTGTCTCAGCCAATAGGAACAACCAAACAGACATGTATTTCTTTTGATCAATGAATATAGTTATACTTAGAATTGGATACATGCATGTGTTTTAAAATACCATGAATAAGGTTAGTATACTAATAATTGCCCAGTGTGCTCACTCAGTCATTTCTGGATAATTTGCATTTCGGCAGTTACTCATTTAAACATAAAACACTGTTATAATCCAGTCATTATTTTTTATATTTTTTGCATTTTTATCGATGTTGTTAATTTATACTTGCTTGTTTTCCCTGCTTCAGGTTTCAAATATAACAGGGAACGGATTAGATGTGTCCGTTGAGCCGCTGGGAGGCTTTTAATGTGAAACACCTGGTCCTCTTCCTTTCTGAGGGAGAGCTGAATAGGGGCCATTATTAGAGGTTTATGATCAACTAAGTCTCCTATCAGCTATACATACATAAACACCAGCTGTCCCAGTGTGAATGGGCCTGATGGGGAATATCTCCATGGGTTTGATGCTGTGTAGATTCTTCTCTGAAACCTTTTTATTTGGAATACCGCTCTGTTTCTGATGATTCACACATCAATATCTCTCCCAGTGAAGATGTAGAGCGAGGTCTGGATTATCACCAGTGGTGGAAAGTAACTGAGTACATTTACTCAAGTATTGAATTTTCATTGAATGCTGCTTCATAATTATACTCTGCTTAATTTCAGAGGATAATATTGTTATTTTTACTCCATGTATTAATCATTCACAGTTACAAGTTAATTAGTACATATGAATACACATGATATGCTGATACGGTAAAGTGCAGTGCTGTACTACTAATCAGTGTTGGGCAAGTTACTTCCAACAGCGACGTGCAGTCAGGGGAGGCAGGGGAGGCAGAGCCTCACCTGTCATACTCCAATGTAACGGAAAAACAACTAAAGAAAAACTAAATAGTAATAATAATAAAATGTCTCCACTGATCTGTGTTGTAAGTGTGATTTATGTATGATTCCAATCGCTTTTTAAAGTCAAAATCAGCCAATTTGCCGAGCTCCGCTACAACTACAGGTAGCGATGAGAAGTGAGGCAGGGACGAGCTCTGCCTCTCGTAAGCCCACAGTAACTTGCTGGAGCACGGGCACTAATTTAGCGCGGGCACTTATTTTGTGCCCGCGCTCAAGCCAGTTACTGTGGGGTGAGGTGAGGCACAGATGAGCTCTGCCTCACCTCAGAATGTGTCACCCCACAGAAACTGGCTGGAAAGCGGCCACTAAGCGCATGCCTGTTACCATCTCACTGTAGGTCACCAATGTAATGTTTGTAGATCCCTTTATTACATTTATCCTCGCCATCCATAGTCTCTAAATAACTTATTTAACGTATATATGATATTTAGGCTCGCTGGTCTCATCATATAACGGCAATGAAAAAAGCAGAAGGAGAGGCAGCCATAACCTCTGCCGCACTGAAGGGGGTGCACGTGAGCACAGGTTCTTGTTGCTACTGTTATTCTACGCAGAGACGGATAGACACAAACAACAAACTAGACTTTTGAAATTACAGGAAGATAAGGAGGACTTTTACAAAAAACTAATAGAGATTGTTGTCCAGAAGGAGAGCATGGACTTAATCTTCAAGTCAAGGTAAGACCACAATTGTAATGAAAATGGGATCTTACTAAGAACGAACAATCCAATATTTGGATTTCGGGTATCCTTTTGTTGAACGGTCTGTTTAAAATGAATCGAAGCATCAGACTAAAAAAGCTTTTGAAACAACCGAATATTTTGATTAAGGTCAAAATATAATATTTGTAAATCTGACTCTGAAAGAGTCAGTGCCTCACCAACCATGAACCTCACCGCACTGACTTCCAAAATGTAATACAGTACATTGTAGTGCCGAGAGATAGGGAGTCAGAGGCGGTGCATCGAAGGTGCAAAGTTGTCTTTAATAGAGAGCTGCAAAGGACATGTTGTCGGGTCGCAGCCCGGGACGACAAGAGGAAGAGCCAGGAGGGCACACAATATATATAAGGAACACACAACAGGTCCGTGTGGAAACAAAACCCCAATTGTAGTTCCATGTGTGAATTATGAACCAGTGTATCAATACGTGGTCACCACACAAGCCCCCCCAGAATTCAAATATGGCAAAATAAATCCTCGCGTCCGTGGAGGAAGCACCACAGGGGCCGAGGAGGGCGGGGTCGCAATTGAGGACCGGGCCATGGAACGGGCCGACGAAAGGAGGCCGCATGAGAGGGTAGGGACCCTAACGAGGGCGAGGGCACCCCCACCGGGGGCGGGCCGGAACGGGCCGTTGTAAGGTGGCTGCAGTAGGTGTCGTGGCGAACCCAGCAGGAAAAAGCGCTGCCCGGCCGCAGGCGAAGGCACGGCGGCGGCGGGCATGAAACCTCCGGAAGGACGGAGCGGAATCCCAGGAAGGCAGGAGCAGTCATCCCGGGAGGAAGGAGCCGTGGACAGGGGAGAAGCCAGACGGAGCGCCGTCCGAAGCTGCCATCGAGGCCAACCGTGAGCCGCGGTAAGAGGAGAGGCCAGGCAGGGTCCCGGAGCGCGCCACCCACGGGCCAATGAAGGCATGGGCGACGTCCGAAACCGCCGAGGCGAAGGAAGAGGCCAGGCAGGGTCCCGGAGCGCGCCACCCACGGGCCAATAAAGGCATGGGCGACGTCCGAAACCGCCGAGGCGAGACGGGGTCCAGAAGCGTGCCACCCAGGCGCCGATGAGAGCGCGGGTGGCGTTAGAAGCCGCCGTCGAGGTGATGAAACGGCGAGAGGGTCCACACGAGGCCGACCAGACATGGTCGAACCTCCTCTCAGGCACCAGAAAAAGCTCAAAAAGGGCCGTACTGTCCACGGTCCAAAAAAGGTAGGTGAAATCGTGAGAGGATCCACACGAGGCCGACCAGACATGGTCGAACCTCCTCTCAGGCACCAGGGAAAAAATAAAAAAAACTCAAAAGGTCGATAGCCGTTAGCAGCTAGCCGTTAGCCGCTAGCTGGCAGCCGTCGGTAGCCGCTGGCCGTAGCCGTTAGCTAACGAGGTTAGCTGCTAGTCGTCGAAGGCTAGCGCAGCCTGGACGTGCAGCCGCACGAGCAGAAGAAAACAGCCCCAGGAGGTAGCAATCGGGTTCATCCCTACCCAGCGGGTCGTGCATCTTCTCCCTGTTGGTTGGAAGACCGATGCGGGAATGGCGAGCAACGTCCCCAGCCATTCTGCGAGGCGTGCACCGAGCCTCAGTCCGCGTGCCGGTGGCAGCAACGGACGATTCCAAAAATCCCCGGCATTTCGAGAAAGAAACCTGAGTTTCCTTTGCCGTGTTCGGGTCCGTCTCGGAAACTTCTGCGAGACTTATATGTCAGGGTCACCAATGTAGTGCCGATAGAGAGATAGGGAGTCAGAGGCGGTGCATCGAAGGTGCAAAGTTGTCTTTAATAGAGAGCTGCAAAGGACATGTTGTCGGGTCGCAGCCCGGGACGACAAGAGGAAGAGCCAGGAGGGCACACAATATATATAAGGAACACACAACAGGTCCGTGTGGAAACAAAACCCCAATTGTAGTTCCATGTGTGAATTATGAACCAGTGTATCAATACGTGGTCACCACAACATATTACTTATTACTGTCTTTTTTAAGTAATAAGTTACATTACAATATTACTGTCTCTGAAATGTAATGACTTACACTACTTTTATATTAGCCAACTTTTTAGTAACTTTACCAAAATAATCGCCAAATAATGGCTAAGTATTTGAAATGCTAAAATGTAGTTTAGTGCAGCTCATTATACATCCAGTGAAGGGTAATGTGGTATAGCGTAACAACTGGTTAGGCCCTTAAGGTTACTGACAACTTTGGTTTGGTCACGGCTTGGTCAGGGTTAGAGTTATAAACTGAGCTCTGGGGGTCTTTAAAATTAACGGGTGCGTGCACACACACACACACGCACGCGCTCTCTCGCTCTCGCGCACACGCACGCACGCACACACGCACGCACGCACGCACGCACGCACGCACGCACGCACGCACGCACGCACGCACGCACGCACGCACGCACACACACACACACACACACACACACACACACACACACACACACACACACACACGCACACACACATCATCTCGGTGCTCACAGGCATAGATTGCGCAATAATGTATTGCGCACCTTAGAGGTGCCGTGCAGGCATATTGTCATTCAAGAGATGCGTAGGTCTTTTGGAAAACATGTTTTTCTTTAGGCTGAATCGCGTCGGGAGCTTGATGAGCCTGAAGGTTAAACACACCAGGCTTATGAATCTATCCGCACAATTTGTCTCTGATGTCGGAATGTCTCGCGATGTTAGTGAATTCTTAAAAAACACCATTTAATTTCGGGTTAAAATGTGATGTAACTGCGTTACTGAGAATTGTAACGGGTATTATATACTGTATAAATATTTATCAGACGAGTCAAGCCCTCGGTCAAGACAGTGAAAGTCTGGCCTGAGGGAGCAGAGTCCAATTTACAGCATCAGCTTCACATCACCAACTGGAACAACTTCGCTGTAACTGCCACTATGGATTCCCAAGTAGACATTTACGCATACACCTCTTCTGTTTTGGATTGCATCAACACCTACATCAGTAATGCCACCACCACCAAACAGATCAAAATATTCCTTAATCAGAAGCCATGGATGGATGGGTAGGTCCGCCAACTGCTGAAGGCACGTGACACCGCTTTCAGGTTAGGCGACGCGCAGGACTACCATCTAGCCAGGGCTGAGCTGAAACGGGGCATCAAAAGGGCGAAGCACTGCCACAAGCTAAAGATTGAGGAGAACTTTAACCCGGGCCCCCCCCCCGTCCACTGACCCCTCTCTTCCAGATGAGCTTAATTATTTTTATGCTCGTTTTGACAGGGTCAATCATGAGGTAGTCACTTGGGCCACTCTCCCTGCAGACCATCTGCCCCTCACACTCTCCATCACAGATGTGCATGCTGAACTGGGCAGGACAAACACACGTAAGGCCGCTGGCCCCGATGGCATTCCCGGACGTGTAGTCAGCTCTTGTGCTGAGCAGCTGACCAGGGTCCTGACTGACATCTTTAACCTGTCCTTGGCCCAAGCAAAAGTCCCCACATGCTTCAAATACAACTCCATTGTGCCTGTTCCCAAGCACGCCTCTCCAACAAGCCTTAACGACTATCGACCCATGGCACTTACATCGACCATCATGAAGTGTTTCGAGAGGCTGGTCCTGTCTCGGCTTAAATCATGCCTCCCACCCACACTTGACCCCTACCAGTTTGCCTATCGTCTGAACAGGAGTACGGATGACACCATCTCCACAGCACTACACCCTGCCCTCTACCATCTGGATCAGAGCAACACATACAGTACATACGATTCCTGTTCATTGACTTTAGCTTGGCATTTAACACCATCATTCCTTCCAAACTGATTACCAAGCTCAGTGACCTTGGCATCGACCCCTCCGTCTGCAACTAGACACTGGAATTTCTCACAAACAGACCCCAGCATGTTAGAATAGACAAGCTCACATCCTCTAATCACATCCTTAGCACTGGTCTCCCACAGGGCTGTGTGTTAAAGAGCAACTTCCAGGTTAAAGACACCTGTGAATAAATGTGTAGGAAAATGATGAATACACTAGATTTTCAAAAAGATATACAGAAATATACACTACAGTGACATCTGGAGTCGTTTTTGTAAGAAATGTTCACTTCCGCATAAAAAAGCCTCGGCACGTGACCTCCCGCGTGTGACGTAACACGGGGGACACAAGGGGGAGAGCGGCCGGTGTAACGTATGAATAAACATGGATCCCAATGCTAGTTTCGACACAGAAGAAGTTGAACATGAATATTCGAATGCATATGACGGACCACAACCTTATAATTATGAGCCTGCTAGGCGTCCAAGAGACCAGGAGCAGCCAAGGATTAGAAGAAATAACGGCCATCGGAGAGAAACTGAGCTGTGGTGTGAGGAGAACCAGTGGAGAAATGGGCAGCTATCTTGGTGAGTGACCGGCGTTAGCTACAGAATGTTAGCTAACGTCACATCACAACATTGTAAAGTTAGCTATCATATATCAGGCTATAACTAAAGCAGCATTGATAATATAGTAACGTTACTGGCAGGACTGTTGATACTGATCCATAACAGAAACTAATGCGCAAGTATCAGCCGTATCTCGCGTTACCTAATGCAACTCCACACTACGGTGCTGTGTACCGGAGGAGACACGTGAGATACGGCTGATACTTGACGATCTGGCGGAGAAAAGTTGTGGAGCCTCCGTTGATATGTCGTTGTAAATGGCTTGATGGAAAGCAGGTGTGTAGTCGGGGAGGGTGCACAGCTGATTGCAGCAGGTGAGTGGAGGTTGAGCCGGAAGCCAGGAGTGACAGCCACCACGCACACACAAACAACACAGACGTAATACAGAAGTAATACGGTTTCCTGATAAAGCTGTGGAGAGTATGTGCTGCAGGGAGGTGGATGCACAACGCACCCAGGAACGAACGCTAGCTCCGGTCCTTTTTACTTTGGACTCGATGTCCTGACAGGCTGGTATTTGTGCAACCTGCACAAACACAATACTGAACCATGATTACAAATGGTTAAATACAATGTAAAACTATCGAAAAATACCAGCTCCTTAAAAAACAACCGCTCTACTCAACGCAACTCCACTATACCCGCGGTCAGAGAGCGGAGATGTGTCCCCTGTGTGATGCAATATGACGCGTTTGACGTATGACCTTAAAAAAAAGCCGTTTTTAAGAGCAGAGCTCAAAATTGCTCCTTTCCCTCTGAATTCCTGCCCTTATGTCTCTTAAAACATATCAAATCCTCCATTCACTTTTTTAATTGTAATTTTCAAGCAAGTTTAAGCATAAATGTAGAAAAAATAAAAACCTGCAAGATGCTCTTTAAGTCCCCTCTTACACTCTAAAAACGAATTCAGGCGACCTTTCACCTCCACTTAATTAAATGCATGTATAAAAATGTGAGTTAATTGATTTAGATAAACATTTTAAGTTGCAAACATTAATTTATAAGTTGTGTTGGCGTAATAATGTTGGTAATTACATCAACTTAATATTGTGTGTAATTTGAACTCTGATTTCTGCGTTAATTGACTTCAAACTAAATTCAAGTAGTAGTAGGTAATGCAATTCGCTTGATAACTTCATTGTTCTAATCTACACCTTGAGTTAAGGATTTCAAGTCCACTCCCACTTAACATGCCTGGACAAGTTCCGACAGTTAAGAAAAATAGAAATATACAAAGGACATTTTAAGGTGAGTGTTTTAGTCATTCAAATACAGTAGATAGCCTTGTAGTTGCACTGTATAGGCAAATTGCAGTTTGACCAAAATTAGCAGCCTTTGAACTGTGATAGTTCTGTGAGAGGATACAAAGTAGTAGAGGCTACTGTGAGTGTAAAAATACTTTGGTTACTATTGTGATATCGCTTTTTATTAAAAATGAATCTTGGTGAAGCAGATCAAGGACATGCTTCTTGAGGTAGGATCGTTATTTAGAATTGTCATTGAAATGCAAGTTGTTGGCAGTCACCCATTCAGAATATATTAATCTAGGTAATTTTCTCTTTTTTTCCTTTTTCAAAAATAGCACAATACAATTGAAGTACGCAGAGAAATGTAGCTCAGCGCAAGTTCAATCAGGAAGACAACATTATCGGGTGCCACACGTTATCTCAATAAGTGATCAGGGGCATCTCGCCCCGGCTAGCCAATCATCGCACCTGCTAACCCCTTTAAATCTGCTCTCCCTTCCCCGTCAGTTGTCATTTCAGGTGTCAACGCACAAGCAGCAGCAGGGTTTCGTCCCAGCTCCAGGCATTATTCATCAGCTCCGCAGTCTTGCGGATTAAGCTGCAGGCGGCGTTCCCCAGTCGACTAGCGGTTCCAGCCGGCCGGCCCGCAAACCCGGATGCGGGAGGAAAGACAAGGAAATCGGGCTCCACGGAAGTTCCTCCGGCTTAATGGAAATGGCCTACTTCACGGGAACAATTGACGCACGCCTTCAGTCTCTCGAGAGGGCATCAATGGCATCAGGGCCGCTTAAATTTGGCGCTTCCGGCTTCACACGGAATGGGCCCTCATCGCATGCAAAGCTTTACCCATTGCTGGCTTCAACCCCAACCCCTCCCGCAGGAAGGCAGGGCTTAAACTACATCCCCTTGAAGCTACTTCCTCCTGCGCCTCACCTCTAAAACAGGCGTCAGGGTAGCGCTGGCAAGAGGCAGTTTCAACAAATTCATGAGATGTTTCGTTATATTGTTATGAAATTCGGGTCATGCAGAGTGAGATCGCTACCGCTTTAAGAGAGGGGTGTGGCGCGTGCAGAGCGAGCGAGCGGGATACATGTTTTCTAGAAGTAAACGAGGCAGCAGAAGGGAAGGCCTGTGATCTTGCGAATCAATCTTGCGAACAGAAGAGCTAAATAAATGCAACGACCTCCCAAGAAGAGCTCGCCTCTCTCCAGTCTTTCCGATTAAATGGGTTATTAAACCCGAAGCGCGTTGCTTCTGCCCTGGGAGATGACACAGAGTCATCCCCCCCGTTCCTCGACTACGGTCTGGGAGCCGACAGGAAGTTCAACACTATGCATTGCTACCTTTAGCTCAGGGTTAAGGTGAGTTTCAGCCAGCGTTGGGTGTAACGTGTTACAGTATGGAGTTTCAGTAACGTATTACTTTGCGTACGAAGAATGTAATGCATTACTAATGCAGCCGGGTATTGCTACCCATTACAATGCTCAGTAACTAACGTAGTTTCAAGCTTCAACACAGTGTTACCTGAATTAATGGTGTTTCGTAGGGCTTCTTTTCCTCAATGACCAAGTCGCTGCACATTATCCTGTTATGACACGACCAGATACTAAATAAATTAGGAATTGACTCCCAATATTAATTTAATGATTATTGACTGAATGATCGTTTCTTTTTCTTTTCTTCTCCACTGAGAAATATTCAGTTTCTCGGTTCACCAACGGCTGGATCTGCGACAACATCTCCTCGGCAGCACTGTCCAAATCCGTTCACAGTCTCTGATCCACTAAATCCTTACACATTACAGAGGTGAATTAGGTTCAAGGTGAATATCGCCTCATGACGTAACGTTTACATTGCCGTTTCTCTCCCAATACCGCTGGCAAACACTGGATTTATCAGAACTACTTCTTCAAACTATATTTCTAGAACGCCGTGACGCATCGGGTATCATGTGATCCAGCGGCATTAATCGGAGTTATTCCATTGCTAAACTCACACGCCAGCGGTCGCCGTTAAGCACTCACTGTCCGACTGTCACATAAGCAGCCGATAATTATTTCCCATCTCTTAGCGACATGTTTCAGTATGGATTTATGCCGTCGGCATCACAACACCGTCATTAAGGTTATCTGGCATCCTACAGGTGATGTTACTAGCAACCGAGCTAATCAGTCATCTTGACTACTGTCACTATCATTGCGGCATTAAACCGTTTCCTACACAATAACAGATTCTTAGTGCTGCCCGACTTGTATAATATTCAAGGTGCGGTCGCATTCTAGTCACTTTGTTCAAGCGTACTGCTCGTTACAACTCTATTCACTTTAGCGTAGGCTACTAGCATGACTGGTATAGTCAGGGCAATCTCGATGACAAGGTCAATATTCACCCTCTATGCACGGAGACAACGTAATCTCATAGTGTGCAGGCCAAGGCTGGCTCTTCAAAGCAGATATTATCGACGCGCTTTAAAGTTCCCATAATTCGTTCAGCGCGCAACATGATTGCAGTGTCCAGGCAGATCCCGTTCGAGCATACACACACACACACACACACACACACACACACACACACACACACACACACACACACACACACACACACACACACACACACACACACACACACACACACACACACACACACACACACACACACACACACACACACACACACACACACACACACACACACACACTTGCATGTTAGAGTGGTTGAATTGAGGCAAATATTTGTAATGTTCAGAGGTTGTCGTGTTTAATATTCATGAGAATATTTGTCATTGTTCAAATGATAATAAACATTAACATAAAGCATATTTGTCCACTCATATGTTGATAAGAGTATTAAAAACTTGAAAAATATTCTTCTAAGGTACATTTAGAACAGATAAAAAATGTGCCATTCATTTGCGATTAACTATGGACAATCATGCGATTAATCGCGATGAAATATTTTAATCAACTGACAGCCCTAGTTCAAATACAACATTACTAACCTAACTCCGCTCAACTGGGAAAGAGAGACGAAGAAGAAGAGACTCCTGAGGAGCACAGCGTTCCTATTCATGAGGAACTATAGGCCAGTCACACACCCGGAGTGCCTAGGCATCACATCAAGCTCATGGTATTAATGTTTCTCTAACCAAACTGCGCGCATCCACATAAACGTCAAGGCGCATACAGCAAACATCTTCAACGACAGTTGCTCTTCCTCAACGGGCAACCGTACTTTGCATGTGGATAATCTTCGGCACGCCATCATCTCCCGTTTCCTGGAGGTGGCATCCGCCGGCCTCACAACGACCGCGTTTTCCCCGACTCTTAAGGACGTGCACTGCACATCCTCCGTTTTGGGGGGAATATCTGCATGAGATCATCCGCATAGCGGCACGCTCAGATTTCCACTCCTGCTTACACATTTATAATCACACTCGCTGGATCTAACACTAGCGTCCCTCCATCATCCTCTTCTCAGATGATAGAAGATGGTCTTAATCACTCAATCAGCTTATCAGCATCTATGACTCATCCTGGCGCACTTAACTGCTAATTAAGCTAGACTATATCACGGGTCACGTCTCAGTATTTACTAAGCGTATGGGTTTTCTGCGTGCATCTGCAATTCATTCATATTCTCGGGTTTATACTCACTTGGCTTGGGTCAATCCAGGTTATGATATTCATGCATCACTGTACTCCAGCTAACAGCTCTCGTGCATTACTTGTCTACATCTCCCCCTTCGCCGGACATCAGCTCGTTCTGCCAATCCAAGATGTCTTCAGTTTACCTATGGTAAATATGCATATAACTGGTCGTGGCGTCCTAATAGCATATCAGGGCTTTCGTTCAGATAGGTGCAGCCACCTCTGCTGCCAATCAAGGCATTTCTCCCTCATCCCTGCAACTCGGACGGTGGTCCTCCTCCGCCTTCATATCCCACATTCGCCCGAACATCAGCGCGTGCTGGCTATCCAAGGTCTCTCAACAATAAAAATGGTAATTATGTCTATAACTGGTGGTGGTGGTTTCATAGCACGTCAGCATGTATACGTGTCACTGTGTTCATGTTTAACCCTGCATGTCAGGTCGCGACCTCCGGGTCTGTGTTCTGTTTAAACCCTGCACGTCAGGCCATGACCTCCGGGTCCGTGTTCATGTTTAACCCTGCACGTCAGGTGACCTCCGGGTCCGTGTTCATGTTTAACCCCGCACGTCAGGTTGTGACCTCCGGGTCCGTGTTCATGTTAACCCTACACGTCAGGTTGTGACCTCCGGGTCTGCGTTAGGTTTAACCCTGCGAGTGCAGGTTGCGGCCAGTGGGTCGTGTTAGGTTTAACCCTGCGAGTGCAGGTTGCGGCCAGTGGGTCCGTGTTATGTTTAACCCTGCGAGTGCAGGTTGCGGACATGGGTCTGCGTTATGTTTATCCCTGCGAGTGCAGGTTGCGGACATGGGTCTGCGTTAGGTTTAACCCTGCGAATGCAGGTTGCGGTCAGTGGGTCCGCGCATGTCTAACCCCGCAGCCCGGAAGCGATTCCGGCGCTTATCACGTCCCCATGTTAATCTCTCATTTCATCCATAGATCTCCGCAGCCAGCCGCAAGGTAAGAATTGCCCACAGCTCAGTACTTCATACTTCACTTCTTTTGAGGGTTCATCAGAGCGGTTCTTTCCCTCCTGAATGATCATCCTGCAAACCCAGGACCTAATCGCCAAAACATCATTACAGTTACTTGTTGTAATATGTCAATCACTATTCCCGCATGTCATGGGTCCCGATAATAAACATGTATTTCATACATCACGTCTCTCCCGATTGAAATGTAGCTCAGCGCAAGTTCAATCAGGAAGACAACATTATCGGGTGCCACACGTTATCTCAATAAGTGATCAGGGGCATCACGCCCCGGCTAGCCAATCCTCGCACCTGCTAACCCCTTTAAACCTCCTCTCCCCTCCCCGTCAGTTGTCATTTCAGGTGTCAATGCACAACCCTCCTCCACCCCTTCGCCTCCTGTCTCCTAATACAGGGCCAAGCTGAAACCTTCTCCCTTCAGATCGGACGATATACTATCACCACCACCAGTGTCTAGACCCCGGGGGGTTCATCAGAGCGGTTCTTTCCCTCCTGAATGATCATCCTGCAAACCTGGGGCCTAATCGCCAAAACATCATTACAGTTACTTGTTGTAATACGTCAATCACTATTCCCGCATGTCATGGGTCCCGATAATAAACATGTATTTCATACATCACGTCTCTCCTGATTGAACTATAGCCATCCGCTGCCTTGTTGTGTACCTTGGAGAAAAAGAAGAGGACCTTTTCAAGGAGTTTAGCGATGTAATTCAAAATCTTGAAATAAAATAAAATCCATGGGCACAGTGTAAAAACACAGGACAAAAGCACTGCTCTCTGTCAGTTACATTTTGAAGCATATTGCACTTTTGGCCACACCCCAATCAATAATATCTTAGCAACGTTCAGCATGGATAGGTGTTGACAGCAATGGCATGGGAAAAGGATTGTCTAACATTTGAAAAGTGGCTTCTGCTCTTCACTTAACCAGTTCAAATATTGTATGGAACCTGCAAAAAAGATGAGAAGGTACGCTAAAACTTGCAAGGTTGTGATTGACAAAATCTGTCCACATGCATTTAAACACTAGGCAAAGTACTCAAAACCACCTCTGTGTGTCTTCAGGACCACATTGCCATGGTGACACACACATGCAGACTCAATAGGTGAAAACAATAAGCGTTGCTTTAGCAGCTAGTAATAAAGAGTGACAGTTTCAAAAGTATGCAGTTACCGAATTCATTATCTCTTGTGCGCTAACCTATTATTTAATGTGCTTCAAAAGGACATGAATATCGCCTTCATCAGTGACCGGTCCACCCCAGGATCTGACCAGACGATGGCAGCCATCGTGGTCGAGGGAAACAAATGAATGAGCAAGCATTCTGCGTTAAATGTGTTCATACTGTTTGAAATAATGACTGTCGACAGTGTAAACATCTTTGTTACATCTTTTGTAAAATTGATGTGTGTGATCTGCAGATTGGTGGCCATTGAGAGTTTGTTACTGTAGTTTTACAAAAACTTTACAGATTTGACATATTTGGCACTGGTTTTAAATATGCAAAGGCCTCTAACTTCGATGTGATGGCAGCATTTATTTACTGTGTCCCCATTTCCCATGGTAATATGGCTAATGTGTTTATTTATTATTTGTGGGGCAATTAAAATGTTCTGTTATTTATCTTTTTTCAAGATTTAAATGAAGCTGAGCGCAAGTTCTTTCAGGAAGACTGGGTGTATATACATTCACTCCGCAGCTGCATATAATCAGCTCATCACAGGCGTTCTCTTTAACCTATTACATTTCACCTCATTCTCCAGCAGCCAATCAACGTGCTGCAGCCAAACTATAAAATGGTTCTCCTCTCTCCTGCAGTCAGCTGTGATTTCAGGTGTTCATGCACCTTATCATATGGCATGTGTCAATAAATGTTCAAACTAAATGAATTCTCTCCTGATTGAAACATCATCTGTTGAAATAAACAACTGCAGTTCAAAATAAAAAGTGAATTGCTGAATATTTTTGTTGTGGAATCAATTAATTTCTTTCTTTAAAGGCAAAAACATGAAAAAGCTAAGAAAAAAAACGATTGAATACAATATATTTGGAGCAACTTCATTTATAAATGGTTGTCAACTTAGAAACGTGTGTTCCCAATGATGGTAATTAAGTACATACAACTTAAAATTCCTTTTAAATCATGTGGTAAAACAAGTTGGAGCAACTTGATCTTCGGAGTAATCACCTAAAAACTTGTATCCCGAATAAGGGTAATTAAGTACATACAACTTGAAATGTCTTTTAAATCACGAGGTAAAACTTAATCTTTTGAGTAATCAACTTCAAAACTTATGTTTACGCTACCAATTATTAAGTAAGTGGTAATTAAAAACTCCTCTGATTGTAGAGGAAAAGCCTTCTCCCCTAACTCAAATAACTTTGTAGCTTTAAGACATTATCTATCTAATCTAATTATCTAATCTCATTAGAAGTTGTCTTAACTCAATAAACATCGATACAAACTGTTGCGTTGATTTTCTTTGTTGAGCCAAGGCATATGTTTGTAGAGTGTATATTCCCTCTTCACACATGACTGCAAACCTGTACATGGCTCAAACGCCATCGTTAAGTTTGCAGACAACACTACAGTGGTCAGGCTTGTCAGCAACAATGACGAGACGGCATACAGGGAAGAGGTTGAGCATCTGGCAGAGTGGTGCGCTAACAACAACCTGGCTCTCAACACCAAGAAGACGAAAGAGGTCATTGTGGACTTCAGAAGGAACAAAGACAGCACGCACTCCCCAGTCCATCTTAGTGGAGAAGAGGTTGAGCGGGTCACCAGCTTCAAGTTCCTGGGAGTCCACATTACGGAGGACCTCTCCTGGACCACCAACACCTCAGCCCTAGTCAAGAAGGCTCACAAGCGCATCTTCTTCCTGAGGAAACTGGCAAAACTCCGCCTATCCTCCCAGGTGCTAATGAACTTATAACGTTGCACCATCGAGAGCATCTTCTCCACCTGCATATCAGTATGGTACGGTAACTGCACGGTCAAGGACAAGAAATCACTGCAGAGGGTGGTGAAGATCGCACAATGCATCATCAAGATGCCACTCCCCTCCATAGCCTCAGTTTATGAAAAGCGGTGCCTGCGAAGGGCAAGAAACATCATCAGAGACTCTTCCCACCCCAACCATACACTGTTTATCCCCCTACGACGCACCCGCTCTGGGACACGCTACCGCAGCCTCCCGGGTAGAACAAACAGGACTACGCACAGCTTCTTCCATTCAGCAGTCAGACTGCTGACAATGAACCCCACGCTGTCCCATAATGCCTAGTTGTTGTTGTGTGCTGTGCTGAAGCGCAATTCTCTATTCACTGTATTTATTATTATCTGTGTATTTATTCTTATTTATACATTTCCCATCTATTTACCTTTACTATTTTGTACATACTTCTGATAATTGTGTATAACTGACTGTTTTGCACTCTGGTTAGACCCTCCTTAATGTTGTTACACTGTGCTTGCATTTTTGTAATGACAATAAAGTAATCTAATCTACATTACCCAAATGTCTTAAGTAATGCATTACATTACTGCGTTACAGCAACAAGTAATACTTACTGTAACTCCCAACACTGCTACTAATCTACACAGAATGTATTGTTCCACAGTGACAAACTACAATACTGAAATGCACTTTCAGGTATAAAAACAGGAGAATAAAATAACCACTATAATATAATTATGTAAGTACCTTGACTGTTATTACCTAAAGTACATTTAGCTGATAATACTTCTCTACTTTAAAGTAGTGAAATGGGCCATTTTCCAGAATAAATAGTTTTACTATTAACATTTTGAAATAAGGACTTTTACTTGTAATGGAGTACTTTAGGACTGTATTTGTACGTTTAAGTAAAATATATGAGTAGTTCTGAAACACTGGTTCTCACACTGTAACCCTGCTCAGCTTCATGCTCATGTAAACAAGGAGTTAACACAAGTGGTCTCTGCATCTGATTGTACTTGTTTATGTGCAGGAAAACACAAGCTAAAGGCCCCTTTGCTTCAGTGCACGACTTCCCACAGAATCATTGGTGAAACGAGAACTGGAGGAAAGCATGCAGAGTGATACGAGCAAATAAAGAAAAAAGCATGTCTAAAAAGTGCAGGAAGTGGTGAGAGTGATATTTTAGATGTTTGGCTGAGCGTCGGCTGGTTAGGCCAGGCTGGGACTGCTTTGGGAACGAGGACCACACGCAGCTGCACTCCCTTTTAGCCATTCCAAGACCCTCTTTCCGAGCTGTTTCTGATTATGTTTAGAGGGAAATGTATATATGAGGAGACGTCTGTCTGTCCCTCTATTTCGATCACTCCATGTGGCTGTCTTTCTTTTTCTCACTCTCCTTCCTTAGAAAACTCCTCCCTCCTTATTTATTCCTTCAATGCCCCCTCTCCTGATCTTGTCTGACTCTAATTGTGGTTGTCTTCTAAGTTCCTTTCTTCAAACCATCAAAGTCTGTTTCCTATCAACCTCCTGACCATGAGAGGACTGATACAGGGTCATTGGCCAGCCAACATGACTCTGCATCTGGTGCTTGTCAACCACCACAGGCAACAGGTCTCAGATCAGCACTCTGATTAGAACCAAACTCAGCCCCTGTGGTTCAAACAGCAAGACTAGGGTTTCATCCTCAACGTTTGCCATGTGCAGAGCAGCCAGCAGCAGCTTGTGGAATCTGCTCTCATGGCTGGACAGTGATCACAAATGACATCCAAATAAGGATGAAGAATGTGGTCTTCACACTTGAGAAGTTACTGACCAAACAAAGTAGCCTGACTGGTGTCATTGATCTGAATAATGTAAATTGTAATTAACTTCAATTACCAATCCAGAATATTGATCCAGCCCAAAGTCCATATTGATCTGTGGACTTTCTAGATTAAACTATGGATTGTTTCCAGCTCCTGACAAATTGTGTTTGGCCTCTTCAGTTCAGGAGAGTCCTGTCAATGTTATTCAACACATCTTTGAATGAGGACTTGTTCCATCTTAGCGGCTGAGTCTGTGTGCTATGCAGTGGTTATATTCATCATACACTACCTTGAGCGGTAAGTAAAAGGGAGATAATAATATCAGGTAGACTTAGAGAATAACTAACAGAGTTTGCAGGACTGAATGTGCCACTTCTTTAACAGCTGCTTTATTTCAAAACGTTCAAAATGCCTTGCATAACCTTTTCCAGACCCTATTTCTGTATGAACTGGAATAGTAAAAGTCAAACAATCTTTATTTACCTTCTTTCATTCACAGATTGCTGACTCCCACATTTAAATAATCTATGAAGTTATTTAATCTGTCAGTATGTCTCTAACAGCAGGTCATATGTGTGGGTGTTGTGTGAAGAAACACAGAAGCAGACATGGAAGGAGAGTAGAGTTGGAAACAAATAGGCTGGGAGAAACTGTTATGGTTCCCACCAACACATTCACAGCACACTGGAGGTCCTCTGAGGTTCAAACCTCTGCAATGGTATGAGCCATCTCAACATTTATCATAAGGGAGCTACATGAAAAACAACTACAGCTTATATATGGTGGAGTCTGCAACAGACAGCAGTCACAAAGGAAGTGAGGGAGAAGAGTGCAGTGAAGGTTGGAATGACCTCATTGACCTATATGATTTTGTGATGATTCCATCTCACAGCATATGAATAACCTACGATCTGAGTAAAGAGCAGGTGAAGCTGCTGTGTGGTTGGATTGAGACATACAGGTTCCAAAAGGGCAAGGGGGGGGGGTGAGGAGGGATGTGATTGTGAAAACAAATGATGTGATTCAGATGACCAGAAGGAGTGAAGTGTTCTATAAGAAGGTTTCTAATGAATCAAAGTAAAGTCCCTTTACCATGGGTTACAGGTAAGTACAATCTGGCTGCATACTCCTCTTCTTCTCCTTCCTCCTCCTCTTCCTCCTCCTCTTCCTCTGAGTCTGGCTCAGCCACGCCCCCTAACAACAGGTTGTCATGAGGATTGGCTGATTGTGGATGTGATGGGTCAATGACAGATGATGGACAGGAGGGGGAGGGCATTGGAGAACCTATGGAAGAACACAACCAAAACAATAAATGAAAAAGGAATGATGAATTTGAATAATGGATCAAAGTAACAGCAGCAGCAGCAGCAGCAGCAGCAGCAGCAGCAGCAGCAGCAGCAGCAGCAGCAGCAGCAGCAGCAGCAGCAGCAGCAGCAGCAGCAACAGCAGCAGCAGCAGCAGCAGCAGCAGCAGCAGCAGCAGCAGCAGCAGCAGCAGCAGCAGCAGCAGCAAGTCAAATCCAAACGAGTGAGCCATGGAGCATGATGATGTCTGCTGATGGTGGGATTTACACAGAGCTTGAAGAAGTACTCATCTTTTACTTAAGTCAAAGAAGCAACACTGCTACAGTGCAAACATACTCTGTTACAGTAAAAGTCCTGCATTCAAACTCCACTCAAGTAAAAGTATTGGTATCAAAATATACTTTGCAGTATGGCCTTTATCGGATTAAAAAATATAGCAATGTTGTATTATAAATATGAATGCATTAATGTCAATGTTGCCCTTGGTAAACAATTAATTGTTGTAAAGATGATCTGAGTTTTCAGTTCCAATAATAAGTCCTGTTCTTTTGCCATGGAGGCTGCTGCTGAAACTCCAGTTTCACTCCTTATCCCTCTGAACGTTTGATGAAATTCCACATCGCATCTTCTTCATCACTGACTTGTGATTGAGAGAACTAGGTCCAAGTTTCTCGAACTGTGTGAGGCTGTGTGTGTGAGGCTGTGTGTGTGTGTGTGTGTGTGTGTGTGTGTGTGTGTGTGTGTGTGTGTGTGTGTGTGTGTGTGTGTGTGTGTGTGTGTGTGTGTGTGTGTGTGAGGCTGTGTGTGTGTGTGTGTGTGTGTGTGTGTGTATGTGTGTGTGTGTGTGTGTGTGTGTGTGTGTGTGTGTGTGTGTGTGTGTGTGTGTGTGTGTGTGTGTGTGTGTGTGTGTGTGTGTGTGTGTGTGTGTGTGTGTGTGTGTGTGTGTGTGTGTGTGTGTGTGTGCGAGAGAGACCACACTAACAAACAGAGTGTGTGTATTGATTTGGTAACCTTGGCAGTCAGTGTCTCCTACATGTGAAATGGCCCTGCTCTCTGCTTGCCTGTGTGCATGTTTGTGTTTAGAAGTGTCTGTGTGTGTTTAGCCCAGACAGATAACGCTCCCCAGCTTGCTTTCCATACAAATAAGCTGGGCCAAAAGAATGTAATTAGTTGTTGAAATACAGCATTTCATTAGCGGCACTTGCCATGGTGGCTGGCTTTGTAGATAAAAATATGTTATGTCCCTTTTTAAATCTCTTGATCTCTCACATTTGCAAGCAATACATTGAAATACAACATCAATGTTGGTTATTTGCCGGAAAAGAAGTGCAATCTTGTTTGGCCTAGCCTTTATGGAGATCCTACCTACACGCAACTCTGGCCCCTCTCTCTCTAAAGCACTGTATAAATATGTTGTTGGTTTATTATTAAAAGGGATAATAACACACTCTACATCTAATGTTTTCACATGCACGAGTTGAGAAATACACTCAGTAAAGACTTAAAAACACACAAGTTTGTTTTGTGCCTCATGTATGCTGGATGTGTGGAGGGTGCACATCACATTTGGGGTTTGGCAGTTTCAGGCTGGATGAACAGCAGCTTTATGCAAACACATCCAAAATAACATGGCACAATTCTCTGTTTAATGGAAAATCCCATGAATGTAGAATGTCTAATTAAATAGTCAACCCCCACTATCTCCCCCAGAGTGATGTCGTGGGTTAAATAAGAAGAAAAAAGACAAAGGCCGGTGCTGTTTGCTGGGAAACAGGAGCAACACAGGATTATTGCTACATGTGGGCAATATCCAAGAGCGGCCACGCTCCACTGGTCTGAGAGTAGACTGTGCACATTCCAGCAGCAAGGGCTGTGTGTGGACTCCTCTACCGGAGACAGTTAATTCAGGTAAGAACATTTATATTCACTGTGTCCAACTTGATCGAAATGCTTGATTTCTATGGGCTTTTTTAATATGATATGAGACATTTGGCTTTTATAAACACATGCTGGCCCCTTTAAAGAGCATCTTGCAGGTTTTTTTTTTTTTTACATTTATGCTTAAACTTGCTTGAAAATTACAATTAAAAAAGTGAATGTAGGATTTGATATGTTTTACGAGACATAAGGGCAGGAATTCAGAGGGAAAGGAGCAATTTTGAGCTCTGCTCTTAAAAACGGCTTCTTTTTTTTCAAACTCGTCATATTACATAACAAAGGGGAAACATCTCCGCTCTGTCACCGCGGGTATAGTTAGTAGTTGCGTTGAGTTGAGCGGTTGTGTTTTAGTGAGCTGGTATTTTTCGGTAGTTTTACATTGTATTTCACCATTTGTAATCATGGTGCAGTATTGTGTTTGTGCAGGTTGCACAAATACCAGCCTGGCAGGACATCGAGTCCGGAGCTAGCGTTCGTTCCTGGGTGCGTTGTGCATCCACCTCCCTGCAGCACATACTCTCCACAGCTTTATCAGGAAACCGTATTACTTCTCTCTCTCCCCCCCCCCCCCTTCGCTGCTCTCTCTCTCTCCCCTCCGGTACACGGCACCGTAATACATAGTGTGGAGTTGCATTAGGTAACGCTGTGGTGGCTGTACTGCTCCAGCCGTCTCCTTTGTGTTTGTTTGTTTGTTTCCCCCTGTCTGTGTTGTTTGTGTGTGCGTGGTGGCTGTCACTCCTGGCTCCCGGCTCAACCTCCACTCACCTGCTGCAATCAGCTGTGCACCCTCCCCGACTACACACCTGCTTTCCATCAAGCCATTTACAACGCATATCAACGGAGGCTCCACAACCTTTCTCCCCCAGATCGTCAAGTATCAGCCGTATCTCGCGTCTCTCCTCCGGTACACAGCACCGTAGTGTGGAGTTGCATTAGGTAACGCGAGATACGGCTGATACTTGCGCATTAGTTTCTGTTATGGATCAGTATCAACAGTCATGCCAGTAACGTTACTATATTATCAATGCTACGTTAGTTATAGCCTGATATATGATAGCTAACTTCACAATGTTGTGATGTGACGTTAGCTAACATTCTGTAGCTAACGCCGGTCACTCACCAAGATAGCTGCCCAGTTCTCCACTGGTTCTCCTCACACCACAGCTCAATTTCTCTCCGATGGCCGTTATTTCTTCTAATCCTTGGCTTTCCTGGTCTCTTGGACGCCTAGCAGGCTCATAATTATAAGGTTGTGGTCCGTCATATGCATTCGAATATTCATGTGTATTCTGTGTCGAAACTAGCATTGGGATCCATGTTTATTAATACGTTACACCGGCCGCTCTCCCCCTTGTTTCCCCCACGTTACGTCACACGCGGGAGGTCACGTGCCGAGGCTTTTTTATGCGGAAGTGAACATTTCTTACAAAAACGACGCAAGATGTCACTGTAGTGTATATTTCTGTATATTTTTTTGAAAATCTAGTGTATTCATCATTTTCCTACACATTTATTCACAGGTGTCTTTGACCTGGAAGTTGCTCTTTAAGAGAAACAGGCATTGCTGGCTTTGTTCTGAACAGGGGATTTGTTCACAAAAGCGAAACATGTACAGGACTGTCTCAGAAAATTAGAATATTGTGATAAAGTTCTTTATTTTCTGTAATGCAATTAAAAAAACAAAAATGTCATACATTCTGGATTCATTACAAATCAACTGAAATATTGCAAGCCTTTTATTATTTTAATATTGCTGATTATGGCATACAGCTTAAGAAAACTCAAATATCCTATCTCTAAATATTAGAATATCATGAAAAAGTATACTAGTAGGGTGTTCAACGAATCACTTGAATCGTCTAATTAACTCGAAACACCTGCAAGGGTTTCCTGAGCCTTGAAAAACACTCAGCTTGGTTCAGTAAACTAAATCACAAGTATGGGGAAGACTGCTGATCTGACTGCTGTCCAGAGGACCGTCATTGACACCCTCCATCAGGAGGGTAAGACACAAAAAGAAATTTCTCAAAGAGCAAGCTGTTCACAGAGTGCAGTTTCAAAGCACATCCACAAAAAGTCTGTTGGAAGGGGGAAATGTGGCAGGAAACGCTGCACAACCAAGAGAGATGACCGCAGCCTTAACAGCATTGTGAAGAAGAGTCGCTTCCAGAATTTGGGGGAGCTTCAAAGACAGTGGACTGAAGCTGGAGTCCAGGTATCAAAAGTCACTGTTCACAGACGTGTCCGGGAAATGGGCTACAATAGCCGTATTCCCATGGTCAAGCCACTTCTGAACTCAAGACAACGGAA
Organism: Notothenia rossii; assembly: GCF_949606895.1. Classification (NCBI taxonomy): domain Eukaryota; kingdom Metazoa; phylum Chordata; class Actinopteri; order Perciformes; family Nototheniidae; genus Notothenia; species Notothenia rossii. Next base: position 47,293,088 of record NC_136912.1, on the reverse strand, counting down.
GAGGCGTCTGACTTGGGCTAAGGAAAAGAAGCACTGGACAGTTGCACAGTGGTCCAAAGTCCTCTTTTCAGACGAAAGCAAGTTTTGTATTTCATTTGGAAGTCAAGGCGCCAGAGTCTGGAGAAAGGCTGGAGAGGAGCAAAATCCAAGTTGCTTGAAATCCAGTGTGAAGTTCCCACAGTCAGCGATGGTTTGGGGAGCCATGTCAGCTGCTGGTGTTGGTCCACTGTGTTTCATCAAGCCCAGAGTAAATGCAGCTGTGTACCAAGAGATTTTAGAGCACTACATGCTTCCGTCTGCTGAAAAGCTCTATGGAGATGAGGAATTCATTTTCCGGCATGATCTGGCACCCGCCCACAGTGCCAAAACCACCAGTAACTGGTGTACTGACCATGGCATTACTGTCCTCGATTGGCCTGCAAATTCCCCTGACCTGAACCCCATAGAGAATATGTGGGGTATTGTGAAGAAGAAGCTGAAAGACACCAGACCCAAAAATGCTAATGAGCTAAAGGCCGCTATTGAAGCATCCTGGGCATCCATAACACCTCAGCAATGCCACAGGCTGATTGCCTCCATGCCACGCCGCATTGATGCAGTAATCCGTGCAAAAGGATTCCCAACCAAGTACTGAGTGCATTAATGGACATTTTCAAATGTTTGATTGTATTTTGCTGTTATAAATCTTTTTTTTTACTTGGTCTGAGGAACTATTCTAATTTTTTGAGATAGGATTTTTGAGTTTTCTTAAGCTGTATGCCATAATCAGCAATATTAAAATAATAAAAGGCTTGCAATATTTCAGTTGATTTGTAATGAATCCAGAATGTATGACATTTTTGTTTTTTTAATTGCATTACAGAAAATAAAGAACTTTATCACAATATTCTAATTTTCTGAGACAGTCCTGTATATATCACGGATATCACCAGGAAGAAAATAAACACATTGGTGTCATGATTCGAGGCCCCTTTTCTTTTTCTCATTACCAACAGGTGGCTCTGAGCTCACCAAGACAAGACTGAACATATTGTGATGTTTCGGGAGCGGTGATATATCAGACACAACAACGCCTGCTCCTCAGGATTAGCTCATCTTTTCTTTCATATATTAAGTCAATGTATTTCATATTTAAGGTATTTCCACATTATTGGTAATCAAAACTAATAGCAGATTACAGTGAAGTGCTTCTCTGCCTTAGAGAAAAACGATTACTATGTGACATGGTCAAAAACAAAAGGAACAAAAGGCATGTGTTGGCCATGAGCTCGCTCACTGAGGTTCAGCTCTCAGAGGTCTCCGCCAGGGTAGCATCTCCGCCAGCGCCAAGGGAACAGAAAGTGGGATCTCAGTTTTCACATAACCATATAGCACATAAAACAATTACTGTGTGTGTGTTTGTGTGTGTGTGTGTGTGTGTGTGTGTGTGTGTGTGTGTGTGTGTGTGTGTGTGTGTGTGTGTGTGTGTGTGTGTGTGTGTGTGTGTGTGTGTGTCAGAGAGGAGGTAATAAATCCATAATGTTCTGGTTTCTCCGAGTGTTTGTTGTGCCAAAGGGTTTGGACTGAGATCCAAGTTATTCTGCTCTCAGTAGTCCAATACTGCCCGAAGGACACAGAGGCATGCAAACACACAAGCACTGATGCAAATACACATTCATAGGGATGCATTCCTACATACTGACCACATTTCAAGCAAACACATTTGCACACATAAACACACACGGCTCTAGCGCTGTATTCAAACAGTTATAACAACGAGTATCTTGAGAAAAAAAGGAACAACTATTTGTTACCTATTTGGTAACATGAATGAACACGCTCCTTACAGTATGTGTGTACATCATTTAAGTCAGATCCAAGTACACGCTCACACACACACACACACACACACACACACACACACACACACACACACACACACACACACACACACACACACACACACACACACACACACACACACACACACACACACACACACACACACACACACACACACACACACTGCTACTTTACCAGTGTGTGTGACTGCAGTGTTATCCTTTCATTAACACTTCCATCTGTGCTCTGAGAATATTGTGTCTCTGTCTCCAACAAAAGCCTAACGGCCCGTCTACACTACAGGCATCGAAAAATGCTTTCAACGATTTGCCCATTCACCTGAATGAGGTGAAGTAGAAGATTTTCAATCTTCGCCAAACTGCATTGTGGGGAGCATGGCATGGCTTTGCAAGCATCACGAGCATCTATCGGCATCAAAACTTTTGAGGCTCGATGCTTGGCATCAGCCAATCAAATCCCGTTTATGCAATTCCCGCCAGTGCAAGCGCTAGCCAATCAAACCGCGTGTTTGCTGATACCGCAGGTCTTGACTATTTTCCATATGTCATAAAATGGAGGATAAATTAATCATTGCCGTGGCAAGTGTCCCAGTCCTGTATGACTGTACTCTGTTCACCTACCGGGACCTAAACCGGAGGAACCAGGTATGACGGGAGGTGGCAGAGACAGTTGGTGAAACTGGTAGGTGAGTCGCCTCATTCATCATGAGGGGATAACCGGAGGAACTACTTGGAAGTGTTCTGCTGTCTGAACTGAAGCCACCAAGACTCTAGAAATAAAATGACAACTTTGTTTTTTTAACACTCAAACAATGGACATATTATAATTTAGTCATATTGAAGTTGATGGGAAAGTGCTGGAAACAGTTGATTATCTTGTATCCCACAGGTCTATGTTAAAAAATCAGTGCACCTCAGACTTGGAAGTGAGGAGAAGATTGGCCATTGCAACAGCTCAGCTTGGAAAACTAAATAAGATATGGAGTGGTAAGAACATTTCCTCTACCATAAAAATAAAATTGGTGCATTCAATTATTACCACTACGGATACAAAACCTGGACATACCAGAGAGATATTGGAATGTAAACTCTTGTTTTGTTTCTGGAGTAAACTGACAGTTTACAGAAGCTTGTGATCTTTTATTTTCCTCAGAATGAATTATGTGACCGGAACAGTCTCTCAGTCCAGACCGGAGATCAGTTGGAAGCCAAGAAAGTCCATCCTATTTCAAACCATAAGAACCAAAAAACACATCAAGCTGTGAGCAGAGCATCACCATCACACGTCCACAATGTTCCCTCTGTGGCTGCTTTATTTTATAGTTATCTCATCATCTTGTCAAATATTAGCTTCTGTGGATAAAGAAAGTTCAATATAGTCTGCAAACAAAACGCCACTGCAGCCTTTCTGGTGTTTTTAAAGAAGGGCTGTTGACATTTGTCTACACCTCTGTCTAAAGAGGATATGTTGGGGCGGGGGGGACATGTAACAACTTCTGCCTCACGTCGTCACAATGAAAACATCTGCGGAGCTTTTTAACCCTTAGCCTTTTCACGCAAAACAAGTGCAACCTTAGATCCCAGCCTTTTAGAGAAATAGAGTAAGAGTGTGAGTGAGTGTGTGTGTATGTGTGTGTGTTTCTGTTTTGAACACCTGCCCTACTCATTCCTCATCCCTGCTTGGCTTGGTTATGGCACACACACACACACACACACACACACACACACACACACACACACACACACACACACACACACACACACACACACACACACACACACACACACACACACACACACACACACACACACACACACACACACACACACACACACACACACACACACACTCTGCTTGCTGTAGAGCTGAGGCTCTCTCTTAATCTCTCCTCCTGTTCTCCTGAACTCTCGTCCACCCGGTCACCACCGGCTGTGCAGAAGGTGTGTTCTACTTTTCTAAAGTTTCCCTGGATAAATCAATAAGAGCTGCTAGAATAAAAATGATTATCATTTTAAGCTCTAAATCTTGTCATTTACTGAATTTGAAACATTCCATGGATATATTAAGGACAAAAGGAGAAGAAGGACAAGAAGAACAACTCCTTTAATGTAAGGGTACAATTGACTAAAAAGAGTGATACAGAGGAAGAGAATTCTCCTGTTCTAGCAACCAGTCAGTATGGAAGACAGTGATGGTGATCAATAGCAGAAGCACAACAATCACTCCCCCCCCCCCCCCCCCCCGCTAACATCTCAGACAGGAATCATTAGAAACTAATTTCTTGGAGAGTATTGGATTGCAAAACTGAGGCTGTTGCAGAAATCAAACAGTTTATGTCTGCCTGTCAGCCTGTCTGTCTGTCTGTCTGTCTGCCTGTCTGTCTGTCTGTGAGCATGTCTGTATGTATGTTTGTCTGTGAGCCTGTCTGTCTGTCTGTGAGCCTGTCTGTATGTGAGCCTGTCTGTCTGTGTGTCTGTCTGTCTGTGAGCCTGTCTGCCTGTCTGTCTGTCTGTCTGTCTGTCTGTCTGTCTGTCTGTCTGTCTGTCTGTCTGTATGTATGTCTGTCTGTGAGCATGTCTGTAAGCATGTCTGTCTCTCTGTCTGTGAGCATGTCTGTCTGTATTTTTGTCTGTGAGCCTGTCTGTCTGTCTGTCTGTAGGTCTATCAGTGAGCATGTATGTGAGCCTGTATGTCTGTCTGTCTGTCTGTATGTCTGTCTGTGAGCATGTCTGTATGTATGTTTGTCTGTGAGCATGTCTGTGAGCATGTCTGTGAGCCTGTCTGTCTGTATGTTTGTCTGTGAGCCTGTCTGTCTGTCTGTATGGCTGTCAGTGAGCATGTCTGTGAGCCTGTCTGTCTGTCTGTCTGTCTGTCTGTCTGTCTGTCTGTGAGCATGTCTGTCTGTATGTTTGTCTGTGAGCCTGTCTGTCTGTCTGTCTGTCTGTCTGTCTGTCTGTATGTCTGTCTGTGAGCATGTCTGTCTGTATGTTTGCCTGTGAGCATGTCTGTCTGTCTGTTTGTCTGTGAGCCTATCTGTCTGTCTGTGTGTATGTCTGTGAGCCTGTCTGTCTTTGTGTCTGTCTGTGAGCATGTCTGTGAGCCCGTCTGTCTGTGTGTGTGTCTGTCTGTCTGTCTGTGAGCATGTCTGTGAGCCTGTCTGTCTGTCTGTGAGCATGTATGTGAACCTGTCAGCCTCTCCGTCTGTCTGTGAGCCTGCCTGTCTGTCTGCCTGTCTGTCTGCATGTATGTCTGTCTGCCTGTCTGTGAGCCTGTCTGTCTATCTGTGAGCCTGTCTGTAAGCATGTCTGTGAGCATGTCTGTCTGCCTGTCTGTCTGTGAGCCTGTCTCTCTGTATGTGAGCCTGTATGTCTGTCTGTGAGCATGTCTGTGAGCCTGTCTGTCTGTCTGTGAGCCTGCCTGTCTGTCTGCCTGTCTGTCTGTGAGCCTATCTGTCTATCTGTATGTCTGTCTGTGAGCCTATATGTCTGTCTGTATGTCTGTCTGTGAGCCTGTCTGTCTGTCTGTGAGCATGTCTGTGAGCCTGTCTGTGAGCATGTCTGTGAGCATGTCTGCCTGTCTGTCTGTGAGCATACCTGTGAGCCTGTCTGTCTGTCTGTCTGCCTGTCTGCCTGTATGTGAGCCTGTCTGTCTGTCTGTCTGTCTTTCTGTGAGTATGTCTGTATGTCTGTCTGTCTGTGAGCCTGTCTGTCTGTGAGCATATCTGTGAGCCTGTCTGTCTGTGTGTCTGCCTGTCTGTCTGTATGTGAGCCTGTCTGTCTGTCTGTCTGTCTTTCTGTGAGTATGTCTGTATGTCTGTCTGTCTGTGAGCCTGTCTGTCTGTCTGTCTGTGTGTGAGCCTGTCTGTCTGTCTGTATGTCTGTCTGTCTGTGAGCCTGTCTGTCTGCCTGTCTGTGAGCCTGTCTGTGAGCATGTCTGTGAGCATGTCTGTGAGCATGTATGTGAGCATGTCTGTCTGCCTGTCTGTCTGTGAGCCTGTCTGTCTGTGAGCCTGTCTGTCTGTCTGTCTGTCTGTCTGTCTTTATGTCTGTCTGTCTGTCTGTCTATCTGTGAGCCTGTCTGTGAGCATGTCTGTCTGCATGTCTGTCTGTAAGCCTGTCTGTGAGCCTGTCTGTCTGTGAGCCTGTCTGTATGTCTGTCTGTCTGCCTCTCTGTCTGTCTGTCTGTCTGTCTGTCTGTGAGCCTGTCTGTGAGCATGTATGTCTGTCTGTCTGTCTGTGAGCATGTCTGTCGGTCTGTGAGCCTGTCTGTGAGCCTGTCTGTCTGTCTGCCTGTCTGTGAGCATGTATGTCTGTCTGTCTGTCTGTCTGTCTGTGAGCCTGTCTGTGAGCCTGTCTGTCTGTCTGTCTGTGAGCCTGTCTGTCTGTTTGTGAGCCTGTCTGTGAGCCTTTCTGTGAGCCTGTCTGTCTGTGAACCTGTCTGTATGTCTGTCTGTGGGCCTGTCTGTGAGCCTGTCTGTCTCTCTGTCTGTATTTATGTCTGTCTGCCTGCCTGCCTGCCTGCCTGCCTGCATGCCTGTCTGCCTGTCTGTGAGCCTGTCTGTGAACCTGTCTGTATGTCTGTCTGTGAGCCTGTCTTTGAGCCTGTCTGTGAGCCTGTATGTCTTTCAGCCTGTCTGTGAGCCTGTCTTTATGTCTGTCTGTCTGTCTGTGAGCCTGTATGTGAGCCTGTCTGTGAGCCTGTCTGTCTGTGAGCCTGTCTGTATGTCTGTCTGTCTGCCTCTCTGTCTGTCTGTCTGTCTGTCTGTGAGCCTGTCTGTGAGCATGTATGTCTGTCTGTCTGTGAGCCTGTCTGTCGGTCTGTGAGCCTGTCTGTGAGCCTGTCTGTCTGTCTGCCTGTCTGTGAGCATGTATGTCTGTCTGTCTGTCTGTCTGTCTGTGAGCCTTTCTGTGAGCCTGTCTGTCTGTGAACCTGTCTGTATGTCTGTCTGTGGGCCTGTCTGTGAGCCTGTCTGTCTCTCTGTATGTCTTTATGTCTGTCTGCCTGCCTGCCTGCCTGCCTGCCTGCCTGTCTGCCTGTCTGTGAGCCTGTCTGTGAACCTGTCTGTATGTCTGTCTGTGAGCCTGTCTTTGAGCCTGTCTGTGAGCCTGTATGTCTTTCAGCCTGTCTGTGAGCCTGTCTTTATGTCTGTCTGTCTGTCTGTGAGCCTGTATGTGAGCCTGTCTGTGAGCATGTCTGTCTGTGAGCATGTCTGTCTGTGAGCCTGTCTGTCTGTCTTTATGTCTGTCTGTCTGTCTGCCTGTCTGTCTGTATGTCTGTGAGCCTGTCTGTGAGCCTGCCTGTGAGCCTGTCTCTCTGTCTTTATGTCTGTATGTCTGCCTGTCTGTATGTGAGCCTGTCTGTGAACCTGTCTGTCTGTCTGCCTGTCTGTCTGTCTGTCTGTCTGCCTGTCTGTCTGACTGTCTGTCTGTCTGTCTGTCTGTCTGTCTGTCTGTCTGTCTGTATGTATGTATGTCTGTCTGTCTGTCTGTCTGCCTGTCTGTCTGTGAACCTGTCTTTCTGAGTGAGAACTTGTTTATTAAATGGACTAAACTGACTTTACTAATATAGTGTTTTTACGTAAAATATTGGCTATTGCTTCATTAGCATTTTACTTTGTTATTTGAATAAATGACACGTTTAATTTATATATATATTTTTTTTAATTTACATTAAATGTATATATTCACTGTTTGAGCGTTTTGGTTATCTTCTACAGCTCATATGTATATATTTATTGTATTTATATTTGTATGAATGCACATTTCCCAAATTGGGATCAATACATGATATCTTATCTTATTTGTCGATACATATATATTGGATCCTTGCTAGTTTGCTCTTGCACCTTTAATGCAAATCACACAGACACATACACATATGCAGATACTGGTATTCTGTTGGCTCAAGCCATTTCTTAGAGCAGAGAAAAGACAGAGCAAACACAAATAAAAACATTGTTATTGTTGTTGTTATAATAGCGAGTGAAGCAGGGATAAAGTCTGGAAGGCTTCAGTCAGTAGACAGAATATCTCTGGATGTAGTGCTTCTGTCAAATGGTGTGCTTATGTTGACACACCTTCTGTTGCATATTGCCCTGCAGAAGATATCTGGTTTAATGAGCCATATGTCTGATTGGGACCATTTTCCCTGACTCCTTGTATTCACATTTACAAGCCATGCTTCTACAGGCGTGGACCATTGCAGAACACATTATTGTGATGCACAGTAATTCCCCACCAGAAATCAATCACTGAAATAAAGAAGAAGCAGCCTCTGGGCTCCTCCGCGCAGTTACTACGGCTACGTGCAGAGACTGTGGAGAAGCTCTGCACAAAAAAGAAACATTTTCCAGGTCTTGCTTCTGCAGCAGACTTTGCTCTGCCGTGTAGACAAAAGATGACCTGTGTTGTTTGAGTTACTCACAATCATAGTGGTGAGACAAAACTCAAATCAAATATGTATTTTTGTATGGGCACCCTGTTGATGGCCGTCTGCATTGTGTTCTTATTTGTACCTGTCAGACATCAGTAATCTGTCATAGCTCAATGTACCTGTTGGTGTTTCTGCACTCACAAATAGAATCATTAAGATTTCACACTTTCATTTGGTGATACCTGAGGGTACATTTGAAAACAAAAAGACTAGTGTATTTCACCTACTCATCTCTACATTTTATATCACACATACTGTATACATGAGGGGGCAGAAAACATGCCTTGTTCGCTATTCTGTCAAATGCACACAAAAAAGGTTCAAGTTAAGGAAAAACAACAGTGGGTTGAGAGTATTCATCCCATCGTCTTGTTTTCATTTGAACAACTATTGTCTTCCACATCACGTCTACTGCGTCCATGCACTGTTTCCTGTGTGGGTACACACTGTTATACTGCTCAGCAGAGAACCAGCTGGAGTTACAGGAAGCAGACGCAATGAGGAAAGTTCACTACACATTGTATGCAATTGGTTTTTGATATGATGAACTTAAGGGTAATATTAAAAACAAATAATTCAAATGAATATATTTAGCCAAAGAAACAGAGAATATACTGTGGGAAGTGACAATCTGCCGTATCTCTATCTATCAATCTGTGTTTTAGTCAGAGGCAGGAAGTAACTAAGTACATTTACTCAAGTATTGTTCTTATGTACAATTTTGAGGTACTGTATATTTTTAGTATTTAATCTAAATGGTACTTTATACTTCTACTCCACTACATTTAGACGGGAAATAACTTAATTTTACTTCAGCTACTTTTATCAAAATGCATCTCTCAAAAATCACAAAAGAGTCAAATTATTAAAATATTTGACAAAAAGTAAATCAGTAATTTGTTTGTCTCCAGCTGTACGTGGCGGAGCTTCATACAGGACCTGTAATGTAAACAGGGAGGCCCGATTCTCCAAATCATAATAAAAACATTCACACAAAAAGCACTGTGTGCAGAGTGATCAGCTGAACATGAGTTTGTGAGGGGGGGGACCAACTCTGTCATGTTAACCAGCATCATTTAGGACAGGGAGGATGTGAATGTAGTTAATTTCAACTGCACGGCTAAAAAAACAATATACAAGTGTGTGTGTGTGTGTGTGTGTGTGTGTGTGTGTGTGTGTGTGTGTGTGTGTGTGTGTGTGTGTGTGTGTGTGTGTGTGTGTGTGTGTGTGTGTGTGGTGTGTGTGTAGCAGTCCATAAACAATGTGTCAGGCCAGGCCATCACACACATGCTAATTAGAGGAGGCCTGCACACTCCCTCTCTTCCTTCTAGACCGAACAATGACAATTAACTCATAACTACTTCCCATCATGTACCGTGCCACACACACACTGACGGCTAGAGTTCTGATTCAGTGGACAGGAAAGGAAAATGACAGAGAGCACAAATCGTCTTTCCTCCTGCCCCTCATTGTTCCGGATAGAAACATTTAGGAGGAAAATAAGTGAATAGCACTCTGAGTGGTGAGTTTTCTTTTACTCTCTGTCCTTCATTATCTGCCCTTCTCTTTTATGAGTCTGTGAGATCATGTTGGCCTTTTGTTCTAGTAGACTATAAGCTCGTATTAAGACACCGTGTCCCCTGGGCACAGTTAGAGTAACAGCCATGATGACCGACACACACATGCTAAAACCATCCAATCGCACCCTCAGGAATACAACCTTGACGTGTGTGTAAGTGTAGAAACAGATTGTGAAAGAACAAAAGATCAAAAAACTTCGACTATATAAACTCAACCCCTGTCCTGACACTTTTATTGTCACTTCTAGTGATTTGAAGTCTGTTTTGCGTTGCTCCGATGGTTCAACATGGGGCAATTTGTGCAAGCAGTGATGTCAAAAAATCATGAGCAGAGGTGCAGCGGCTGAGCAAACCCGCACTGTGATCAGAGGGTCTGGCAACCTGGGGGCCAGATTAGAGGGTGAGCAAGATATGTCAGGCTTAAAGTCAGACTGTTCTGTACTACGGAGGTGGCTCTTTTAACCTGGCAAAATCACCATGGAAATGTATACAGCAGACATAACCTGGTCCAGACCAGGGTTATTCAGGGGTTATGCTTGAAATCGGCTAATTCACTAACAAGTTACTTTCAGTTGACTTTGTAGTCACAGATCAAATTCAATCAATGCATTTCATTTCTCGTTAATTTAATTTGGCCAAAAATGAATTATATTTCGCCTAAGGGGGCACAGTGTCTGACCTACATGCAATTTTAAATATCTTCGTTGTGAATCTACTGACTTATGTTTAGAGATTAAGAGCTGTAGAATGCACAGTTGTCAAATTAGAAATAAACTGGAGGCACAGATTGCATCGAGTGGTAGATTAAATATAGGGAATAACATGCTTAGTATATATTAAGTTAACAGGTTGGCTGAGGAGGCTTTTTTATATATATAAATAGGCAGCGATCTATTGCTTTCATGCAGTTCATGAGTCAAATCACGCTCCAATCACCGCACTTTCACACGCACTGAGCCTGAAGAGGAGTGCCTGGGTTCACAAAGACACTGGATCACCGTCATGGTCCTGTTACCTCTGATCAGGAGATTTATTTTGAGCAAGCTAACTCAAAGAAACCCAGGCTCGCTCGTAGTACACCCCCCGGTTGATCCAGGCCGAGTGTTTTGCATAAGGTGTTACAGAGACAGTGTGAAAAGAAAAGGAGAGCCATCACAATA
>NC_136912.1:47249574-47277074 GCF_949606895.1 Notothenia rossii | reverse complement strand
GGAACACCTGACCTGAAGGGTTCCGGTCTCCAGATGCTACATCTCACTGTGTGTGTGAGTGTGTGTGTGTCTTAACGAGCACGTCTGAGGTTCATACACGTTAAATCTCAATTCTTTACTTCTTCCCCCTTCCGACTTGCCGTTACTCTTTCTTTCCGTGTGTGTATTCTCCCCCTTTGTCTCTATAATGAGTGTAGTAGAAGTAGAGAAACCATGGAAGTGATTTATTACAGTCACTCACTCACACACTCTCTCACACACACACACAGATTTATTGCTGAGCAGGTAGACAGTAGTTCAAGGGTAAGAGATTAGTGTAACACACGCCAAACACCAAACCATTATTACACATTTATACAGAGGACATGGTCCCTCTCACTCCCAGCCACAGCACTGCATAAACCAGCCACATTAAACACTCTCAGGCAGATAACTGAGACATATTGGAGCAGAGGGAGGAGGGGGGCACTCAGGATGCTTTTAAAAGGCTCCCCTTGAAAAATAACTCCATACGACTACTAACTACTTACGATTTTTTAACAACAATAAACTAATAGATGAATACAAATACATATTTCCCTGATGCCTGTTCGATTAAAGAGTCCAAACCACTCACAGCCTTGAACCTGATGCTTCGTAATTTGCAAAGTTTCTAATAAAAACCTATATTACTTTCAACCTTTTTAAAAACGTTTTCTTTGTTCGGTGTTACACCATTTTACAATTGTAATGTATATATATAATCCAATGCAAACACGTATGTAGTATATTTCTGTATATTCCTGTAGTTTATTGAGATTGTATTTCGAGTGTTCAATTCATTCAGTATTTTCTTTTTAATGTGTATTATTTGAATACTCGAGTCATATACTGTGTATATATTTGCTGTTGTTAATTTGCTGGTTAATGTTCATTTTAATTTGTATAATATTTGTAACTAATTATATATTTTAAACCTTTCTAACTCATGTAACGCTTGACAACACTGCTGCTGTGACAACATCAATTCACAATTTGAGATGAATAAAGTACATTATCACATGAATATCAACATATCATTTTATATATGAGTGTTAAGGGTCCTCTGGTGACACACACACACACACACACACACACACACACACACACACACACACACACACACACACACACACACACACACACACACACACACACACACACTACGGTGGCCCTGAAGTGCAAGTCAAAACAGCATTTCAGAAAACACCACAGCATTTAAACTTATACGGAAAGGGTATTCCTTTAGGGGGAACACTTCTTGTTTGTGATTGGACAGAGCCAGCCAGAGAAGCACTGCTGTGATTGGTTGTTTTTGCTGCCAGTCAAGAAATGACGCTTCGTGATTGGTCAGCACCTGACAGCGCAACATGTCCCGAAACATCAGCCATTAGCTGTTAGCACACAGAGCTCACAGCTCCTCATATCTGTTCAGACACTGGACAAAAGTTAAACAAGTACAAACCACAGAATGTCTAAGTCATGGTGAACACAGTCGCTGCTTTATTTGTCTGTATGACGTTGTTGTGAGTGTGGACGGAGCAGCTACAGGTTGGTTTATCCTGATCGATCCGATTCCATTCAGAAAACACACATTTTAAAAGATTTCAGCCTGCCGTCTTGTCTGCACACTTGTCAAAGCGTTAATTCATGGTTTTTACTAACCGGTATCAGTATGTTGTGTTTTGTGAAATGCTGTGGTGCTTCCTGAAATTATGTTTTGACTTGCACTTCAGGGTCACTCTCCCCGGAGCAACATAATCCATCAGCTCTACGCACTCACGCATGCACGCACGCACACACACACACACACACACACACACACACACACACACACACACACACACACACACACACACACACACACACACACACACACACACACACCCTTTAGAAGACTATATTGTTTGCATTTGTTTCCATCCAATTCTAGTTGTCAAGATCGATTGAGCGGACTGAATATGAAGTGATGCACCCTGGGGCCAGGCAGGCAGTTTTTACCACACTATCTGCAACACACACACACACGCACACACACACACACACACACACACACACACACACACACACACACACACACACACACACACACACACACACACACACACACACACACACACACACACACACACTCTGGTTGTGTAACTATTGCATTTATTAAACATCAAACTTTTTGAAGCTGGGAATGTGATTGGATGACAAGTGGAGCAGTGCTTATTTTAAATGTAATTATCATACTTTTGTTTATCAATGTGTGTGTTTATTCTGCCATGCCGTGTGAGTGTGTGTTTGTTTCTCTTTATCCAGACAAATGGGTCAGCAGTTAAAAGGCCAACACTGACCCTGCTGTCACTTCACATGGAAGTCTACTTCCAGACTTGTGTGTATGTGTGTGTGTGTGTGTGTGTGTGTGTGTGTGTGTGTGTGTGTGTGTGTGTGTGTGTGTGTGTGTGTGTGTGTGTGTGTGTGTGTGTGTGTGTGTGTGTGTGTGTGTGTGTGTGTGAGAGAGAGAGAGATAATGTCAGTGTATTAGCATTTAAATAGAAGGAGAAGGCTGCTTCTCTTCCTTTCTCTTTACCTGTTTTGTATAAATGAGACTTCAAAAATGATTTCTTTGTTCATGATCTTTTTTTGTAATCTCTTTTCTTTCTTTCAGAGATCTCACATTGAGAGATGAGCTTTCTGCCTCACAACGCTGATGAGACGTCACTCCAGACAAATAGATTTGTGCTCTTCTCTTCAACTTTCTCACTTTCTACGATATCTACCGCCTATGTACCTTTCTCTTTTAGTTCCGCTCTCATATACACATGAGACAAAGCATAGACTCTCTCAATGTGAGGTTAACTGTTCTTCCTGCTCATGAGCTTTGCATTTGCACCATTACATTGGAAAAATCCTCTGCTCTCATCCTCATCTTCTTCAGCCCTCGAAATATTGTGTTCCCTCTCTCTCCTCTTTGTCAAATCAAATGATGTAAAAAGATACAGTAAAGACTAATGATGCCAAAGTGCTAGATTACCAATACTAGTAGTTACCAGAGGTAGAAGAAGAACTCAGGTTATTAAGTTAATTAAAAGTAAAACTAGTGCAGCGTGAAAAAACTCAGTTACAAGTAAAAGTCCTGCATTCAAACTATACTTAAAGTTAAGCATAATGGTTATTTTAATTACAACATGTTTTTTTTTATTAGTTTATAAAATATATTACAATCATTCAACAACAACAACATTCATGTGTTCCTCACTTCAATTGTGCACTTAGCAAAGGTGGGGTTTATTTGAATTACTTTAAATATAGTATAATGTGTGTTGATTTATATTTTGTATTAATAACCTAAATATGCAAAGTCACTAAAACTGTGCGTAAGTGAAGTGGACTAAAAAGCACAACATTTGCCTACAAAATGTAGGGGAGGAAAATAAAGTATAAAGTAGCCTAATGTCAAAAGTAAAGTACCTCAAAGTTTTACTTAACTACTGGTAGTTACAGATTATCTTTTAGTAACAGTCTGTCCTCTTTGCTGTCTATTACCAAATGTTTTCATATAAATAATACAATCATTATCTGCCCCCCACCCCCCACCGGGACATGTTCTATTGATAGAGCCTGCATTCTACACAGCTACTGGAACAGAGAGAAGAAAAGATACGGGGGGGGGGGGGGTTCACTCAGCCTAATTGACAGATTAGAATCTGATCCTGATCTGTAGTTCACCTCCTCTCTGCTATCCTCTCCTCTCACCACAACCCCCCCCTCCCCACAGTGTGAACTGTGCTCAGTGAAGCCTGCTCATGTAGAGACACGCTCGCTCAGCTACCATCCCCGACAAGACGAGCAGAAACACTGATGACTGGCAGAATCAAATCAAATAATACATCCTCAGAGCCATGTTTTCATCTGAGGCATACAGCCAGAGATCCCACCCTTTCATTTAGAATGTCCTTAAACGTTGTTCCCTACCAATGTTGGGGGTAACATGCTCCAGAGTAACGCGTTACACTCATCAGATTACATTTTCCTGTAATGCAGTAATGTAGCGTTACTGTTGATAACAGCAGTAAATTACTTTACAGTTATATGCACAAGTTAATGTTACCTGCATTACTTTAAGGTCTTCAACTATCTGCATAACGGGCGGGCAGATAAATAAATCAAACTTCCCTTTTGGCTGCGCTACACTCAGAGTTTATCGATGAGGAGAAATGTCAGAGAATCATAGCAGAGAAACAGGCTTGTTGCAGAGTACATCCTGGAGGAAATATTGCCAGTTCCCACGGTGGAATCGCCATCTTTCTGAAACATATTGAACAAGATACCGGTAACAGGGGGCGCCTGCCATCAAACACCTTAGAAAGCCGTGCTGCATCTCAGGTGATGATACAAACTTAACCAAAAGTAATGTAACTAGTAATGTAACTAATTACTTTCAGCAGTGAGGCATTACTATTTTTGAGTAACTACCCCAACACTGTTCCTTACTGACATGAATCACATCAAATAACCTGACTCCTTAACTTCTACTCGTGGTGGAACGTCTGCTGTGGACAGAAGTGCAGTCGGGTGAAAACATGGCACCAGCATCACTGATCCTGGCACTGGCAGGATTTCCAATTATGAGCAACACAGCAACACTACTGACTCTGACATAATATTTGTGGAAACGCTGCTATAAAGCTTTCAAATTGCTCTTATTGTGGGACAGAGCTTGATGTCAATTCTTATTTGTTGTTGCACTCGAGTGTTAAATCTTTTTTAGATAATAAATGTAGCATTGGAATTGACATGAATATTTGGCTATCATAACAACATTAGCCTGCCTATCCTGTAATTTGAAGCTCCATTAAGCAATATTGTTGATGTTGAGACTGAATGAAATGATTGATCAAATAAGCCTGCAGCTGTGCAGCTCCTCAGTGTGTTGAGTCCTCAAAGCTCTCATCGCCCGCTAACATCTACTCAGATAAGTTGATCGGACTAACAACAGTAAATGAGTTATAAAGAATGTCCTATATCTGCCAAACCAGAGAGAGCCAGATATTGACATTGTATTTGTGTGCACAAATAAAGCAGCAGAAACACAGCAACAAATAGTATGGGTGACAAGACTCCCCCAATGTAATACTTATTGGAGGGTTTCTGAACTTGTTCTTCACTGTTTCCTACACAATCCGGTGATCATTTTTCTGTAGCCTTAAAGTCAAACAGTGAACGTCCAGTTCCGTCTTCAGTTCTCAATCACTGCTCAGCTTCTGAGGCCGGTCTGTTCTCTTTCCAATGAACTGCCTCTGAATATACACAATCAAAACAAGGTGTATAGTGGCATGACATGTTGACTCCTTTTGTCCACAGTATTTCAAATAAATAAGGGTTGTGCATGAGGGACAGATAACAAATCATCTCTGTACATTTTTCTCATTCTCATTCTCTGTGTCTTTTGAAAATATCTTCAGAGACATTTCTCGTCTCCCTGGCACATCAGTGCTCATGTTTCAAAGTGATCAGTGTGAATGCTAATCATCTGGAGCCTTCTGATTAGACAGAACAGCTCTTTAGGCTCTGACTCAAGACAGGCAGGTTATTGTAGATAATGTTACAAATCATCCAGTTTGGTATCTGCATGATCACAAAGCAAGTCAAACTTCGTCACTGTGAGTGACCAACTGAAGGGATGTTAATATGTGGAATGCACAAGGCACCCCAAGAACACAAATAGCCTTCATTTATTTTTCTTCAGTGATTGTACTTAAAAAGATTATTTTTTATAAATGTGGTGGCCTGTTCAGGGTCACACTTTATAGATGTCAATAACACTTGAGTGTGACAATGGATACAATGAAGACGAAAAGAATATAAGGATACCTGTATGTTGAGATAGAGGCCGTCATACTGTTACACAACTCTCTCGACTGAAACAAGAGACATGCTGTGTGTGCCTAGAAATACGTCCCGCTTGTCCTTACAGTTCTAATAACATTTACTGACATGGTTGCTGACCCACAAACACACACACACACACACACACACACACACACACACACACACACACACACACACACACACACACACACACACACACACACACACACACACACACACACACACACACACACACACACACACACACACACACACCCTTTATGTTTACTATGCATAATGAATTTACCACACAGCTTTTGTTTATGTAGCAATATGCTGACTACGTCTCCTTGGGCGAGGCAGAGTCGGGTACCCACGACGTCACCTGTGGTGTCCCTCAAGGATCAGTTCTCGGCCCCACCCTTTTCACACTCTACATGCTCCCCCTTGGCTCTATCATCAGCCGACATGAAGTATAATTCCATTGTTACGCTGATGACACCCAACTGTACCTCAGGATCAACCCTCCCTCCTCTGCAGTCCTGCCTTCACCCACACTCACTGACTGCCTGGAGGAGATACAGACGTGGATGAAACTCAACAGCTCCAAGACCGAAGCCATTATAGTTGGCACCCCACACCAGGTTCGGTCATCCACCATCACCACCATCACCTTCTCCGGCCAGGACATTACCCTCTCCTCAACAGTCACCAACTTGGGTGTGAAAATTGACGCCCACCTGACCTTTGAGGCTCACATTAAACAGGTGTGCAAGAACTCCTTTTATCACCTCAGGAACATCGCCAAACTCCGCCCCACACTCACTCTGTCTGACGCCGAAAAGCTGGTCCATGCCTTTGTCTCCTCCAGGCTGGACTACTGCAATGCACTCCTCATTGGGATCCCTAACAAACGCATCCAGAAGCTCCAATACTTTCAGAACAGCGCTGCTAGGATCCTGATGAGGGTGCGCAAATATGATCATATCACCCCCATCCTGAAATCACTACACTTGCTCCCCGTGGAGCTGAGGATCGAATACAAGGTCTCCCTCCTCACCCACCAGTGTATCCATGGAACTGCTCCTCCCTACCTCAAGGAACTCCTCACCCCCTATACCTCCTTGCGGACCACCCGCTCCAGCAACTCCGGGCCTTCTGCTCGGCTGCTCCCAGTCTGTGGAACGCTCTCCGCGACCACATGAGAGCACCAGACCGTGGAGGCTTTTAAAAAAGGCCTCAAAACCCATCTGTTCAATAGAGCCTTTCCTTAGACCTTTTATTTGTTACCACCCTTTTATTTTATTTTTATTGTTTGTTTTTTGTATTGCTTTTTATTCATTCTACCGTGTTGTGCAATGTTTTTATACTTCAAATATGAAGTGCTTTATAAATTCAACCCATTATTATTATTATTACAATACACAAAAACCCAATATTTAACCTTATGGCACACACACACACACACACACACACACACACACACACACACACACACACACACACACACACACACACACAAACACAGTCCAGTTGTATGCTTCTACATGTCATGGTGTGTGTGTGACACCTCATGTTATACTAAATGAGCAGCTGTGTGTTCTCCTGTTTCAGGTCTGCTGCTTTAACACTGGTCTCAGACTGACCTGTGAGCAGCTGATCCTGCATCAGTGTACACCCCCCCTGTATACATCACACTAACACACACACACACACACACACACACATTATTATTATTTATTAAGAAAACTAAAGAGTGGAGTGAACACACACAGGGACACATGTTGCCCCTCACACAATAATTCCAATCAGCAACACAATGAGCACTGATTCAGACCTATTTCCAGAGGGTGGACAAAATAACAGGAACTATTGACAATGCATTTTGAATCTGGACAAAAAAGCACTCAGAGAGCAAGCCCATAAAAACAGAACGTTGGTAGGTTGTGTGTGTTGCAGAGCAGGGGGTTACAGGTTATTCATGTCATGTTTTGTGTGTGCGGACTGTGTTAGAGTAAGACATTGAGTTATGAAAACATGCAGATATTTAAAAACATTCTCTTTACTTTTTCTCTTTCAAGCAAGATGTCCCCATATTTCAATTTCACTGAGCTGCAACATTTAATTAATCAGTTGATCAAACTAATTAATAGATGCTTTCAGCAGAACAGATGAGAGCTGCCGTGTTGCTATGGTTTCACACCTCGCAGTGCTCAGGGAAAGAGTCACAATTGAAAAGTTGAAGTTAAAAAACTCAGAACTAAATTAAACCTGATATGCATAAAAAGTCATAACTTACTTCATTCCAAATCAAGCAGTCATCACGCTCACAGTTTTTGGCAGTTTCTGTGCTCATAAAGGACACCATTTACATTGTTACTGCAACTTAAGTGAAAGACAACTTTATATTAATTTGCTCTGTGTGTTTGAAATGCAATTCTCACCCTCCTCAAAAATAAGAATATATAGAAAATATATAAATATAAATAAATGAATGAATAAAAAGTCTGAAGATGTTTTGCTCATCCCTTCTTTCCAGTAGACCTTCTACAAGGTACCATGCACACAAACACTTAACCACTTAGAAAATAAGGGATAAGATGCATCACACTTAACACTTAAGTGGTTCTCTAGACATTTGTCTGAAACACAAACTAAATCAAAAAAATGTGCATCTCCCTGCCAGGCAGCCAAACTAAATGAGATAAGTATCCTGAGTGTATTCCTTATGAAGCAGAGCTGCTTTACGGCTGCAGCTCTGACATTTAAGAGTACACCTAAGGCAGCTGAAGCCATTCCGGAGCCCCAGAGCAATACAAACACACCAGTTGGACACATTCATAATGTTTGCTTTAAATTCTGGGCAAAGAGAGCCAATTCTTCTGTCCTCTGAGAATATGAAAGCAGCCTTTATATAAGGACATCAAACCCGTTGCAATAAGTCACAATGAGTATGCCCTCTAATGATGCAATTTAATAAAACAAATATGCCGTTGCAATTTTTAAACATAAAGTCGAGTGAGCTTTCCTAACCTACTGTATGGTGGTTCTATAAGGCACTGCTGCCTTATGAGGCCTGGTTTCCAGATGGGTTCATAGAGCAGCTTTGATATTCCACCTGTATATACACAGGACACTTTTACACATTGTTGTTTGTATTACACTCAGTGGATGTTAACATAATAAACAAAACAATAGACAAATGTGCCTATTTTACAAAAGTATGCAGAGTGTACACATTCTCTCTGGATTCTCCATCTTAACATGGCTACGCAACATTGGATTTTGTATATTTAATTCAACATCAATGTGTCCATATGTGTATACGGCCCCCATCAGTGTTCTCTGAACACACACTGCAGAGGGACTCCAAGACATTAGCTAAATCTTGAGGTCAATTAGATTCGAGGGAATTTGCCAGTTTGAGTGTCACTGAAAGGATTTATCCAGGCTATTTGAATGAATACACACATAATGCAGAAGGAGAGAGAGTGAGAAGAATGGGTGCACTGTGTAATGACACAGAACAAAACGAGTGGACATGTGTGTGCCATGTGTACACCTCAGTCCATGTGGGGGGTGGTAAAGAGAGACAAGGAAAAAGCTATTAGCCCAGTGTGTGATGCAGTTAGCTGTGCTCTGTCTTTATCCACTAGAGAAAATGTAATTATATCCTGACACTACAGTTAAGCCATACCCACTGTTCTGCACCACATATTCAAATGAAATGCATAAATTAAATAAACAGAGAGTGTAATTAAAAAGGGGGGAAAAAGGCTGATGAAAGTGGCTGTCCGAGCTTGTGTGTGTGTGTGTGTGTGTGTGTGTGTGTGTGTGTGTGTGTGCGTGTGTGTGCGTGTGTGTGTGTGCGTGTGTGTGTGTGCGTGTGTGTGTGTGTGTGTGTGTGTGTGTGTGTGTGTGTGTGTGTGTGTGTGTGTGTGTGTGTGTGTGTGTGTGTGTGTGTGTATCCTGTGAAACTGAGTGGGCGGGCAGTGTTACTCTACATATGGAAGTCAACTTAATTGGTCGACTTTAGCTAGCCCCACCGCTGGCACTGACCACACTGAGTGGGCACAGCTACCACAAATACACACGCTGCGCGCACGCACAGACACACACACACACACACACACACACACACACACACACACACACACACACACACACACACACACACACACACACACACACACACACACACACACACACACACGCAGGCTGTATGAGTCCATTTTGTGCATTCAGTGTGGCTGTCATCATGCTCACTGTGAGTTAGGAAACAGAGACGGTAGTTGGGGAAACCATGAAGGAAGCTTCTCTTAGTAATCTTTAACTGTTATTATGTTTGTTTTCTCTCTACACCACACCAGTTTGTAAGATGACGTGCAACTCTTTTGCGTCTTATACTTCACATAGGGATTTATGAACCTTGAAATGCAGGAAGTGAATATGCTATTTGCTACTTCGTATCACACATGACCCACATTGAGAAAAACGGAAACGTTGACTTTAATTCAATGTATTATGTCCATAGATTTCACATAACTATGAGGTTATTTGAAAACAATAATATTAAGTTGAACCAAATATTTTTTATTTCAACTTTCAACTAACCTTATACAGTTTTGTAAAATCTTTAATTAAAGTCAACGTTTCAGTTTTTCTCAGTGCATTATTATCGAGGTAAGCAGCCTATGCTCTCTCTGCTGCCTCTCCAGCAGAGAGAGGGGGCATCTCTGAGATGGCACTTGAAAAAACATGCAGTGACGAAATAAGATCACAATTTTTCTGTCCTTACATTAGGAGAAAAATAGTTCCCCACCTATCAATCACATAGGTGTCTGCAAGCTGCCGGTCACAGCTGTGCAGTGTTATTTATATCAGCAATTCATGAAAGCTGAAGATATGAAAATACCCACGAGAGGGCTAATGCCAACTGACAACAAAGTGCGTGTGAACGTCAAATATGAATATGAAGGATGGCTCATGAGGATTTGGTGTAGCATGTGTATGCGTATATATAAGGAACACTATCGCCTGGATCACTGATGCAGAAATGAATGAAGCTGGCAGGACATGAGTCGATCACTTTCTAACTCCCACAATGGGACTTTGGCATAACAGCCTGAGGAGTTGAAATCTGTGCTGGACTGCTGTCAGACTGAGCTGTGCATTTTCCTTAAGCCAGGATCAATGATTTCACAACTATTCAGTGAGCTGGCCTCTGAGCGGAGCGGCTGCCACAAGAAGCTCCTGAACACTTCAGTCAGGTGAGACACGTCAGGTGACACACTGAACTCACTGCAGTCAGGTGACACACTGCACTCACTGCAGTCAGGCTACACACTGAACTCACTGCAGTCAGGTGACACACTGAACTCACTGCAGTCAGGTGACACACTGCACTCACTGCAGTCAGGTGACACACTGAACTCACTGCAGTCAGGTGAGACACGTCAGGTGACACACTGCACTCACTGCAGTCAGGTGAGCCACTGAACTCACTGCAGTCAGGTGAGACACGTCAGGTGACACACTGAACTAACTGCAGCCAGGTGACACACTGAACTCACTGCAGTCAGGTGACACACTGAACTCACTGCAGTCAGGTGACACACTGCACTCACTGCAGTCAGGTGACACACTGAACTCACTGCAGTCAGGTGAGACACGTCAGGTGACACACTGCACTCACTGCAGTCAGGTGACACACTGAACTCACTGCAGTCAGGTGAGACACGTCAGGTGACACACTGAACTCACTGCAGCCAGGTGACACACTGAACTCAGTGCAGTCAGGTGACACACTGAACTCAGTGCAGTCAGGTGACACACTGCACTGACTGCAGTCAGGTGACACACTGCACTCACTGACTACAGTCAGGTGACACACAGAACTCAGTGCAGTCAGTTGACACACTGCACTCACTGACTGCAGTCAGGTGACACACTGCACTCACTGACTGCAGTCAGGTGACACACTGCACTCACTGACTGCAGTCAGGTGACACACAGAACTCACTGCAGTCAGGTGAGACACGTCAGGTGACACACTGAACTCACTGCAGCCAGGTGACACACTGAACTCACTGCAGTCAGGTGACACACTGAACTCACTGCAGTCAGGTGACACACTGCACTCACTGCAGTCAGGTGACACACTGAACTCACTGCAGTCAGGTGAGACACGTCAGGTGACACACTGCACTCACTGCAGTCAGGTGACACACTGAACTCACTGCAGTCAGGTGAGACACGTCAGGTGACACACTGCACTCACTGCAGTCAGGTGACACACTGAACTCACTGCAGTCAGGTGAGACACGTCAGGTGACACACTGAACTCACTGCAGCCAGGTGACACACTGAACTCACTGCAGTCAGGTGACACACTGAACTCACTGCAGTCAGGTGACACACTGCACTCACTGCAGTCAGGTGACACACTGAACTCACTGCAGTCAGGTGAGACACGTCAGGTGACACACTGCACTCACTGCAGTCAGGTGACACACTGAACTCACTGCAGTCAGGTGAGACACGTCAGGTGACACACTGAACTCACTGCAGCCAGGTGACACACTGAACTCAGTGCAGTCAGGTGACACACTGAACTCAGTGCAGTCAGGTGACACACTGCACTGACTGCAGTCAGGTGACACACTGCACTCACTGACTACAGTCAGGTGACACACAGAACTCAGTGCAGTCAGTTGACACACTGCACTCACTGACTGCAGTCAGGTGACACACTGCACTCACTGACTGCAGTCAGGTGACACACTGCACTCACTGACTGCAGTCAGGTGACACACAGAACTCACTGCAGTCAGGTGAGACACGTCAGGTGACACACTGAACTCACTGCAGCCAGGTGACACACTGAACTCACTGCAGTCAGGTGACACACTGAACTCACTGCAGTCAGGTGACACACTGCACTCACTGCAGTCAGGTGACACACTGAACTCACTGCAGTCAGGTGAGACACGTCAGGTGACACACTGCACTCACTGCAGTCAGGTGACACACTGAACTCACTGCAGTCAGGTGAGACACGTCAGGTGACACACTGCACTCACTGCAGTCAGGTGACACACTGAACTCACTGCAGTCAGGTGAGACACGTCAGGTGACACACTGAACTCACTGCAGCCAGGTGACACACTGAACTCACTGCAGTCAGGTGACACACTGAACTCACTGCAGTCAGGTGACACACTGCACTCACTGCAGTCAGGTGACACACTGAACTCACTGCAGTCAGGTGAGACACGTCAGGTGACACACTGCACTCACTGCAGTCAGGTGACACACTGAACTCACTGCAGTCAGGTGAGACACGTCAGGTGACACACTGAACTCACTGCAGCCAGGTGACACACTGAACTCAGTGCAGTCAGGTGACACACTGAACTCAGTGCAGTCAGGTGACACACTGCACTGACTGCAGTCAGGTGACACACTGCACTCACTGACTACAGTCAGGTGACACACAGAACTCAGTGCAGTCAGTTGACACACTGCACTCACTGACTGCAGTCAGGTGACACACTGCACTCACTGACTGCAGTCAGGTGACACACTGCACTCACTGACTGCAGTCAGGTGACACACAGAACTCAGTGCAGTCAGGTGACACACTGAACTCACTGCAGAGGTTTGTGCAGCAGCAACTTTTGAAGCAGTGTGCTTGCAACAATAACTCACATGGCTTTGATATAGAATTGGCCAAATAATGATCATTTGGCTTTTGAACGGTATAAACACGACACAACAAATGTTTTTATTGAACATTTTTGGACTCAACCCTCCTGTCGTGTTCGGGTCAAGTCTGACTGATTTATTACGTTCATTAAACAAATATTGTGTTTTATATTTGTTTGCTTCAAGGCCTTATGCTATCCTCCACAGTTGGCCTTTGAATATATAAAATATTGATCGCCTGAATGAATGGGTAATGAATTTTTTTAAATAAACATTTTCAGTTTGAATTATTTGTATATAAACTGCAGTTATTAATGTAAACCAGTATTCTGAGACATTGTTTACAACTTTACGTTAAGTTAAATTTGGTGAGGATTAATGTTTTTTGTGTTAATGTAAAAGCAGTTAAAACAGACCAGTCAAATCTGACCATCAACACCAAAGTAAGGGGGGGAGAAATAAACAAGATTTAATATATCATTATTCTAACAATAATACAAATATGGCTTATGCATGTGTGACGGAGCAGATCACATAGTGACTGACAGGCAGCCGCAGCGGGCGACACACACACACACACACACACACACACACCCCCACACACACACACATACACACACACACACACACACACACACACACACACACACCAAACATTTCCTAAACTTATTTCATAAGGTTAAATCATCACTAAAACGTCCCTTTTCCCCTCCCTTTCTGTAGCGCGACCTTGAGTGCATGCTTGTGAGTCTACAATTATTTAAACATACATTAAACTATATTACACGATACTTAGGCTACGTGACGGGCAGCGAACTGAGTTTCGCCGCCGTCTCCCCAGCAAAGGGAATGTGGAAAAGACAGAGGCGCATCACTTCCGTGATTTAAATAGGATGTCATGAACCATGCTTTATGTTTGGGTCGGATCGTTTTCTCATGTTTGAGGGATTACATGATTCATGTTGACAATGTGGTTTTGAGTTAATTGTGTAACCTGCTATGGGTTCAAAAGGGACGGTGTTGGCCTGGAAGAGTCATTCGGGAGATTGTTGCAGTGAAGGCAACAGCTAGGATGTGTTTAGGGATAGACAACCTAATTTGGTAAACTTTGATTTTGTTTATTAAAGTTATACCGTCACAGCATGGTATGGCTATGACAGAGCTAAGTCTTCTATTGACAGTTTTTTGACCAAACAAAATAACATAAAAAGGGGGGATCCTGCAGCACATGAACACATCTCTGCTGCTACCCAGGAAACAACTACAATGAACTCTGTTTCTCTGAAATCAATCGGAAATATTCTATACTCTAAGCTCCACTGAGGAATCCCCATTGGCTGTAGATTCTTTGTTAGCCTCAGGGTCAGGGGTTCTACTGAAAACCAGGCCCTGAAAACGTGACGGGCTCCATTCCCTTTGTGACTGTAACAAAATGCTGAGTATTGCCCAGGGCTGGATCCTGAAACCCTTCACAGTCAGACAGTGGAGGCAGTTGGCTCGGGGGCCGAGCTGCTCACATTAGCCCAAAGATACTTACATCGGCCAGACTGAGAAAATTATGAGCTTACAAAGAAGCCAAGGCTGCCTGCAACCAAAGCACAAGCCAACATGTTGCTGCATGAACATGTATGTACACTACATCATATTCTTTATTTACTGATTGTATACATATGCTGAAATTAAGACATTTTCCTATGAGGCAACATAACATGATGATAAGCCTGTGTCCCAGTCCTGCTTCAAATCCACTGTGGTCCCCTTCATTTCAGCTCAACTCTTCTGTTTGCTCTCAGTTTTAGCTGAGAGCCAATTCTTTCCTCCAGCATGTTGTGTGCGAACAATGTTTCATTCAAATAAAAAAACTGATGGGGAAGCACGATTGGATACCAGCTTTATATTTGACATCATTTTTGCCATAATGTGGTCATAAGTGAATATGAAGCCATTGCACGATGATGGTGAATTAGTTACAGCAGTTTGACCGTCCAAGATAATAATTGGTGCTAAGCTCCCTCCTGGAATACTCATCACTACAGCAGTACAATACTGATAGCTGTGTGTGAGTGGACACATCCCATAAAAATGATGTTAAGTTGCTGCTTGTGTGAACAACAGAAGCTCCGAATTTCCCCGGGACAGTATCTGTATGTTTGCATAAATGGATTAGGTGTGTGAGATCGTGATAGCATGTGTGCATTCTGTAAACTTCTTTCTAGAGATGCCTGTGCATTAAAGTTCAATAATCCAAATCATCACGCAGAGGGCTGAGAGCAGCAGAATCTCCTCAAGCCCAGACCGAGCAGGAGGCTTCAGAACATGCAGCCTATACTACTTCTGAAGTGGAACATCTCCTGCTCTGAATCACACTTCTCCAACACAACACAAACACAACATGTGTGTGACACATTCATGGCCTTCTAGGAGACATTTTACTAAGTACTAGAAATCTGAAAGTAGTAACTCTTTAAATGAACACAACTGATCAAGCACCGGGGGGGACCTGTTGTAAGATTGTGGCACTAAACATGAAACCACACTTTAAAACCACTCTCAATAATCTATTCTAAAGTAAATCTGCAATGACATTTCCCCAGTTTGTCCGACAGTTTATTCCCAAGCAGAAAATTAATCAGTAACAAACTGAGAGAAAAACTGCAGAAACATTGAATAAAAAAACTAAGAAACGGTGAACGTGAGAGTGATATTGAATCATGTCAAGGAAAAAAAAAACATCACATCATGCACAGACAGACATGAAGTTATGTATTCGTCCGCGATCATGACGCCATCTGCGATCGATTTACTTGTGGACAATGATCCCTCGCTCTACGCCTCCTGTACCCAGTCCCGGACTGGCCATCGGGAGGACCGGGGGGTTTCCCGATGGACTGGCCTGTTAAGTGGCCTGCCTCACACAGGGTGTTTGGCTGTCTACATGATGTGGTCTGCCTCACACAGGGTGACTGGCCGTCTACATGATGTGGCCTGCCAACATGGCTACTGTCATACAGATCATAAATAAAAGCCCTTGATTGGTCTCTGTGTGTCATTCAAGCTCGGGATAACCTCAGCTCAGGTGAGGTTAAGGACTGAGTGTTTAGATAGTTAACTTAGTCTAAGTTCTCAGTGAGTCTGAAACGGTTTGGTCACCGTTTATGTAAACACATATTTCCATTTGAGGAGGTAGTTATTAGTAAGATATGCATGAATAATAAATAAAAAAGTTAAGTAGGTGAAAAAAGGTAAGATACACTTTTAAAACTTGTTGAGAGCTAAAACTAGTCTTTGCTGCTGCCTCAAAGAGGAGCAGAGGGAGAGGAGGGAGACAGGAGAGGCTGGTTCAGGAGCTCAGACACACTCACAACTATAAATGAACCAAAAATAAATAAATAAACAAGTTTCAGTGTTTTTTTCATGTTGGAAATGGTATGTTATTGGTTATGGCCATGATTTTATGATTATTGAAATGTATACAGTTCTGTTTCACATAGGTGTTCCCATAGATCTAGTCTCTTTATTTCCCCCTCAAAATGCACCAGATTGATGCATTTAACTCCAACATTTAAAAAAAATCTTACCGGGGGAGCATGCACCCGGACCCCCCTAGAGGATTTGAGGTCCACCCCTACTTAAAATCACATGGATATGTTCCTAAATACATATACCATTTTTTTTAAATAGTAACCCATGTCTAAATGTGTATTTGTGGGTGGTAGATTTAAACTATAGGGCTATCACTATGGGCCCTGCCTGTACCTGTTCGCTCTGCCATGGCGTGAAGGGTCTGCTAACAAGCGACCAACAGAAAGGTTAATGTTAATGTTAAGGCACGTCACCTCGACCCCCCCCCCCCCTGTTACCACCACTCCCCCAAGTATATTTCAGATCGGCGGGAAACACTGGTATGTATATACATACAGTATGTGTTGCATGCACACAACGATCCATATCTCACACACACATACGCAGACATAAACACACACAAACACACTGTGAGAAAATGAAAGATGTTTGTGATTAGAATCTCTCATCATCTCTTTTCTCACTCAAACCCCAAGGCATTGGGGTTAATAAAATGCCAACATACACACACGCACGCACGCACGCACGCACGCACGCACGCACACACGCACACACGCACACACACACACACACACACACACACACACACACACACGCTTCCTGTAAGTTGACCCCATGGCCTTTCGGGATGGCGACCTTGCCTTGCCCCTGATAAGACAAAACAAAGGAGAGGGGGAGACTGAGGGTGTGCTGGGGGGAAGAGGGGGTAACCGTAGCGAGGACACAGGGTTAAGTGTGTGTGTGTGTAACCTCTTTTGCATTGTTTGCTCTAGCTCTTTAAAACACACTCAGACCTGATAACCAGTTGATTTCTGGATTCTGATTTATTCAGACATGGCTATACATAAATATAGTTCTACAATGTGGTAATATTGTGTTTATTATATCAATCACAATAAACTCATTATGTACAATCACACAAAAGACACAGAACGTGTTTAACATGATTGAAATAAACTTGGCATATTTCATAAAATATAAATACATGTTTTCTATTTGTTTCTACCCCCCACTCCCCCATATCTCTTCCTTTGCCCTTCTTTGAGTGTGTGAGTGTGTGATTCTTTGTTTGTGTGAGTGTGTGAGTCTTTGTTTGTGTGAGTGTGTGAATGGAAGGATCTCCTTCATCCTCATGATAGGAGTGTGTCGTCAAAGACAGTGATAGAAGAAGGCTCCTGTTTGTTTATTTAATCGCACACATTCATATATATCTGATGAAACGTGTATGTGCATCTACACACCAGACAGAAGACATGACTGGCGGATCCCACCCCCACCCCCATGCTCCCCCCATGCTCATGCTCACAGGTAGAGCAGATGAACACGCTAAGCAGGCAACAATAGAAACAGACTCACACAGGAGAGCAGCAGGTAAACACACACATTCTGTCTTCATCAGCCCCCCCCCACACATACACACACCCCCTCCACGTGCCCATGCTTCACTTTACAGTCACACCGTCTGTCTTCATCCCCTACAACAGCAACAGATAAGCACTGAAAGGAGCCCGATAGTGATGTGTGTGTGTGTGTGTGTGTGTGTGTGTGTGTGTGTGTGTGTGTGTGTGTGTGTGTGTGTGTGTGTGTGTGTGTGTGTGTATGCTTCTCTCTAATGTTACCATTTCCCCCCATGGGGCCCTACTTTTCTTCTCAACTGTCATGACTCTTTCTAATGTCTGTAATATTAGAAACATATAATAAACTGCACAGGTGAGTATTTATAAAAGTACCGTAGTCTTGAACAATGTGCAATTACATTTGCTTATTCTTATTCAAACAAGATAATAAAAGCTTTAATTGAAGATGAGTTTTAGATGAAGGTGGTTTTCAGTGATAATGTTTTGAGGCAGCTCTAGCAGGAAGGGAACCTGTTTCACTGGACAACTAGTTTGGCCCTCACCATGCTCAGAGTGTGTGACTCATGCGGCTTTCACACCAGCGCTTTTCCCTTTCTAGCTCCGAGCTAGAGCTTTTCTGGTTCAGCTCTGGTTTCACTTTTCTGCTCCCGCTCTGTTCACACCGCCCAGAGCACGACTGGTGCAGCCGCTGCTGCGTCATGACGTCACCGTTTACATCGCTGATTTGCTCCCCAACGGCGCTCACAACAACAACAACAACGGGGGACTGCGTCGGGTCGATGATTGTGTTGCTTTTAATCATACGAAGTCAGATTAAATAAAATAACGACTTCTCCAACCTTATACTTTTCTCCAGAGTGCCGTGGTTCATTGTTTATTAATGTGTTTCAGCGGCATTTACCGACCGCTGCTCGTCCACTGGAGTTTATTCTCCCGTTAGCTCCGGGTTAGCTAATACTTTAGAGCGGCCTCTCTAAAGTATTCACTGACTGACTGTCACACAAGCAGCTGATTCATATCCCCAGTTCCCCTTAAGTGAATGTGTGTCTGTCTGAATTGACGCTGTTTGGCATCACAACGCTGTTATTAAAGTGTCTCTGGCATAAAATGGGTGATGTTAGTATAGCAACCGAAGGTAAACCAGTAGGGCCTGGCTCATTTCGTGGCATCTGCAGGCAGTGGCAAGTACTTCCGGCATCTGCCACAGAGGCCACTATTCCGTGGCATCTGTGGCAAGTACTTCCGGCAAATGCCACCGATGCCACAACTTGCAGAGGCATCTGCCTCTGCTCAACTGGAGTTGCCACAAGATGCCAGAGTAAGAGAAGGTTTACTGTAGCTGCCACTCGCCTTCAGTGGCAAATGCTGCTATTTAAACCCATATTTATCGTGTAACATGTCGCTGTTTAGGCATGACTTTATCGAACTGATCTGTACACAGGACTGATGTGCGATCTCCATTTAAAAAAAAGATTATACATGATCATTTCTATTAAATTTTACTTGGAGCATGGTTTGCTAAAATAAACAAACGTGCTATATTTATGATGAAATATTGGCGAGTGAGGGTTGCAACGCCCTTGGCAATTGTCGCTTCTTGAGTGGAGTTTCCACTGCTTTCTACGATAAACCAGGTGTATGACTAGTAAAGACAAATAACTAACAAATAAATATCTTTATTGAGACAGCAACGTGTACACTGGTGTTATTAGACTTGGCTACAGACTTAGGGCAGCTGTAACTGATTGCAGTTGCCACTGCTAGTGAGATGCTAAGGTTTACTTTATAAATTAGGCAAAGGACAGTTATATTTGCCCCATGCCTTCAGCCGCAGCAGGCCATTCACTTTGATTTTATCCCGTTATTAAATGTCATCATTTCGAAATTAAAGAAATGCTAGATAAACGTTATCTTGCACGTTTTATCGAACCATCTCCATTTCTAACTTTCAATATATCTAAAAAGAGATCTCTCTCTCATCTGCGTGCGAGGGCGGGGCCTCACAGACATGCTGCTGCGCTGCGCACACAGTTCTGCCGATAATGAATATTACATTTTGTGAGGAAACTTTTCCACCAATAATTCCAATAAGTATTCCAAAATGTATTCACTTCAGGTTTACTAAATTAACTGTAATCAGATTAGTTGTTTTTCAAATGTAACGCCAGCTGAATACAGTTAGGCTACTTGATTTTTGTATTCTGATTACGTAACGCTGTTACATGTATTCCGTTACAACCCAACCCTGTGTACAGATCATCAATCCTTTGTACAGATCAGTTCGATAAAGTCATGCCCAAACAGCGACATTTTACATGATAATCACGGGTTCAAATAGCAGCATTTGCCACAGAAGGCGAGTGGCAGCTACAGTAAACCTTCTCTTACTCTGGCATCTTGTTGCAATTCCCGTTGAGCAGCGGCAGATGCCTCGGCAAGTTGTGGCATCTGTGGCATATGCCGGAAGTACTTGCCACAGATACCACCGAGTAGCGGCCTCTGTGGCAGTTGCCAGAAGTACTTGCCACTGCCTGCAGATGCCACGTAATGCGCTTGCTGTCTCTCAGGTGAACTGACTATTTGATTTTGCTATCCTATTGTGGCATAATCCGTTTTCTACAGGCACATTTTACCGGCGTATTTTTCATTATGATTCTACTTGTGATAGTCGGACACGACAACCTGTGTAGCCCATGTATTGATTCCATCCGATAGCTGCTATAATACAAAACGTCTGCCTGCTCTCCGATCAATAACAGCGAACGGATGGTCAAAGTAAGGTATAAATACAGAATCACACGAAGCCTGGTTAGTGTTGCCTGACTTTATAAAGTGTGTTTCTTTTCATAAGTGTGTGGTTGCCTTCTAGTCACTTTGCTCAGCACTACTGCTTGTAGGCAGGCATGACGAGACTCTTCAGTCGACCCATGTTCAGGGGAGGTGGGTTTAGTTTCCTGCACGCCTCGACGTAAGCGACGTCGCTTCTTAGCTCCGAAGCTCTTGCCTCTAGACCGACAAGTTTTTGGAGCTGGAAGTGAACCGGATTCCGGAGCTAAGAGGCGGAGCTAAGAGGCGGTGCCGCTGCGGTGTGAACAGGAAAAAACGTTACTTTTCAGGCTCCAGCTCGGAGCTGAAAACGCGTTGGTGTGAAAGGGGCATCAGTGTTTGTGTGTGTGTGTGTGTGTGTGTGTGTGTGTGTGTGTGTGTGTGTGTGTGTGTGTGTGTGTGTGCTGCCTTTCTGCCCTGCAGCTGACAGGGATCCAGAGAGTGCAGCTCTTCATTATCACAGGCATGGTCAGCGTTTAGCTGTACGACTGATATCATGGAGGTCACACTGGAAATCTCCCTGCAATAGGAATCCTACATACTAGCTGAAGAAGACAAGTGTGGAGAAATGCATGAAATATGGAGAGGAGTGGAATAGAGAGAAAGACGGAACGAGGATGAGGAGGAGGTGTGTTTGCAACCATCTGGACTCAGTCTCTGATAAGAAACACTTAATCAGCGATCACCTCATCACTCAGCCCCCCCCCCCCCCCCCGGGCCTGGTGAATCCTCAGGCTCCCTCTCCTCCCCTCAGTGATACCATGTTGGTCCACAGGAAGTGATGAAGTGGACATGAGTGATGAGAATGATATTGATTTAATGTGAGAAAAGTGCAGAAGAAAGAAAGGTCAAGAGCTCTCAGAGAAGGGAGGTCCGGAGCAAAAGCATTCTCCGTTCTGCAGTACACACTAAATGCTTTACTTTGGGCTCATGACATTTACTTTCATTTTTGTGACAAGGTCATTGGATAGAATTCAGAATCAGAATCAGGTGCATGACCAAGTGAACTCAGAAGAGATATTTTTAAATGTGTACATACACATACAGTAGTCAAAGAAGATACTTTGTAAATAAAACTATTTCAATAAAAAAAAAATCAAAAAACTGTTTACATGAAATATAGAAACATAAAAAAACTAGAAACAGTAATATAAATACTCGGGAAAATAAAATAGAGTAAAATATGTAGAGTATCGTTAAGACAATCAACATCACATTAACATAATCAAATACATAATACATGTAATTACTTGTATTGTGTTTCTTGAAAGCATTAGTTGTTTGAACATGTCTATACTGAAGTGCTTCGCAACAGAAATGAAAATGTAAACATTTTTTTAAACCCGAAAGAGTCAGAAAGATATCATGATGCACTTTTATCCAATGACCATTTTAGTTGTTTATTGATTGATAGATTCCAAATAAATAATTGTAATAATAGGCTGCCCTAGATATCTATTCATGCACAGGTTTTATTATATAGTAAATATATATATATATATATATATATATATATATGAAATAGTCCTTCTACCGAAGCCTTTCTGCAGCTCGAGAGGCCTGAGTAGCTCTTTGAACTGACGACGATGTGAAGTGAAATAGTTGTGGTCACTTGAGAGAGTGTGTGAAATACTTTAGATTCCTGTGATTTGCTCCAGCTACTTCCAGCAGAGGATTCATAATTCTGCTGCTTTTCATTTGACTTGAGCGCTCAAATGAGGAGCACAATGTTCCTTTTTCCAATTTGTCCTTTTGAATTAGAGATGAGAAGAGAAACTGCCGCGCACTCTCACCACACAATCAAAGGCAGAATATCCACACACACTTTCAGAGAGGTACCTGACACACCAATACACACCCTAAAGGTCCACACACAGCAGTGCTAAGGCACCCACCATTTAAAGACATGGCTACGCTCCTATGATGAAGGAACTATGAATGCCCTTGTATTTCATGAAAAATAATAAAAAAAGGAAAATATGAGCAATATAATATAAATGAGGAAGATCTGCGTGCCGCCCGGAGTAAGTGTTCCCTTTGCACTGCTGTACATCTTTGAGTCTTTTTTCGTGCATAACACAATAATAGTGCTATACAGTAAAAAAGTAGTGTGTGTGTGTGTGTGTGTGTGTGTGTGTGTGTGTGTGTGTGTGTGTGTGTGTGTGTGTGTGTGTGTGTGTGCGTACGTGCGTGCGTGTGTGTGTGTGTGTGTGTGTGATTCAGGGCATTTTAGGAATAATTAATTTTTTTATTTTCTGAGTAATAGCCCCATCTACAGTAATGCAGTCCATCAGGAAAATTACTACATTGCACACACGCACCAAGCACACACACGCACACACACATAAATACTTGCAAGGGTTAGCCACTGAATCACATGTATTCCTTTACTTCTGTTTCAAAGTGATGTCCTTCCTCCAAAGACTTTCATCATCTTTCTAGTTTTGAAACATAAATACACACATGGGCACAGTACACACACACACACACACACACACACACACACACACACACACACACACACACACACACACACACACACACACACACACACACACACACACACACACACACACACACACACACACACACACACACACAGGCCCCTATATCGCAGACACCCAATCTATCTCACACATCACTCTCAAAGGCCTTGTTGCTAGGAGATAGTGCTCTATTTGTGGAGAGAGAGCGACAAAGAGACACACAGCGAGATATATGGGGAGGGGTGTGTAGTGTATATGTGAGTCCGTGTTTGTGTGCATGTGCACGTTTGTGTGTGTGTGTGCATGTGTGTGTGTGTGTGTGTGTGTGTGTGTGTGTGTGTGTGTGTGTGTGTGTGTGTGTGTGTGTGTGTGTGTGTGTCAGATGGGGTTTTCTCTTCAGGTTTTATCAGATTATATTAGATATATTTGCAGACTATAGGAGACAGGGTGAGTATGAAGGACTGACTGCACACACACACACCCACACCCACACCCACACCCACACCCACACACACACACACACACACACACACACACACACACACACACACACACACACACACACACACACACACACACACACACACACAGCTCACATCAGTGCACATTTGCATTGTCATTCTCAAAAGAAAAAAACAACTACATTTCATAAAAAATCCAATAAAATGTGTAACTTTGCTTCCAAATAAGGAAAGGCCATATTGACAATTTTACTGATTTAAATATTTTCATTTTTTAGAACAGATAAAGGTGGGCAAGATGGCTTTAAAATAAAATCACGATATTTAAGGCTATTTCTGTGATAATGACATTCCAGCCAAATGGACAAAAAATGAACAATATTAGTAATTGAACATGTAAATACATCAAAATATTTTATAAGCAGAAACGTAACAGTTTTACTCATAATATTCAGTTAAACAGAATGAATATAAACCACTCCCTCCAGTTTGGTCATGTTCCATCCACAAAACTGATCAAACCACTCCTCTAAACTCGGACCCAGATTACAGACCCATCTCCAACCTGCCATTTATATCCAAGGTGCTGGAAAAATTAGATGCCACTCAGATTCAGGACCATCTTAAATACAATAACCTATCTGAAAAATTCCAGTCTGGTTTCCGCCCTGGCCCCAGTACAGAAAGTGTCTTGGTCAGGGTCTCCAACGGCCTGTTGTTGACAGCTCACACCGGGTCTCCATCTCTCCTCATCCTCCTGGATCTAACTGCAGCATTTGACACCGTCGACCATGACATCCCCCTCCACCTTTTTCACTCCACAATTGGGTCCAGACTCGGCCCTAAACTGGTTGACCTCATATCTCACCGGGAGGAGAGTACGTCACCTTTGGAGCGGCAAAATCACAAACACACTCTGTGACCTGTGGTGTCCCTCAAGGATCAGTCCTCAGCCCCACCCTTTTCACCATTTACATGTCCCCCCTTGGTCATGTCATCAGTCGGCATCAAATATCGTTCCATTGCTAAGCTGATGACACACAGCTCTCAGAACAAACCCAACCCCTCTGCACTCTGCCATCATCCACAAGAACCACCTGCCTTCACACTTTCTCTGGTCAGAACATTCCACTCTCCTCAAGTCATCAATCTGGGTGTTAACATGGATCCCCACCTGACTTTTGAGGCCTACATCAAACAAACATGCAAGACCTCCTACTACCACCTCAGAAATATGGCTAAACTCCGCCCCACACTCACGGATGAGAGTGCGAACATACTATCACATCACACCCATCCTCAAATCATTGCTCTGACTCCAAGTTCATGTTTTATTCAGATGTTTACTCTGTAGCTCTTTGAGTTTCGTTTATTAAAAGGAAAAGTGTGCTTACAAATTAAATTGATTATTATTATATTAATTGTTTGTTAATTAACTAAAACAATTTGTTTCGATCAGGATTCTGTACAAAATATAAATATTACAACAAACAAAAATCAAACACAAAAGTACACATTCGAAAATATTCATAAATAATCTATCTATAATTTTCAGTGTAGAAATATGGGGATACGTTCCCCCTTTACTAAATTTAACTTTGAATTGTCCTTACATATATTTAGTTTAAACAGTACAAATGTTTAACACATGAACTCTTCAGATCCACGTTCTTTGATAGCTTGATGGCCTGTCACACTGTTATCTCTCTCAGTGGTGAGGAACAGCTGGAGCCAATGAGGGTTGATTTCAATTCAAAACTAAATGTTTGTCCGCAAACTGCCTCTTAAGATGTCAAATTAACAGTGGAGCAATTAAAGGTGTGTCCGGCACAGTGCTCTCCACACATACAATGAACCGTTGATTGTTACATCAATTCCTGCAACCATCATATGAGGCCGTAACACCGTCACACTCTAAATCACAGAATCCACCAGCCCTTTCTCTCCTCTGAGTTTCTCCGTATGCAACATGGATTCTTTATTGTGTTCCTAACACAGGGGTCCACACTGTGAATACCTTTACGTCATGCTGACCCTCTGGATTTCAAGAAGACGCTAATGATGTGTTATCTCTTTGTTTCATAAACCCAAAACAAAATGTAATCAATCAAATTAGTCTTAAAATTCTCCCACATTTATTTTCTTTCTCAGTGACGCTGATTCTGCAGTCTCAGTTAAAAAAAAGAAATGCTCCAGTAAAACCATTTTTTGGGCATGAACTGAAAGTTAATGTGTTCATTCCAATTGAGTTTGTAATAGTAAATTAAAATAAAACGGTATTTTATGGTTTATCTACTACAGGGTCATCCAGATTAAATGGACCTAGTCCTGAAATGTATTGCTTTTTTAACACATATAACAACCTCAGAATGTTGAAGCATTCAAATAAGAACCCATTGCTCATATAAAGCAAGTTGCTTACTTCAGTCCTCAACAGAGAGAAAGGAAATCACTTCACTTGTTCACATACAGTCACTTTGTTTTTATAGTATAATTACAAATATCACTCAGTTGATAACTAGCAAGCCATTGACTCTCATCCATTCAAATCCCCTTGTATTCCCTTTTCCAGCATGCTGTGTCTACATTAATAATGAACACCACAACAGGTGCTCAACAATCACCCAGTGATTCAAATCTTGATACATGTGCCGCAGTAAAGTCACTTTACCAAATGATACTTTGTAGTGTTTGATACAGCGGAGGAATGCAGCAGCGGCCGGTCGGCTCGTCTCCTCCCAGCGGTCGCTCTAATCCACTGAAGCATTCCACAGGAGCAGAGAAAGCCCGAAATGGTGCACAGAAAATCACCTTTTCAAAATCCTCCATTCAAGTATAATAGGTCACGTGCACGAGGGCTTTGAGAAAAGCTCAGCCACACACACACTACATTACAAATGATCATCTTTTGAAATCTCACCCACTCTGTCACACACAGCATCTTTATCAACACGCACACTACAATCTCATGTTATCTTCACAGCGTCTGCACCTGCCTTGTGTTTCTGCCCACACATGACATCAACTGTTCCAAGCCACCCTTCAGAGAACCCTGTGAGCAAATAGAAGCACCTTTGCAGCATGACCATGTGACCTTTTGAGCAGAACGGTCTATGAATTTAATGTAAACGGATTAATTATTGTATAGCCCCTTAACTCTAGTCCTGACGTCTTATCATTCCTAAAGGCCCGCTGGAATCTTA
>NC_136912.1:47234574-47244574 GCF_949606895.1 Notothenia rossii | reverse complement strand
CACACACACACACACACACACACACACACACACACACACACACACACGTCACAGCACCAAGAAAGGCTGTGTTCAGGGAGAATGCCCAAGAAGCTTAGAATATCTCACCTTCTTAGGGTTTGGTACAAAAAACAAAAAAACAGGGAAATACAAAGAATGTCTCCGAAGTGAGCACAACATTCCAAAGGGAAAACGGAGGGACATTTATGATCCAGAATGTGCATCCCTGTGATTCTTCCCCTCTATGCACTGATTTAAAACCACTGCCTGGGCCCAGAGGAAACAGAGTGTGTGTGTGTGTATGTGTGTGTGTGTGTGTGTGTGTGTGTGTGTGTTTGTGTGTGTGTGTGTGTGTGTGTGTGTGTGTGTGTGTGTGTGTGTGTGTGTGTGTGTGTGTGTGTGTGTGTGTGTGTGTGTGTGTGTATGTGGAAGCAGAGCGCTGTCCTGCATCTCCGTACACCACGGTAACAGAATCATCTCTTTGTAGAGCGTGTAAAGGCTTGCTTCGTGCTTTACCATGACATCCAAGAAGCATGTGCTCTTAATGCTGACTGTAGACTCTGCTGTCTCTGTGGCGCTGAAAGAAGAGAGGCTTTCTACAGTTTGTAGTTTCAGCAAAACTACGCTGGGTGGTGTGACACATTCTGCTTTCAAAAATCCAATAAAAGCAGTGATTCTGGTGCATTTGTGGATGTAGACATATGACTCATGCAGGGGAGTAGAGTTATATATTAGTTATATTAACTCAAATAATCTGAAATTTAAATTATTTCTGTTTGTGTAAGAACATAACAAATTCCAACTTTTAAACCGGTGACTAAGCATTTCTCTTGTCATCTGCCTGACACCTGATCGGGGGTGCTTCAAGTTCTACCAACGTCTGTTGTGTGCTCCTGACGGGAGAAACTAATCCACACACAAGTTTATTCATGTCTGACATTTGTGAACACCAGAGGTGGGAGTAAGTCCTACATGTGCAAGTCATGAGCAAGTCTCAAGTCTTGACCTACAAGTATCAAGCAAGTCCCAAGTCACTGTGGTGAGAGTCAAGCAAGTCTAGTCATACGACATTCTGATGAATAAGCCCAGTTTCCACATTTAAATCAGTTAAAAGACAGTAGTTATGAAAATGGATTCAACCCACACTATGATCTTCATTACATTTAGACCGATGACAATCATATTAGATTCATATTAACCCTAGAACTGCAGACAATATAGCTAGGACTCAAAAAGTCTGTTCAAAAAGGCAGAATTCCAGGTAAGAAAATCAGATATGGCATTTGCAATTACACATATTTAATGTAAATGTATGTTAACACTAGAACCGCCAACAGCGTCAGCACCTACATTGATATCATTTTCAAATAATTTAATTTGTTCCTTTTCATCATTTCCTTATAAACTAAGTAGAACGATTTAAAACTCACTTAAATGGGTTCATTTAGAAATGGCTTGAGTTTATCATCATAACAGATCAAAAAGTTCAGATTCATTTTACAATAAATCAAGGAATGAAGCACTTCTACAAACAAAAACAACATCATTAAAACATTTAAACAAACTACTAAAAGTAGATGAACTACATTATTCAAAAGTGTACAGTAACTTCTGATAATAACACAGGGGAAATAAACGAGGCATCTCATTTCCTCTCTCTCCCTCTCTCTCTCTC
Organism: Notothenia rossii; assembly: GCF_949606895.1. Classification (NCBI taxonomy): domain Eukaryota; kingdom Metazoa; phylum Chordata; class Actinopteri; order Perciformes; family Nototheniidae; genus Notothenia; species Notothenia rossii. The sequence continues at coordinate 47,242,899 of NC_136912.1, read as the reverse complement.
TCTCTCTCTCTCTCTCTCTCTCTCTCTCTCTCTCTCTCGCTCTCTCCTGACAGCCCGTCAGTATAAGGGTTAGTCAAAAATGAATCCCTTGGCGGTTCTAGTGTTCATTTACCCCGTTTTGTCTTCTCTTTGCTTAATCGATTTGAAACCAAATCTAACGTAGCTTAAACTTAACGTTAGCTTTCTAGCTAACACAACACAGTCACGTAGCCTACCTTTCTCTGTGTTTTTTTTTTGTAGTGACGAATGAAGTTGGATGTTCTGGTGGTCCTGTCACTGATGTTTATGCTGCAGACCCTGCATACCGCTGTTCTCTTCTTATTAGCGTCATCGACAAAATAATCCTTGAATCCAAACTTCACTATTTTTGGAGTAACGCTAGCCGCTGCCATGTTAACTGACACTCCTGCCTTCTAGTGGGTTGCCAGGTTGGCGCGCATGGCGCTATAGTCACCCAATCACGTTTTTCGATAAAAGTAAACCTAATATCTCAATACAAAAACAAACGCAAATATTTAATTTTAAACAGTCAAGTCCTATCAAATCATGAATACCAAGTCAAAGTCAAGTCAAGTCTTTTATCAATGTTAGTCAAGCAAGTCTTAAGTAAAAAAATATGCGACTCGAGTCAAGTCATGTTACTCGAGTCCCCACCTCTGGTGAACACCCACCGAGCTGTTTAGTTTAATAGAACGGGGGTTATGTCAGAAATATTTCTTTACCAAATGTGCTTATACTGTATGTATACGATGTTGTGATATTGATCGTCAAAGTTGGAAGCGAAGAGGAGACCAGTAATATAGGGGGGACGTCACTGCTTAATGAGGAATACAAAATGAAATAAAAATGTATAGAATAAACCGACTTTTGGGAAAGCATCATATTAACACATTAGATTAGAAAAAGGACTCGATGATAATAAATAGGCGACTTAAGGGGAAATAGAAATCACGATAATATTCTTTAACATTACAAATCCATACACAAGATACAAGGATTGCAGATGTTTTATATTCCCATTATTTGATCCTGAAATGTAAAGATAAATCATCTGTTGCCGAAATAACTCATTTAGTTATGACACACACCTAGCATTAATATTTCATGAAATTACCCACCATGGTCAAACATGCAATCACACAGCTAATGATATAAGCATCATGTCCTGCAGAGGTTAATGGACTATGGATTTTGGCAATGGGGCCACTGGCAAGGAGATGAGGATATTAAGTGTATAGTTATCCTTAATACTGATGCTTCTGCTTTATTACATACTTCCAGGTATACTGTATACAACCACTATGTCTCTATATGTGTGCATTATGTACTGCATGTATCTATCTATCTCTCTATTCATGTCTCTTTATCTCTCCATCAATCAATGTCTATCATGTGAATGCTTCAAAGCAGGGGCTGAAATGAGCACCTGCCACATGCTGCTACATGTACTCAGTGACGGGTCAAAAACAGCTCTCTCTCTCCTGCTCAACACCGGCGTAAACTGATAGAGGCTTGACTCAAGGGTGGCTGTATGTATCAAATGTATAAATATAGTAAAATGAAACACTAAGCTCCGGCTCTGCTGACTGGTTTTTAGTCCTGTCCTCAAAATGTGTTAAAATGACCGCTATACGATGTAAACATATGGATATGGCTATAGATACAGTGCTGTTGTTCAGAGACCCAGGTTGTCGCACGCATCTCTGCTTGTCTAGCAGACATCTCTCGGTGGATGTCTGCTCACCACCTCAAGCTCAACCTTGACCAGACTGAACTGCTTTTCCAGGAAAAGATTGTCCCACTCTTGACCTAACAATCAACATCGGCACCTCTGTTGTTTGCCCGACTCAGACTGCAAGGAATCTGGGTGTGACCCTAGATAACAAACTGTCCTTCACTGTAAACATAGCTGCTACAACCTGCTGCTGCAGATACACGCTTTACAACATCAGGAGGATACGTCCCCACCTGACCCAGAAAGCAACGCAGGTTCTGGCCCAGGCCCTCGTCATCTCACGCCTAGACGACTGCAACTCCCTCCTGGCTGGTCTACTTTCATGTGCCATCCGACCTCTGCAGCTCATCCAGAATGCAGCTGCCTAAATTCTCCCACACCACACCACTCCTCCGCTCCCTTCACTGGCTTCCAGTAACTGCTAGTATCCACTTCAAGACAATGGTACTTGCGTACCACGCTGCGAATGGATCTGGCCCTTCCTACATCCAGGACATGGTTAAACTGTACACCCCAGCACGCACACTCCGCTCTGCATCAGCCAAACGACTCGCTGCACCCGCACTGCGAGGGGGACCCAAGTTCCCATCAGCAAAAACACGTGGGTTTGCTATCCTGGCTCCAAAATGGTGGAATGAGCTCCCCATTGAAATCAGGATAGCAGAAAGCTTACACATCTTCCGGCGCAGACTGAAAACTAATCTCTTTCGACTCCACTTCGAGCGATAGAATTATTGACAAAGCACTTATATACTAATAAAGGACTGGCTTATCTAAAGCCAGTTGAGTAGCACTTGAAATGTTTTAGCTCTATGAAACCTGATGTACTTATATGATTCTGTTTTCTTGAAGTTTGTATTTTGTTGGTCGAACGCACTTATTGTAAGTCGCTTTGGATAAAAGCGTCAGCTAAATGCAATGTAATGTAGTTGATTTGATCAGCTGCCTCAGGCTCGTTCATACTAGCTGCCCCAGAATGATCTATAAATACATTTTCATGTAAGAAAAGACCAGGTATTGGCTTGAGCGATTCAAAAACATTGTGTGCCTTGCCTTGCCCTACACAATGACAGGATAACATATATTATAACATTACTCATCATTATTCAGCATTATAAATTGTCATTTCATTTGTAATAATACGATGAAAACTAACTGTCATAAAGGCCAATTGCCAACCGCTTCCTGGATGGTAGTGTGATTTCTTCTCTATTGATTCAACACGCGAGGCAACACTGACTTTAAAAGAGCAGAATCCTAAGTACTCATTAGTTACACAGGAAGGTTTCCGTTTCACAGATATCCATCCTTTTCTTCACAGTGGAAATCCAAACCTCCAGGTTGTCATCTGCAATTACTGGAGAATCCTCAGCAAAGTGAACAAAGACCGTCACAGAGAGCGTGCGGAGATCTTTCACAGTAAGATACCCCCACCCATTCTCCTGTTAGTCAAATACTACAGAAATATGAGCCTATTATACTTACTTCAAATATTTACTTCTATTATCGCAACATGGACATCCACATTACTGAGCAGATGTGCAGAGGTGTTACATCAACTTTTGTTTTTATTATTCACTAAACTACTGTCTGTAAAGGTGTTTACAGGGGGAACAGCAGACCAGGTCAATGTGGAGCTGTTCCCCTCATCTACGCTCTCACGTGTCCTCACAGCTTTTCACTCACTCTCTTTAAGAACAGCTATAAACACTTGAGCTTTCAGACAGCCGTACAACATGTGGTTCAAACGTATCTTATTTCACACTTGGGCCTGTTCTCTTTTGCGGTGGTAGATAAAGGTTACCAAACACAGGTCAGAAAACAGATAGAGATTCCTTAAGTAAAAGCAGAATTTACTATTGAACAACCTTAAAACAACAACCTGTTCAACCAGTAGACCAGCAACACCGACTATAACAACACTGTTGAGTACTATATATGAACACATCTGATAAGAAGTTGACTTTTTACACCACATGCCTGAATGTAAACTTGCAATTGTGTTCACAATGCTTTCCACGGATTATGAAACATTTTCACGTTATGTGTCAAATAGTTAATTCACACTTTTCTTTTCCAGCTTCTAATGAAGTGCGTTGTAGTTGTGACTGATCCAGTATAGATCCTAAAGCACTCATTACTCACCCTGCCAGGCACTCAGCATCACACGGAGCCTGAATACTCAGAATGTGAGTCTGTGTTTTGCTCACTTTACAGCTGATTTAGGAAAGCTGATTCTCATTTACTGCTCACATTAGCCTCTAAGAAGAGGTGGAAGAAGTACCTAGATTATTAACTTAAGTCCTGCATCCAAAATTATACTTACTGGTAAGTAAAAGTACAAAGCGAGGCATCCAAATATACCAAAAGTACTAATTTTGCACAATGGGCAATTTAAGCACCATATATTTTTAACAATTGTTATATAGTTGTCGATGCATGTTCATCACTTTAATGTTCACTTGGTACATGTGGGGATTATTTGAATGACTTTTTGTTCAACTGGGTATCTCAACCTATAATCAAATATCATGTACTAGTTGATTTATATTTTGTGTTCATAATTGAAATCCTCAAGTAGTAAGTGACTCAATCTATAAATGATATGTAATGCAGGAAAATGTGCAACTTGAGTAAATGTACTTTGTAACATTCCACCACTGAAAGTCAGTCTAGTGCTCATGCAGATAAACTGGAATTAAAATAATTGATAGTCACATCCATCTGCTCAGTTCCCTTTATATGTTGTACTGTAACATCGTGCAATTACATACTTCACAAGTCTCTTTTCTCCCTGTCAGGTATTTTACAGATTGCATGTACCATAGTGTCCTTGATTTTCAGTGTCTTAACAAGAAAGACTTCTCAAGGAAAAGGGATGACATTCGAAACTCATACATTGATGAATGTTTTCCTGCATTGAATACAAACCTCCGTGAGAAAATCATGGTTTTCCATTGACCTATTTTATATCCCAATACCCTGTAGAAGGAGCGCTGGAGACGGCCTGCTCACTGGACACTTTCATTTCCTTTTGCTCCGTCTCCGTCCGTTCGTCCTGCATAGAGGCTTTTCTAACACCAGTGAATTTGCTGGTGCCCCCCACTGATACCCACAATATAGACTCTATAAGCCTCTGTGTGTGTGTGTGTGTGTGTGTGTGTGTGTGTGTGTGTGTATGTGTGTGTGTGTGTGTGTGTGTGTATGTGTGTGTGTGTGTGTGTGTGTGTGTGTGTGTGTGTGTGTGTGTGTGTGTGTGTGTGTGTGTGTGTGTGTGTGTGTGTGTGTGTGTGTGTGTGTGTGTGTGTGTGTGTGTGTGTGTGTGTGTGTGTGTGTGTGTGTGATCGATAGAGAGAGGGGGAGATGTGTGTGTGTATGTTTCAGTGCAAGTTCAGCTGTTCCCGCCATTTAAATGTGTGTGTGCAGGCTGTGTGATACGGGCCCTAAGCTCTTTCATTTCAATGTGTGGGACCCCTACTGTGCAAGTTCACAACCTCAGAGAGCGAGAAGGCAAGAGGGAGATGGAAATGAAAGAGAAGAGTGAGGGGGAAATGGGGGAGAGAGGAGAGAAATGGAGAAAGTGGCTTAAACAAGCCAACTGGTGAATTAAAGAGGAGGAAAAAGCAATGAGGCGAGAGCGCTAAAGCAGCAGAAGGGAAAGGAGGGAGAGGAAGAGTAAAGAGAGCTTTCTCCTTTTCTTAATCCTCCATTCAGTATGAGAGGATTTGAGTCGATGGTGAGATAACGTAGCGTAACTCCCTTTCACTGATGCTTGTGTGTGTGTGTGTGTGTGTGTGTGTGTGTGTGTGTGTGTGTGTGTGTGTGTGTGTGTGTGTGTGTGTGTGTGAACCACTATGAATTTGGGGATTTCAGCCTCCTGGCCAGACAACAAAATAACAGTAATCATCTTGACCAGTGCACCATGCAGCTGTGTGTGTGGGCAAGAGAGAGCAGCCTACGAGTGTGTGTGAGTGTGTGTGTGTGTGTGTGTGTGTGTGTGTGTGTATGTGTGTGTGTGTGTGTGTGTGTGTGTGTGTGTGTGTGTGTGTGTGTGTGTGTGTGTGTGTGTGCATGTGTGTGTGTGTGTGTGTGTGTGTGTGTGTGTGTGTGTGTGTGTGTGTGTGTGTGTGTATGTGTGTGTGTGTGTGTGTGTGTGTGTGTGTGTGTGTGTGTGTGTGTGTGTGTGTGTGTGTGTGTGCATGTGTGTGTGTGTGTGTGTGTGTGTGTGTGTGTGTGTGTGTGTGTGTGTGTGTGTGTGTGTGTGTGCATGTGTGTGTGTGTGCACAGCCTATTCCAAATAACAGTGATGACTAAGATCATATGGGGGTGGACTGAAGCATTCAGGATAAATGATGGCTACCTGCTGTTTTACCCACCTGTGGTTTAAGCATAAGGTGCAATAACTTGCACACACTCTCACACACACACACACACACACACACACACACACACACACACACACACACACACACACACACACACACACACACACACACACACACACACACACACACACACACACACACACACACACACACACACACACAATCACAAACACACGCAATCACAAACACACACCCCCAAAACACACACACACGCACACAACCCCCCCCACACACACACACACACCCCCCCCCCACACACACACACGCACGCACGCATGCACCACACACACACACACACACACACACACACACACACACACACACACACACACACACACACACACACACACACACACACACACACACTGAGCGTATTAGTGCTGGATCACTGGTCATATCCTATCTCACAAACATACGAACGTCCTGCAGGTGACATTCCTCAGGCAGGAGGAAGTGTTTTCAACATGTCTGTGCAGCTAAGAGACTTTGATGAATCTGCACTGGAATTATTATGCAACATAAACAACCAATAATAGAAAAAAGTGTTATGTTGAAAAACAAAAACAAAACAGTTACTGATTACTTTTCAAGATATGGAATTATGTAGCTACTTTTGGTTGTCTCCGGTCCATACGCGTGGTTTAGAACTTTAACTCTTATCATGACACATTTCTTCTTTATCTCGGGCTGCCTTGCTGTAGAGAGCTGGTCAGAATAAACCCTTCATATACGTATGTACTGGAGGTTGAACTATTAAACTCCTTTTGAACAGAACTGAACTGTAAAGTGATCACATGATGTGAGGAACAGACTGAAACTATTACAGCTTATGTTAAACAACCTCTGAAAATGCATAAGAAGAAAAACACACACACACTCAGACACAGCCTGTCACACTGTACCCGAAGCTGCAGGGTGTGTGCTCTGTGTCAGCACACACAAATGCAAGGTTTCATTAGAGATCTTATAGTCCTGGAGCTGTGTGTAAGAACATGCATGTATATGTGTGTGTGTATGTGTGTGTGTGTGTGTGTGTGTGTGTGTGTGTGTGTGTGTGTGTGTGTGTGTGTGTGTGTGTGTGTGTGTGTGTGTGTGTGTGTGTGTGTGTGTTTGTGAGTGAGTGAGTGAGTGAGTGAGTGAGTGAGTGAGAGCAAGGGAGAGAGAAAGAGAGAGCATGATTGAATCCAGCTGGTAATGATATTTGCAGCTTTGCCTTCTTTTCTATACGGAGGAGTTCCTCAATATGGGAAAGCACACACACACACACGCACGCACGCACGCACGCACGCACGCACGCACGCACGCACGCACGCACACACACACACACACACACACACACACACACACACTCCATGTTAGGTTTGGCTGGTAGCAGTGTAGAGAGGGTGCTGTTCATTCAGCTTGTGGTGAGGTTCTAGATGATTGAAGATTGTGAAAGAAGTGTAAAGCTCATTAAAAAAAAGCAACATGATTTTCTTCCTGGAGAGGAAGGTAGCATAGGATGCTGGAAGGAATACGTTTCTTCTAACACTGCAAGCTACCAGTTTCTGTGTTGCGATTCGAGGTACCTCTGTTCATTTGGCAATGACATGGCAATGGTTAAAATAACACAAGTGTAAGCTCGAGCCTTATTAGTGTCTTCTATATTTTCAAAAGTCTATAATACCCTAAAATATAGTGTTGACAGTTCTGCTGTTTAAGTGGCCGTGACAGACCTGAACTTTACCTCACCTACCTCTATTAAGCTTACCATTGATCAAAAATGCAAAATTGGCTGTAAATGGAAATTATGTATGTTTCCATAATGTGAAACTAGATAGAACATCCTGAACTCTTGACCTATGCACACTATGCATTCTAGATGGGGCAATAAAAGCGTAAAAGTTCCAACCACAATTCCAAGAAGGCGTTTGTGGTTTGTGACACCTTGACAACGGTTACGGTTGAGGACAACAATGAGTCAGGATGCAGGCGGACTACTTAAAGATTTGAACCAAATTCCTGGGCCAGCGAATCTTAGAGACAAGCTGTCCTTATTGTCTCTGTTAATAAATGAAGTCTCTGTTAATAAATTAAAGTATAAAGTTTGCATATTTTAAATTAAATGTTTAAAGTGGACCTATCATGCTATATTTGACAAATATATTGTAGGGCCATACCTATATAAAACATGTCTGTGAAGTTTTGTTTTCAAAATACCAAACA
>NC_136912.1:47225403-47234374 GCF_949606895.1 Notothenia rossii | reverse complement strand
ACTTCAGATGATGGCTAATGGTCCAGCCCTCAACAGCTCTATGTTAATTAGGGGGTGTCATCATATGTCGTTGCCATGGCGACAGATCCCTCGCCATAAAACCTGGTATTGTACCGGCACCAGACTTCAGACGATGGTTAATGGTCCGGCCCTCAACACCTCAATATGAAAATAGTGAGTTTTCCTCAAAAGCTATTACCATGGCAACGCTTCCCTCGCCGTTAAGCACAATATTGCTATAACTCCTGTGTAAATGGTAAAAAGGTGTTCAAATTTCACATGTGTGCTAACCGTCAAGCCCTTGAGACATACAGTATATTTGTGAGTTTTGAGATTACTTCAAAAGCTGTTGCTATGGTGGTTGCTTAACTCTAGAACCGCCAACGGGTCAATTTTACCCGCAGCTGTTTTTTTATTGTATATCGTATATGTAACTTTTTTTCCATAATATATTAAAGTCTCCCAGTCCGTGATTTTTCCTGAAAGTGTGTTATATAGCACCCTCTGTTGTTAAAAATTGTCAATAGGAAGTCAGATTGAAAAAATCGCCAAATAAATGGCCAGCGGGTAATATTTACCTCATAGAAAATGCAGCGTAAACATGACGTGTTGCTATAGCAACGCCTTTTGTCTACTGCGATTCCTTATAGATAGAGAGATAGATTGAGAGAGAGAGAGATAGATATATTGATAGATGGATAGAGAGAGAGAGATAGACAGATAGATAGTTATAGATAGTGTAACATCTTGGAGAATACAATATCTTGGATGACTGAGCTCACGTTGAGGACGTAATGCATGTGTGCAGGTTACGTGCCAGTTGAATAAAGATGGACACTCGGAATGAGAGAAGTAGTCTGCGTCGTCTGTTTATGTAGAAAATTATATGTCCATAGAACAGAACATTATAGATGGATCGATAGATAGTTATAGATAGATAGAGAGAGATTGAGAGATTTGTACCTAAACAAAACACAAGTCTAACACCAAGCGTTTAAATCAGCACTTGTAGCGATATTTTATACTTCATGCTATCTGCACAAACTATGTCATATGAAAAGCTGAGAGTCCACAGATTCTATTGGTATAAATGTCATCCATGTGCGATCAAAACTCACTGTTCTGTATGATAAATAAAATAACATTTCACCTTGCAAATCAATAGCGGGTACATTTTACCCGTTGGCGGTTTTAGGTATACAGCGACCTCTGGCGGTTTTAGTGTTAAGTCAATGGAAAATGGTCCAAACTGCCCCAGACTTCAGATGATGGCTACTAGTCCGGTCCTCAACAGCACTATGTCAATTATGGGGTGTCATCATATGCCGTTGCCATGGCGACAGATCCCTCGCCATGAAACACTGTGTTGTCCCAACTCACCGTAAAAAGTCCAAACGGCACCAGATTTCAGATGATGGCTAATGATCCGGCCCTCAACAGCTTTTCGCCAATTATGGGATGTCATCTTATGCCGTTTCCATGGCAACGCATCCCTCGCCATAAAACACAATGTTGTCTTAAGTCAATGGAAAATGGTTCAAACTGCACCAGACTTCAGATGACAGTTAATGGTCCGGCCCTCAACACCTCAATATGACAATAGTGAGCTTTCCTCAAAGGCTGTTGCCATGGTAACGCACCCCTCGCCGTTAAGCATGATATTGCTATAAGTCCTGTGCAAATGGTCAAAAACAGATCAAACTTTACAAGTGTGCTAACCGTCAAGCCCTGGAGACATATATGCGTAAGTTTTGAGATTTCGTCAAATGTTGTTGCTATGGTAACAAAATGGTCGCCGTGAAACACGGTTTTCTCATAAATCCAGTTAACATGCTCCAAACGGCACAAAACTTCACAAGTTTCATAACGATGCAGCCCTCAACACATCTAGGCGTATTATGGGGTGTCATCAAATTCCGTTGCCATGGCGACAGATCACTCGCCGTCAAACACAATGTTTGTGTTACTGCTGTAACTCAAAGACATTGTCCGACCGGCCTGAGACTTCCCACATTTGCCAACGGCCAAGTCCTCGAGACACCTAGACACGCACGTTGACGTGCGGACAACAGCCTGCGGAGCGTCGAAGACCCGCTCAACGCTGCTTGCAGCTTTAATTTTTATTTTATTTTAACTTTACATTTTTAATTGTTCATTAAGTAAAAGTTGAACATATGTGACCTCCTTCTCCCTCAAAGATAGAAAAGGGGAAACCACCTGATGCAGAGAGGGAGGAGGCAAGAGACTATAAAAGATGAAGTGTAAAGAGAAACGGGGGCGTTTGAGAGCTTGAGGACTTTTTGAGGCTAGATTTTGGGTCTATGCTCTTGGGCCTTGTGCCCTGGGCCTGGGCTCTTTTAGACGGCTTGAGGAGATTTTCACTTGTGAACCTATTAATTTTGAATTTTGACTTTGTGTCTTTGTTATTTTTTGGATTCTTGTAAATCCTCTATTTTTGTTAAAACCTTAATACAACCGGTTTGTACTTTGTACATTTTGATCCCATTCCTGGTCTCTCTCGTGGTCTCTGAAGGTATCTGCTTGGTCTTAGAGTGAGGTAAGAACACCCTTACCTGGAAAAGGCTGACATTAGTTGATGATTTGGATTTCAAATTGTTTAAGGGGAATAGAAACCCTTTTTAAGTTAAACTATAGTTTCACATTGGTCACTGTGGTTGATGTGGTTTTGATTGATGTTGAAATATGACATATGCTCTGCTGATGTGGTAATGTCACTGCTGTGATATTAATGTTTGACTCTGGCTGTGTTTGATATTACAATTGCATTGTTTTGATTGGTATAACTGGAGATCAAAAGAGGGGGTTAGGGATTGTGGGTCCTGAAGCTGCCTTAATTACCAGGGGGTCTCCCAACGACACGGGGTTTCTCCTCCAGGGGCAGTTTAGATACTGCTCTGGGGTTCTACCAGCCCACCAACACCTACTACACTACACACTCCGTTTTGCTATCCTGGCGGTCGGGAACCAACGCTTTAGTGCCTGAAATAAGTGATACGACGGGCAGCTGGTATTAGAGGCCACGCTGTAAGCGCCCCCTAAGCAGATTAAGGTGATCTTGTGTGTAGATTCTGAAGGGTTTTGAAGTCATAAAAAGATTGGACGGCCGTTTTCCGGAGCCTTATCAGCACCGGAACTCGGTATCGGAGCCGGCCTAGATATTAACGTTGGTCGTATCGAAGTTAGATTCCTTTTCAATAGAAGAAATGTCGTCAGAGCAGTGTTGTAGTCAAGTCACCAATTCACAAGTGCAAGTCACTCTCGAGTCCCCACTTTTCGAGTCCAAGTCCGAGTCACCTAGGGAGAGTCGGAGTCGAGTCGGAGTCGAGTCGGAGTCGAGTCGGAGTCGAGTCGGAGTCGGAGTCGAGTGGGAGTCCAAGTCCAAGTCCGAGTCCAAGTCCGAGTCACCCAAGAGTATGTGTTATGGAGCCTTCTCTTCATTCTTTTTTCCACATAACGAGCATTTTGCGCTGCTCTTTCCCAATGTGGAAGCAAAATGTGCGAAAGCTTAGAGCATGATTCGGGGTGTCTCTCTGGACTCTTTAGGCTGGAATAGTTGGGGCGCGCCCAGTACGTGAACTCGCCTCGCAGGTTCACGCGCCAGGACAGAGTACATCTGACTCCAGACAGAATTTGCTCGAATCCGAGTCCAAGTCGAAGCGTCAATGTACAAGTCGAGTCCGAGTCATCGTGCACGAGAATTCACGAGTCAGAGTCATTGTGCGCGAGAATTCACAAGTCCGAGTCCGCTTCAATCAGTGCGCGAGTCTGAGTCGTGTCACGAGTCCCAAAAATCGGCACTCGAGTCCGACTCGAGTCAGAGTCCAGTACTCCATCTCTACCTCAGAGTAATACAATAAAATAAGTAATTGAACTAAATTAGAACTACCAAGCTCAAATGGATGTACACACAGTCTTTTCATGACAAGGTGCATGTTAGATATGTGTTGAGTATATGTTCATGCTAACATTATGTTGGCAGAAGAAACGCTGAAACTCAGAAACATGTAGGGTTGTATTTGTTCTGAGGGATCTTGTCACATATTTACACATGATGTGGGTAAAATATAGGGTTGGGTACCAAAATCCAGTTCCGGTTCGGAACCGTTTCCAACATTTTGATTCCATCGGTATTGTTTAGAAATGTTAGTTTCGGTTCTGCTTATCGATTCCTAAGGAAATGCATCTCGCCGCTTTCTGTGCTGTTGGACGGGGGCGGGGCGAGAAGCAAGCACAGTGGCAGGTTTGGGAAGCAAAACTCAGTTCAGAGTAAGAACAAATATAAATTGTCCGGTACACAGATTCATAAGAGTTGTGAGGACAGAACGACCGCAGCTCTCTCTCTATGCTCAGGATCAGCTGATTGCTGCACGATGCAGTCTCTCTCTCTCTCTCTCTCTCTCTCTCTCTCTCTCTCTCTCTCTCTCTCTCTCTCTCTCTCTCTTTCTACACACAGCGGCTCCACTGCCCGTTTAACAGCCTCATCTTTGTCAACTTATGTTCTTTCTCTAACACGTAATGCAGGTTATTCAGCGTTTTAGCTCCTATGTTTTTTAATATTGACAGCCATTTCCTTTATGAAGTAAAGCAGCCTCGCTGTCTGTGTCCTCATGCTGTCTTCACATCCCCGGACTATGAGACAGACTCGGAGGAGCACAGGGATGTCAGTATTGTTTATGAAGCAGGGTATAGAAAGTACATTATTGAAATGAAAATACAATGTAATGTATGTACTTTTACAAACAGTGAGTAGCTGGGCAGCTGTAGCAAGTGTATTGTAGGACATGTGTTGGACACAGACTGTGTGGTTGGACTCTGTCTCACAGGCAGGTTGCAGTGTAACATCAGAGGGGACTGGGCCAATTGTACATTCTCAAACTGCACCACTTAGAACTAACTAAACAATGCAGAGATTATTTTTAATATAATTGTATTCAATAACCGTAAGAAGTTAAACAGTATTAAGTGATTTGCAAATAGGAATACAGATATGATTTAATGTTTTCACAAATGTATTTTTCTCCCTGTGAAATTGGCATGGGACTTATTTTTACCCTCTCAAAGAACCGGAATCGAGAACCGGAATCGAAAAGCAGAACCAGAATCAGAACCGGAATCGTTAAAATCCAAACGATACCCAACCCTAGTAATATACACTGGGGCAAAAAAGTATTTAGTCAGCCACCAATTTTGCAAGTTCTCCCACTTAAAAATATGAGAGAGGCCTGTAATTTTCATCCTAGGTATACCTCAACTGAGAGAGACAAAATGAGAAAAAAAAATCCAGAAAATTACATTGTCTGATTTATAAAGAATTATTTGCAAATTATGGTGGAAAATAAGTATTCGGTCACCGACAAACAAACAAGATTTCTGGCTCTCACAGACCTGTAACTTCTTCTTTAAGAGCCTCCTCTGTCCTCCACTTGTTAACTGCATTAATGGCACCTTTTTGATCTCGTTATCAGTATAAAAGACACCTGTCCACAACCTCAAACAGTCACACTCCAAACTCCACTATGGCCAAGACCAAAGAGCTGTCAAAGGATACCAGAAACAAAATTGTAGACCTTCACCAGGCTGGGAAGACTGAATCTGCAATAGTTAAGCAGCTTGGTGTGAATAAATCAACTGTGGGAGCAATTATTAGAACATGGAAGACATACAAGACCACTGATAATCTCCCTCGATCTGGGGCTCAACGCAAGATCTCACCCCGTGGGGTCAAAATGAGCAAAAATCCCAGAACCACACGCGGGGACCTAGTCAATGACCTGCAGAGAGCTGGGACCAAAGTAACAAAGGCTACCATCAGTAACACACTACGCCGCCAGGGACTCAAATCCTGCAGTGACAGACGTGTCCCCCTGCTTATGCCAGTACATGTCTAGGCCCGTCTGAAGTTTGCTAGAGAGCATTTAGATGATCCAGAAGAGGATTGGGAGAATGTCATATGGTCAGATGAAAACAAAATAGAACTTTTTGGTAAAAACTCAACTAGACGTGTTTGGAGGAGAAAGAATGCTGAGTTACATCCAAAGAACACCATACTTACCATGGGCGCGGGAAGGGGGGTGCTGAGGGCGCTGCAGCACCCCCTAGCGGCAGGCAGGCGGTGCAGAGCTCCCCTGTCTGAATTATTATTTGACGGTTATTGCTGCTCCCGCTGTGCATAATCTGTGTAATATGTAGCCAATACATTTCCACATTGTTGGTAAAATAATATTTGGGCCTGCCCCGAATGTTTTTTCTGTAGCCCCTGACAATTCTAATTCTTTACGTGAACCTCATCATGTTCAGTGAACGCAACAGAGGCAAGACACCAGACCAATCAGAGGGGTTGCATGGAAATAAAAGTGTGCTTGTGTCCTTCAAGCTCGGCTCTGTGTGTGTGTGGAAATAGCGCATTTAGTGTGTGTGTGTGTGAGAGAGAGAGAGAGAGAGAGAGAGAGAGAGAGAGAGGAAGAGAGAGAGAGGAAGAGAGAGAGAGGGTGAGAGAGGGACCGGTGCCAGCAGGGACCGTGTTGTTAGCATCTGGTTAGCTAGCTGCACTAACGGACATAAGGAGCTGTTTGTTCCACAACAAGCTGGAGGAGAGCTCTCCTCTCAGACTGAGAGGCTCAGGTGAGTTAAAGGACTCTCTGAGTGTTTAGATAGTTAACTTTATTCTAAGTTATCTCAGTGGGTCTCAAACGGTTTGGTCACCAATTATTCAAAAGATTATTTCCGCGGCACACCTTCATATGATCATTATCGTTATAAAAAAAGAGAATAAAGGAAAAACAGTTACGAAATACTATATGGCAGTAAAACAAGAATACAGTTTGAAAGGGGAGTGATTTGTAAAATATCCATAAAGAAAAATAACATCTGATTACAGTTGTGTTTCATCTGGGTGTTGAGAGATGTACCCATAGATCTCTTAATGTTGCCCTCAAAGTGCACCAGATTGATGCTTTTAACTTCAATATTTAAAAAAAATATTCCCGGGGGAGCATCCCCCTGGACCCCCCTAGAGGAGGTGAGTTCCGCTCCCCACTCGTAAAAAATAGCATTTTGCCGCTGCCTATATGCCGTGAGCTGATTATCGAGCCTTCATTGTAACAGTCGCGGGTGTACTGTGTGTTTGCGTGTGGGGAGTGTTGCAGTAGAACGTTCCACTGTAGCGTCCCTGGTGCTCGCGCTTTTGTGCGTGCTCTATAGTGCCCATAATAGTGTTCACTGGAGTCCAGCACCTCAGCACCCCCACTCATAATACCTTCCCGCGCCTCTGATACCTACTGTGAAACATGTGGAAACATCATGCTTTGGGGCTGTTTTTCTGCAAAGGGACCAGGACGACTGATCCGTGTAAAGGAAAGAATGAATGGGGCCATGTATCGTGAGATTTTGAGTGATAACCTCCTTCCATCAGCAAGGGCATTGAAGATGAAACGTGGCTGGGTCTTTCAGCATGACAATGATCCCAAACACACCGCCCGGACAACGAAGGAGTGGCTTCGTAAGAAGCATTTCAAGGTCCTGGAGTGGCCTAGCCACTCTCCAGATCTCAACCCCATAGAAAATCTTTGGAGGGAGTTGAAAGTCTGTGTTGCCCAGTGACAGCCCCAAAACATCACTGCTCTAGAGGAGATCTGCATGGAGGAATGGGCCAAAATACCAGAAACAGTGTGTGAAAACCTTGTGAAGACTTACAGAAAACGTTTGACCTCTGCCATTGCCAACAAAGGGTATATAACAAAGTATTGAGATTAACTTTTGTTATTGACCAAATACTTATTTTCCACCATAATTTGCAAATAAAGTCTTTAAAAATATAAATCAGACAATGTGATTTTCTGGATTTTATTTTTCTCATTTTGTCTCACATAGTTGAGGTATACCTAGGATGAAAATTACAGGCCTCTCTCATCTTTTTAAGTGGGAGAATTTGCACAATTGGTGGCTGACTAAATACTTTTTTGCCCCACTGTATATAACTGTAATTGTTTTAGTTTCTTCCTTATATTTAACTTATATAAATATGATAAATATTAGTTAAATATTTCAAAACTTGACTTTTAAGTTCTTATCTTCTTTTAAAGAGACAGACAGACAGGCAGACATACATATTTATGTACCTGATCCTTTCCCCTCAGCACCTGTTGTTTCTCTGTGCATGCCATCGCTCGTGCTGCATGCATAAATCTTAACTTCCTTTATTTGTCTTCGATCCGTTTCCATGAACAGCTGTGTTGTGAAGGTCTTCATCTACGTCTGCGTTAGGGGGTGAGCCCGGGGGGGGGGGGGGGGGGGGCAGAGAGATACACAGCAGCAGCTGGTAAATACAGTACTGTTACCTTATATCTCTTGCACACACACACACACACACACACACACACACACACACACACACACACACACACACACACACACACACACACACACACACACACACACACACACACACACACACACACACACACACACACAGGGCACGGTCCATATGAGGTTACAATGTAGAAGAAAGCTGAACAAGTATAAGCCGATTACACATACCTTGAGTTTGCAATATGAAGGAGATAAGACCTGAGGACGGGGATGATTCGTTCATAGGCATTGTTACCTTCCTTTCACACAAGCTTTTGTTTTCTCTCTCTCCTTTGTCCTCTCCTTTAGATAATGGGATTAGTTAAAGGCCTCCATCCAATCATCATTTAGATGCAGCACAGCGGCTCCTGTGCATGTGTGCAGACCCGGCGTCATTGTCGGGCCTGCCCATTCAGGATTTGGGTCAGCCCAGGAGAAATCAGGGCTGAATAAAACATTTTAATTGTTTTATTATGTTTATTGTTGTTATTTGTAGGGCTTTGTCCTAATATTTATTTTTGTATTAAACTATGTTGAAAGATTATTTTAATATAATTTTTTAATTTTGCTAGGAAATTCTGAATGAAATCCTGAATGAAAGTCT